>NC_137823.1:39916465-40263965 GCF_963921795.1 Nannobrachium achirus
GAATGTTTAATCTGTAAACTCACCGCTTCATCTATCTGTCTGGGAAATTTTATACGCAAATGTGAAAGTGAAGAAAAATGCTTTCCATTGGAACACTGCCATCCTTTAAGATGATCCGGCCGAACTTAACCCTATTTATTAAAACAGGGATGCCATATGTTTCATCAATGAGACTATCCCTAAAAGATTCCCGTTGTGGTGGAGAAAGAAAAAAAGACGAAAAAACCTCGAAGCCAAAATCAAAATCCAAACAGCCACACACACGCAATTCCAGTAGGACTTGCCTAACCCCTCTGATCTTCTTGTTGTCCGTGCTCTTCTCTAATTTAGTTTCGAGTCTGACAAGACTCTCCTCAGCAGAGAGGGTCTGCAGCGAAGCTCTTAAATTGTGATCCAAGTAACTTTTAGTACGCACATTTGTTCTCTTGATGTTGTAAGACGCCATGTTTGTTGTGTTCTGAACTTTTCCCTCTGACTAAAAGTATTGTCGCTGCCAGGAAGAGCGTCAGTGATTGGCCAGAAACTGCACACGCCTACTGGCTGGATAGGCCAAGCTAAATGATTGACACATAGAAGGAACAATGGGAAAGGCTCAATAGCCCAGCTGTTGGGAAAAACCAAGATAAGCAACGGAGGGGTGTCAATGACTATTGTTGTACTATTATTCAGGAAAGCTGTAAAGAAAATATGCATATAAAATCCGGGCTCATTTTAAAAATAAAAATTGGATGACCCTCCCTTGGACTCAAAGTAAAATTTGATGACCCTCCCTCAAACTAAAACTAAAAAGACATGACCCTCCCCTATTTTCCTCCAGTGACCCCCCTCCATAAATTTCCCTAGGTCCCTAACCATATTCCGTGAACCTTAGCCAAAAATAGCAGATCTACAAGCTCCCAACGCCTCGCACTGCGAGGCGTTGTGAGCTTGTAGATCGGCTATTTTTGGCAAAGAGCTTTGGTGTAGAGGGGGAAAAGAGCAGACTAAGTACAGAGTGAAAGGTCAAGTTTATTAAGTATTGACGGTTCAAGTGGTTGAATATCTAAAAACACACATTTACATGAACCCAAAAATACACTGATGATTGTGCTGTCAAACAATGAAACTATATGGAATCTATTAACAGGTTGTGGTGGTCCCTGCTTCATCTCTCTCTCAACAAAGGGGTCCTCGGCCTGAAAACGTTGAAGACCCCTGCTCTAATGAGATTGAGTAATGCTTGAAACAATTACAAGTGGAAGTGTACTGGAGCTTTTAGAAAGAAAAAAAAGTACAGTAGAGTCAGTTATTAATGACTTTAGTTTGTAAAAGCATGATGACAGGCACAGTCCCACATGATGATGTGTGCTGCTGATGACTGCTTGCAGATTGTCATCTTTAATGTAATTTCCTTTGCATTTCTGAGAGAGCTTATCAAACCTTGGAGAGGATGCCGTATAATGACCAGATACCATCAGAGGAAACGCAGCGCTGTGCTTTCCCTGTGATGCATTCACTCCTATCTGTCACTCTATCTGTCACTGTCATGCATTCACTCCTAACTGTCCATCAGATGAACCTAACTGTTAGATCAACACTCAGGAAGTATAAAATAATTTAAATCTAATTTAAAATCTAAAATTACTAATCAATGATTAAAGGGGTTGTAAGCATGTTTTCTTTGTTTTGTTTATTAAAATAAGTGTTAAATAGCTAGATCATTGTAGTAATCATTGCTGTATAGAGTATTTTGTTCAGTAACAGGGGTCTCCCCGTCTGTCTGGCTCTTTAGTAAACATAAAAAAAAGAAATTCAGGCCGGGATACCATTTTATTTTGGATAAAATGGTATTCCAGAGTACTGTTTAAATAAAAAAAGAAAAAAAGAAATGTCACACTTACTTTTCATGTGACTAGTGAAGGACACCATCAGGTCCTCCATAGACTTGGTAAAAGGTTTGGAGTTTTTTAAATCCTGTAAATAAAGACATGGTGTACTGTTAATGGCACTCAGAGCAAGTTGAATAAAGTATTTTAGGGTGGAGTTGCACGCCGAAAACAGCCGAGCTTGTGCTCGTCTGTTTTAGCAATTTTAAAGTAAATCCGGCATAGTGGTGGTATTGAGTCCCGGTGAGTATATTATTATTACCCCAGATCTGCCGAAGGTCGTGCAGTCAAAAGGAGGAGTTGGTGGAACAACCGATATTTTTTGGCTGTAAAATAGGAACAAAAACATATGTATTTCTAAATAGTTCATTTTAGGATTGATTCGACTACAAACCCCAATAACCAATGAAAGATATACAGTATACATTTATTAGTAGTAATAGTAATTGATTGAATTAATAATGTATTAGTCAAAAATGTGAATAGCACAATAAAGCATTTATGCTTAAAGGATTACACAAAAAAGGTCCTGGGGACTCTAACATTATTATTCAACATAATTTGATTATCTTACCTAGGCTTCCTGATGGACTTTAACAGTTTATCTCCTGCTGTCTCATGTCTCTCTGTAAACAATATAGATAAAAAAATAAAAATAAAACGTGACAGCTTGTTTTTGACTGCTTGGACAAACAAATGCATTATCAAATTGTTTACATTATTGTTGTTGACATTTTGTCTAAACTTTCTGAAACACATGTTGTGCTCTTTGACAAACCTAACCGATCTGATACCTACTGTAGGATATGGTCTGTTAGGTATTTTGTTGTGGTTTATATCATCTTTTTATCATTTCATATTGATGACCAACTGACCACCTGACCCTAACAGTGACTGTGTCCTTCCATAATGCCATGTGCAGCATTTACAAGGCCAGGCTTCTGTCTGGTAGAACTGAGGCCTTATCTACTGCCATGGAGCCTGTACCAAAAACAATGAGAATTGTTTTGGTTTATAGGGCTCAGCCTGGAAGGACATCCCTTCAGAAACCTATGAACTCTTTGCCACGTACATGGAACCCACTTGTGGACAAGAAATATCCTATGAACTGTTGAAACGTCATCCATTGACTGACCAAATGACCATACATAAACTCATGTCAAAACATAATTTGTCAGAGAGAGCACGAACCATTGAACCGTTATTTCTGTACTGTACCTGTATTGAATTGTCTCTCTCAATAGTAAACATTCCATTCTCACTCTGAATCACTCTCGTGTTTTATTGCTTTGTGATGGATTATTGTATCTCGTAGGGAATAAGAAGGTGTTGTTGTTTACAAATAATATATTTATCATGGTCTATATGACTGCTGATCTGGTGCCCCCCTGTTGGTTGCTTTCAAAAATAATTGTACACAATTTGTAGACTGAGGATAGATGGAAATCTGTAGCTGGTTTTGTATAAATCAGACACAGGGTGTAACATATCATAGACATTTAATTATAGCACCTCCTACAGGCTGATTGGTCATATTTGCGGTGCAGGTAATGCAGTAAATGCACACATATTCCTATCACTGGTGAAAATGTCATGTCTCTACCATTTACCATGTCATGGGAATTTGCTAAAACACAGCAAAAGAACAACCAGCGCAAATACAATAGGGGTTGACCCTCCTAAAAATAAGCTATAGCTTTCACTGCCCCCAAGACAGGACTTTGCTATCAGCTGGGAATGATGTATAATTCAATTAGTAGTGTACACTACAGATCCTTATAGCAAATAGACAAACAAATGTACATTATTTAGCAATCAATATAATTCTATCAAGGGAATATGACTAATGAATAACAGTAAACGAACAGGAAAAACAAACACACAACAGTAAACTAACCTGTGCCCACTGGAAATTTCTTTGCCCTTTCATCCAGAAACCACTGTCCAGACCTGATCTTAACTTCCCTAGAAGAGACAAGCATGATTGTCAACCATTTTGTTTAAACTAAGCAAATAAACTATTAGACAGACACGAATATACCGGAATAATGTTAAAATTGATAGTGCTTGATCATGTGTGTAATCCTTAATCAGCAGTACTGTAAAGTAATCAGTTACTCTAGTACTAGACAGGGTAATTTTCTTCCTAGAAAAGCAAGTCTACTGTAGTCTCCCACGTGTACATTTGGTTTTAATTGTTGCTCAATCTTTTAGAGTAGATCTTACATGTAGACACTGCCTCGAGTCTGGGAGGTGACACAGACTAAAAGTATGTATCACACTCACAGCACAAACAGTTTCGAGTACATTAATAGCTGCCATGTACACTGCACTCCTATGATCCTATGATGATTTATGCCAGGTCTCTTAACGTCTTTAAACCAGGGCTGCAGGATCCCTCAGGAATCTGTTACCTGTAGGCGTGGCAGACGGTGCACTTCCAGTCCACAGTGGACGCTCCCACGCGACACTTGCTGCAGATGCGGTGGCTGCAGCCCTGACACACCGCACCCGAGTTCCACAGCTTCCCCAGTGGCCTCTGACAGCGAGCGCAGGTCCTCTCGCTGTACTGTCTGCTGAAGCTCTTTGCACCTTTTCTTCTGATCTCCATCAGCTCATATTTGAGCCTCCTGGGGTGAGAGAATCACGGATATATATCTATTACCCTCACTCAACATGCCCACGCACACACACAAAATAAGCTCTCAAGCTTTAGTGTGTTTATCCGTATCCGTTATATATATTTATGTATGTACTGAACAATTAATGTATGTTTATCCTTCTGCATATTGCCAATACATATGTCAACCAAATAATCAATTACATATTTTGGCTAAGTAAAGAAGATAAATTTAACTTTTCTGTCAGTTCATGCGTGTTGCATCATTTTGTTGCAACATTTCTTCAGTGAGGAGAAATTATTAGAGATCACTGCATAAAAGGCACTACTTACAGTACAGTACACATAACTTCACTACAGGTCAGGGTATTTGGTCAAATAATGTCTCACCGTATCCTCTCCTCTTCTACTGTGCGCAACAGTCTGTCCCTGTGAAGAACCTCCAGCACACTCTCCATCTCCAGAGCCTGGAGAACACTCAGATCCATCCTTAACAAGCGCTCTCTCTGATCTTCCTCTTATTGTCCAAACCTCTCGCTCCGTTTTTAATGTTCCTCCCTCCACGCCTCCTCTTATGCTGACTGGATCAAAGGATGGTCTTTAGATGTGTAGGTCCGTGCTTTGTAGCCTGAGAACAAAGTAAAAAGAACAACAACAGAATTTGGTTATCTTGCAGAGAGACATAGAGCTGTTGTCTGTCAGGCATCCCAGCAGACCACTGTCCCTGTGTTCCTGCTCTCGGGCAGTCAGTCAGTCAGCCTCACCTCTCAGCTGTCTGACCCAAAGATAAAGGCTAATCCAGAGATGGTAAAGGGCAGTCTGGTCAACACTACCCTATTCTCAATAGCATGTGAGTCAGATATATCAGCCTGGGTGTAAACCAACCAGCCAGACAGACAGAAATACAGCCATACAATCAGCCAGTCAGTGTCCTCGCTGTAACCACAGCAGCTATTGCAGCACATACATCCACTGACCTTTGGAGCAAGCATGCAACATTGAGAGAGATCAGCCAGGCAGTTTGATGGACTACTGATCAGGACTTTGGTGAGCAGTCATATAAGGTTTGCACAAGCCCCCCCTCCCCTGCACATCCTCTCCTACGTCGCTTTGTTCAGAGTTCTTAATCATGCTTGGCCTGACCACAGCCCACATGCGGAGCTCTCACCTCACCTCACATCGAGGGGCCACCTCATGCAGCTGTGACGATTCAGCAGCACGCCTGCTCTGACTAAGACTTCTTCCATTAATAACGGCTGATGTGTCTTTTTCGAGATTTTTGAGACTAAATAAAATCGTGACTTAAAGAGCAAAAGTCTTTCAAATGGATAATAATGATCTTCAAAAGTTCTTACTATCCTTTAAATCGGACTGGTTTACATTTGTTTTAAATGTGCAGTATCATTTGAGCGTGTGTGCGTGTGTGCGTGTGTGTGTGTGTGCGTGTGTGTGTGTGTGTGTGTGTGTGTGTGTGTGTGTGTGTGTGTGTGTGTGTGTGTGTGTGCGCACGTGTGTGTGTGTGTGTGTGTGTGTGTGTGCACGTGCGTGTTTGTGTGGTACAGTAGGCTACATATCATGATAGAGAGAGAGAGAGATTATAATGGCCGACTGGCTGTCAGCCTGGGTTAGGAGATAACAAACTGTCCCTGCTATTATCCAGAGTTACCAGCCGGCCATTGAATACAATCAGTGTCACTTATGAGAAGGCCTGAGGCTCGCAGCGGGAACTGGGCCTCGTCTTGTTTGTCTTCTTGCCCGCAGGCATCATGCCACAAGTCAAACTTGTGCGAGAGCAACATACTGTTAACTAACCACTTGAACCCTAGCTCCCAGATTCTGGGGTTCGAACACTCTGTTGGGTTCGAACACTTGGTGGGGGTCTATACTAGACACACTCACACGCATGTGCGCACACACTGGTTTTACTCCAAACAGTGGAAAATATTAAAGGTCATTGTGAATTATATGTGGAGGGTTTCTCTACATTTACATGCGTTATACAATTCATGAGTATTAACTACTGTGACCACTGTGACTAAGAACTACACGTATGTCACACTTATATGACTCAGGTTGGTAGTGTGTGGTTGCTATCATTTTATCATGACGACCTGATATGCGAGAAGTGACACAGCGAGCCACCCCAGTGCTATAGCAGTAAAGGATAACGTGCCTGGGTTATTGTGGGATCTAAATATTCAGTGTGACCGGCGTGAGAAATGACAATCTGTCATTTCCCAGCCAGCAGTTCCAGGAAGAGCGGTGCTCAAACAGCCAGTGTAGGCCCATAGTAGGCTAGGTATCTCAAGTCAGATATGGCGGCGTGACACATTTAACGACTGACACTTTTACCACATCTAGCCTAAATTCAAAACCGAAACAATATAGTTGTCATGGTGGAAGTTTGACTGTAGTAAATTAAATTCAATCAATGATGTCCCTTGTTGACATCATGTTAAAGTGGAACTATAGGCAAGTCTGTGTGTATACAAACACATCCCCCCTCCCCTCTATGACAGGCATCGAACAGGTGCCATGGCTTCTTCCCAATTGGGTGTGCCTGGAAAACCTCCCTGGGGAGGCGACCAGGAGGCATCCTTACCTTACTAGATGCCCGAACCACATCAACCGGCTCATTTCTACACACAGTAGCTCTATACCGTGTCTCACACTGACAATGACTAAGCTTCTTAGTTACCTTATTGCTATGGGAAATGCCTGCCATGCTCCTGACCCTCTTTGATGCTTTCATTGATAAACCAAATCACTAACGAGCACTGACCATTGGCCAGGACACTGGCAGTATTACGTATATATACATTGCTCCATGCATGAAATGATAGACTAATGTCACTAGATTTAATAGTAGAGTGATATAATAATCCAGACAGTATAACATGGTGATTAGCTGTGTCAACTATTCTCTGGAACTACTGTAAGCTCTAACACACACACACACACACACACACACACACACACACACACACACACACACACACACACACACACACACACACACACACACACACACACACACACACACACACACACACACACACACACACACACACCATTTTCCAATTTTTCAGTTTGTCAGAGCTGAGTTTAAACTAAGTACAGTACAGTATCAAATGTTACAGTAAAGCAAAAAGCCTGCATGTCAACTACTCAAGCAAGTGAAAGTCAAAAAGCTTGCGTGCAAAGATCTTACCGCTGCAGGGCTCCTCACAGATCTGAACTTCTGAATGCATGGTCAACCTGAGGATGTGGCATATATACACATATATCTACAGGAAAACACAGACGGCATGTTACTTCCTGACTGCTGCTGCCACACACCCAAATTTGGGCGTGTGCTGTATGGTGGTGAAGAATGTTGGTTGTTTTTTTAAGAAATAAGTCTCAAGGCATTTCTGAAAAATTGGCATGTCAGATCCACAGTTTATTTTAAAAACATGATGCACCAGGTTTACTTGACTTGAGAAGGCCCGTTTTGTTCTAACACACCTCCTCTTTAGAACCAATCACCTGCAGTATACTGTAGGCCAGGGGTCTTCAACGTTTTCAGGCCAGGGACACCTTAGTTGAGAAAGAGAGATGAAGCAGGGACCCCCAGATTCCATATAGTTTTATCGTTTGACAGCACAATCATCAGCGTATTTTGGATTCATGTCAATTTGTGTTATCAGATATGTAATCACTTGATCCGTCAATACTTTTTTTTTACTCTGTACTTAAGGTGCTCTTTTTCCCCCCTACACCAAAACTCTTTGCCGCAGCACGAGCTGTTGTGAGCTTGTAGATCTGCTATTTTTGGCTAAAGTTCTCAGAATATGGACGTTAGGGTTCAAGTGGTTAATATAAAGGAGAAAAAAAGTTTTTATCACTCAAAGATTTGAGGGACCCCTGTAGTAACTCTGAGGACCCCCTAGGGGTCCCGGACCCCCTGTTGAGGACCCCTGACCTGCTGTATAAAGTATGTCACATCCTGATGAAGGCTGCTGTACAAACTGTGTTTGTGCAGCATGGTTTTAAGTTTAACTCCTCTTTACCGGTATGTCATATAAATTAACAGTATTTTGAAGTACCTTGAATCTTTCTTTAAACAATCAATTAACCCTTTATATTCCATTGACTGGGGTCCCCCAGGGGCCTCTACTTGGTCCCCTCCTTTTTTCCCCATACATCTCTTCGCCGAAGATAGCTGGCCTACAAGCTACAAGATGAAGGTAGCTGACCTATAACATTAGCTTGTAGATCTGCAATTTTCAGCAAATGTTTGCCTATTTTCTCAGAGTATTGATTGGCCGACATACATCACGTTGCTACTGTACAGTACATGTTGTGAGCGCCGACTTTTGGCACTAACTGAATATGAACGCATATATTCCCCCATTTGAAAATATATGCCAGGGACCCCCATTTACGGCTTTTGTACAGTTACATACCCGTAAGCGTCCATTTGGTTCCTGACTATCATTTAGCTGGGGACCCCTTGGAACTCCCTCAAGGACCCCTGGGGGTCTCCAGTCACTGCTCTATGGCATGTCCAGAATAGAGATGCTGGGGTTTATGGACCATTTTCAAAGTGCAACTTCAGCTTAACTCAGTGCTCATAATGCATCCTTCATCTTAATATAAACCACATGAGGAAAAGATATCATCTTTAACCTTAACACAGTGAAAAATGACCACGTTAACCTCTCTCTCACACACGCACACACATACATGCACACACACCGTCACAAACGGTTTACCCCAAACACTGTCTGGAAAATAAGCTGTCATGTGTGGTGGTTTCACTACATTTCCATGCATTATAAAATTCATAGTAATTAACTTACCCTGACCACTGTGAGTAAGAGCTAAAGTGACCTGAAAGTAATTTCTCTCTCGTACGCGCGCCGCCCGCACGCACACACACACACACACACACACACACAGTGTCAAAACTTTATTTTATTTGACTAAATTACAGGTATTTACACCAAGACCAGATCAATAAAAATACAAAACACTAAATTTAAGACATTGGTGCAATATAAACAATATAAAAACAATCAAAAAAATACTTAACCTGCTGAAAATGTGCGATTTATTGTAATGCTTACAGACCCCAAACTATTATATATTATTTATTTCCCATTGGCTAAAACGTATCATTTTGGAGCCTACTGTAACTGAGTCTATACATTATTAACATCCACATCTAAATGTACTGGCAATATCTTGTATCTTGTAAGTGTAGTGGCAAGGGTCACTCTCATAAAATGACAAACATTTTCAGAATGTCTTGAGTTTTCCACTGTTAAAATAACTTGTGTTATATAAATACATTGAATTCTTTTTACATGAACAAAGTTTTTTTTTTTTTTGATATTTGTGTGTCCTTTGTTCTCACAATTTTCTCACCTGAAGCAGAGCTTTGGCTTAAGCAGGGCCATTCAACAGAAGCAATGATTCTTTGGTACAGTAATAACTGACTTAAGAACATAAATTAAAACGGTGAGTTGAATGCCCATCAATGACATTGCATGAATTGCATTTAATTGCTCTTTTCCCCTACAATAATAAAACCATTGGTTCTCAAACCTTTTCCTTTCAAGGATCCCCAACACTCTCAAGATCTTGAGAGTGTAACAAATGGAAGCAAATCATCACTGTCGGTCAGAAACCTCGTATCTCCAAGTTTCACATTTGTAGGTTTTTTCGCAAAGTAAAGCCCTGCTTCATCATACAAGGCCGCTGCACAAAAGTAGTGAAAACAGCCGATCTACAAGCACACAACGCCTCGCACCGCGAGGCGTTGTGTGCTTGTAGATCGGCTTGTAGATCGGCACCGCGAGGCGTTGTGTGCTTGTAGATCGGCTGTTTTCACTAGTTTAAATCATTTTTAAAAATTATAAATACAAAACAAACGGTTTTGGACAAGTTTCCACCTGACAACGACAAAATGGATCTGTAAGGTTTCCATTTTGGTTCCATTTGCTACACTCTCAGAGTTAAAGAGCTGTAAGGGTCCATTTGGAACAACCCTCAAGGAACCCTGTGGGTCCCTGGACCCCCACTTTGAGGAGCAATGAATGAAAGTGAACCGTGCCATGTAACATATTTCAAGGTTCTCACATCCTGCCTTGCTCAGGAGGAGGTAGTTCTAACCCTGAGTTCTGGGAACCCAGCACAACAGGAACTGGAGCAAGAGCAAACAGCCTTAAATCAAACTGAAGAACTCTGAAAAAACGATAATGGACAGAAGTGTATTTTTTTATGACCTACCTCCTTCTTCAAGGGTTTGTGTAGTTATAATTGAAATGGAAAAAATAAATAAAAACTATCACAGAACTTCAAGGGTTCTCTAAAGTTTCACGGGGTTACGCTCCTTCATCCTATATTTGAATTGGCTAATGGAAAGACTGGCCGGCCGGCGTAACACGGCCACGTCACTATGACTCAGACAAAAATACAAATCTGATACGCCCATATATAGGCATATATGGAAATCCGGTTGTCTAGAGCCTCAGATCCGACCGCTATGCCAATATATGGCCATACGCATATAAGGGACCGACCGACTCGATGGAGTGGGGTGCCAGCAGTCGAGTCCTCCGTCCAGATATGCCGACCAATATGTCCATATATGGGCATGCCAATATATGAGCATTTACGGGTAACGGCAGGGATATCCATATTTGGGCATAAAAGGAACGAGGACTGACAGATACAGATATCTCAATAACTGGCCATAAAAGGGACACTGGTAGTAGACAGACAAGATACAGAGGTATCCATATATGGGCACAAAAGGGACACAGACAGAAGGGTACAGTACAACAGGTACTCTGACAAGGCCCCCTGACACCATGATCGTAGTTACCATGTAGGACGTAGCTGTGAGGGGGCCGCACAGCGGCCCGAACTCTAGATGTGAGAGCCGCGTAGCAGCTCAAACCTCTATTAGAAGAAAAGAGCCATTAGACGATTGTTAACTTACATTCAAATGTACATCAGAGAACATTGCAGAGAATCATGCACCCACTTTTTCATTATTAGTACTGTACATTGGTTACAGCAGAACTGGGTCATACAGTTGTACTGCCCTACAAAGTCAAAATGCAGCAACTATATCTTTGGACAAAATTACTTATTTATTAATCTCAAGAAGATAAACAATTACCTGAAGAGATATACAATTAGTGCAATATCACTTATATACAGATTGGCTGGCAAATTGAAAGACTTTAAAGACTTTTTATCCGATTGATTCTTTGCGTAGTGCAGTGAGCGCTGCTACTTATGAGTTCATTTCATTAAACGTCCCACAAAGCTCGACCAATGTGGGATGAGGCGGGACATGACAGTACGTACAAACAAACAAAATGGGGCGGGACATAAGTACAAACAAGCTCTCACTTCAGAATCTTCTGATTTAGTACAAGGCACAGGCAGCACAGGTACAGGTCATGGACATGGCAGTGAGCCTTGAGGAAGACTCACACCAGAACACGTCTGTGTACCTGATTCTGGTTCCTTCACAGTTCCCTCTTAACGGTCAGATTCCTGTATTCCCTTTAACGATTCCTATGGACCCTAAACAGGTCTGTAACTCTGAGTATGTACACATGGTACATTTTGTGCCATTTGTACACTCTCAGAGATGGTCCTTGAAATGTAACATTTTGAGAACCACGGGTATTGTACTTGTATAGCAGACGTGAAGTCCACATACCAACTCTGACAGTGTGATGAAGCCTAATCCGGAAACGGTTCCAAATGTGATGGAACAGATTCAGTTCCTCCGGATCTGGATCCTAACCTTACAGCCAGTGCTGCTGCCCGTGTCTTAAATCATACGATTTTGAAGTGCTGGACATCTTGTGATTTGACGAGTGCTCGCATTTACTTTGCAGTTACTGCACTTTGCCTTTGTAGGACAGGGTACACACACATGTGTGTGAGAAGCATAATTATAATTTCTTTTTTTTTTTTTTTTACAAACGACGCTCCCTGGCAATAGAGTCACTGTGCGTCTACGGAGACAATAAAGGCCCTTTGGAACCGGCCAATATGGCTTCTTCTCTTAGAGCCGACAGCTTGGCGTGCGTCTAAAAGTCTGTGAGGTCAAACGGTGTGCAGGAACGTCTTGAGCTGCAGCGTCTCCTCCACAGACAGCCTGTCGTGGTAGAAGCTGAGCCCCGTCAGGAGCTCGATGTCTCTGGGCCGCGCCGTGTGCAGCTGAGCCCAGTCCTCCACCCACGTCATGTCTGATCCATTCTGCAGGCGACCAAGAGCAGTAGGGGTGCAACAGTTAAAGGGGAAATTCAGACCAAAACATATCCCCCCTAAATGTGCCTTTTTTCATACATGTTCCTACCTGGTTTGGTGGTTTTCGCTCATTGTTGCCCCTTGTCTGAGATCTCCCGGCCCCTCCTCACAGTTAAAATGGGGCTTGTGCATCTCTCCCAAAATCGCTTATTTTGGCCGCTCCAAAGTTAGTTTTTTCTTTATGAATCGTCTATTTATAGTTCAAAGAGACGCACCGACGTGCTGTTAGCCCACCACATGCAGTAATCCATGAGAACACGGCTGTGTTACTGTTTCCATAGATTAGCAGAGATTCTCGCGTACCGCGAGACTTCCGGCTACTATGCCTCTAGCGTAACTTATGTAGCATAAAGCAGTTTTTGTCCTGGAGTTATTACAGCCAGTATATACACAATGCGGCATCGTGGTATAAATAAGAAAAAAATTGCAGCAAAAGAATATCTTATTCTGAATTGAATCCAGTAGTAAGCTTCTAACGTAGTAAGCCTCTAGAATAGCGTACTACGTTAGTGTACTTTGCTATTCTAGAAGCATCTCTTTGAACTATAAATAGACGATTCATAAAGAAAAAACTAACTTTGAAGCGGAAGAGGTGCACAAGCCCCATTTTAGCTGTGAGGAGGGGCCGGGCAACAATGACAGAAATGTCACATCTAGGGGGGATATGTTTTGGTCTGAATTTCTCCTTTAATCTTACTGAACGATATAATCGATGATAAAAAAGTATCGATAATTGATCATTGAAAGGACTGCATCACCCATTTTCAATATATAACTGGTCTTCAATGTAATATCAAAAACACGGTATTTGATTATTTGATTCATCAAAACAGCAAGAAGATAATCGATACCTGCAGCCATAAAAAGCAACTAAGAACATGGTAAACGGAGGAGGAGGAGTGTGTAAAGGATTAAAGGAAAGGAGTAGACAGCTCAGAGAGGAGAAAAGGACAGCAGAAAAGAGAAATGAAACTAACACGTGGTTAAATGGGGGCTGTGTGAATAAATAGACTTCTAGAGAAGTGCTAGTGGCGTCCTGGTGGGCTGACGTACCGGTATATGCAGATGCAAACAGAAAGAAGAAAAAGAAAAAAACAGAAGTTCACTACAGTTCAATGCTTATTTTAATGCACTGATTCTCAACGAGGGGTCTGGGGACCCTCAGGGGTCTTTGAGGGGATTCCCAGGGAGTCCACAGCTAACCGATTGATAGTTACGGACCAAATGCAACACTTACTAGGTCTATAACTGAGAGTACAAAATTTAACCAAATGGACCCTTTTGGTTCTGTCTAACTTATTAGTTTAAAATTAAAATAAAACATGAATAGTGGATATAGCCGATCTACAAGCTCAAGCTTTTTTTTGAAAAATTGAAAATTTGCAATTTTTCAAAATGGAACTTATTGTGACGATTATGAAAAAAATCAAACCTCTGTTCGAAGTGGAGCTGTGTGTGTGTGTGTGTGTGTGTGTGTGTGTGTGTGTGTGTGTGTGTGTGTGTGTGTGTGTGTGTGTGTGTGTGTGTGTGTGTATTGCAGTTGATGCTCAGGGCAGGCTAGACTCAACAGCACCTCTCTGGTCACCCAGGGTTACTACATACAGGCTACATACAGACCCACAGACCCACCCACCCACATACCCACATACCCACCCACATACCTACACACACGGCCACGTATAGGGAGCTTGTGTTCCACACAGCTCCAAAAATAATTGTGATTATCTAAAACAGTGGTTCTCAACCTGTGGGTCGGGACCAAAATATTGTGGGGGGTCCCTAGATGTTAAGCTAAATGTTAAAGGAGTAGTTCACCCCCAAAATGACTTTTTTTCTATTGATTAGTTATGCCATGGAGAGTAGAGTTCAATAATATTTTTTTGGTTTTTGTCACATTCCTAAGATAAAAAAGTGATAACAATAAATTTACCCCCATTCATTTCGGATGGTGACCCATCCGGAATCAATGGGGGTAAATTTACTCAAATCAAATTTTTGTCTTAGGAATGTGACAAAAACCAAAACATATTATTGAACTCTACTCTCCATGGCATAACTAATCAATAGAAAAAAAGTCATTTTGGGGGTGAACTACTCCTTTAACATTGTTTTCTCCCTCAACAGTAAACAGACCAACATACAGTATTAGTGTATACAGAGTATCTGCACATTTCTAAAGTGACAATTTAAATATTAGAGGCAGAAATTGTGAAAATAGCTGATCTACATGCTCACAACGCCTCTTGAGTCAAACTAAATGTAATGCCAACTCCTATAATTCCAAGTGCTTGTGCGGGGTGGGAGGGGGGGGGGGGTCCCAGTTCAAATATGATTATTTTGGGGTTCGTGGCCTGAAAAGATCTAAAATAAGGTGCGATGAATAGGTGATATAATAAATGTAATAAGTGTGACAGGCCTATAGCAGTGGTTATACAGTGGTGTTGTACTCACAGCACAGCTCTCAGTGTGGTCCTCTCTGTGGGGGAGGACGTAGGACTGGACCTGGAGGGGACCCTCACAGTCCACAGGGCTGAAGCTGGAGTTCCCACAGCTGGTCAGCATCACGAAGAAATGGGTGGGGATGGGAGCCTCGTTCCTGAAGGCAAAACACACACACACACACACACGCACGCACGCACGCACGCACGCACACGCACACGCACACGCGCACGCACGCACGCACGCACGCACGCACGCACGCACGCACGCACACACACACACACACACACACACACACACACACACACACACACACACACACACGGTTACAAGAGGAGTAATGGATCTTTAGCATTTTGTCGCTGTCGGGCAGATTATCAGATACCTTGAATCTCCATATTTTTGTCCTTTTATATCTATATATATTTTCCTAAACAGATGCCCTAGTTTATACTATGTTGATTGACAGCGTCGTGCAAAAGTAGTAAGGAATCCCAAGTTAAACGCGTGATGCAACACATTTTGTGTGTGTAAATACACCAAAATGTGAAAACTTTGGCTCAGTCTCTCTGTGGGGTTTATTCCATTTGAACATTGTCTCTTTTTTTTTCCTGCATTCGCTGAAAAGTAACGTCTTAGACATGCAAGGTTTCCACCTGACAGCAGTGATATTAAGGTTTGAGTCACAGACCTGCAGGATATAAATGTGAAATACTATTCATGACCTGTTGGTGGCAGTACTGTGTAGTGTCTGTAAAGGTAACATTACAGAATAAAACTCTCTTGTGCTGTGCACACACATGGATACACTCTCTATAGGGTATTATACCGTAATAGCTAGTATAGTGTGTGTTCTTATTCAGCCTCTTTGGTCTAGTTTAGATTAGCTTAAGCTTTAGTTTAGATTAGCTTAATTCGACAATTATTAAAAACATAAACATGCGTTGCTAACAATGTTATTTCTATTGTGGTCCATTGATTTAAAAGTGAAGCGACAACTTTTTTTAAAACTTTTTTTCAAGATTTGTTTTTGGGCTTTTTATGCCTTTATTTGATACGATAGTAGACTGACAGGAAATGGGGAGAGAGATGGGGAATGACATGCGGCAAAGGTCGCCCGGATCGGGAATCGAACGGGCGACGCCAGCAGGCATCATAGCCTAGTATGTGGTATGCGCCTTGACCACTAGGCCAGCGGGCGCCCCAGCAACAACTAAATTAATATGAAGCTTTTGAGAGAGATGTTTTACTGGGTATTTCCATTATATCACTTCCACTTAACCACACTGTCAAAGCCTTTCATTCACAACATCTAAGCTAATATCAGAAGAATATCAGTCAAAGGAAAAACAAAAGAATAGCTGGCAGCTGGGATTATTTATTTATTTACTCTGGCAATGAATTTGTAATAATTGCAAACATACTGTGTAAATAAACTGATTCAGATTATATGGCTAGACATAAACACTATGATGTTGTGTGTCTACTTACGGTCTGTTAACTTTGGGGGCATCAACGTTTCCATCATAATCCTCATCAAATATGGGCCCACTCATCACGTTGACTCCATTCAGCTGCTGGGAGTATTTCGGGATCAGGACGTCGTGGAAATGAGTCCAAGTGTCTGTAGTTTGGGAATAACATAATAAAAACAATAAACAATGAAAAATAATAACATAGTTATAGTTGTTATTATAGTTATTCTAATTCAAATCTTGGCAGTCTTAATAAACAAAATGTTCCATTCAAGAGTTTAAAAAGTGATATTTCCAGCACTGAACATCAAATAATATTTCTCCAACCTCAAACTGAACCTTAGCCTGTGAGACAGTGTTATGCCAACAGAGGGCAGCATTTGCACAGAAATCCATTTTCTGCTACATTTGGGTCCACCTTACAGGGTCATGAGAGTACACTTTCTTTCTTTCTTTTTTCTTTTTTTAACCCAGAAGACACAAATGAAATAGGGTGTCTGGTCTGAATCACCTCTCAATTTACTTCCCTATGTTGGGAAAAGTTAATTATTATAATTTTCTACAAGCTACTTTTGATATTTTTGTGTAAGAATGTATGATCAAGTATAGGCCTATTGTTAATTTACGGGGGGGGGAAAATACACAAAATGTTAAAATATCGAGTTAAGAGGTTTCTCCCTGACAGCAACGAAATAAGGCTCATACGTAAGTGTAAGAGTTGTTATTATAGTTATTCTAATGAGCCACACCATTAATGCTGACATTAATGGTGTGGCTCAGTAGCTCACCTTGCTCTTCCACGGAGACCCACATGTCTCAGGATTAGCACTCTCACCACACACACATGCTTTCACATGTGACATCACTGGTTTTTGGCAACACACTCCATCCCGGCAACACCCTTTTGTTGATACATTGTGGCCTGGCTCCTCTCACCGACATTAAGCAACTCTCATAATGGGATTTAAATGAAGGTTTACTCCAAGTGACAGGAGGCTCTGATCCTTTCCAAATTGTGGGAAATTGCGAGAAAAAGCATAAGGCAAGTGTTTTCGGTTCCAGCATAATTAAATTGAAAGACTTGGGAGATAAATTGCTCAAGTGGGGGAAACAGCAGCCAAAACTAGTAACAAATCTCTACGGTCAGTTGAATCAGCAGGCCGTTGTTTATTAGAACGCTACTGGTTCTCAATGTCAGGTCTGGGGACCACCAAGGGGGTTGAAATTGATCCTTACAGATCTGTAATTCTGAAAGTGCATGTACAAAATGTCCCTATTATGAAAAAAATTATAAATGAACTAATGCATGCATGCATGCAAGAATGAATGAATGAATGAATGAAAAGTAGGAGTAATTGAAAAAACACGGCCCCCCTCACGCATTAGAAGGACAATATCAGTCACCAGAACCAGGGACGTGTATTTTCAATCAGTCTAACATGTTTAAAACGGGGTTTGAAGTTACAATGGCCGGGATTACAGTATATAGGAAGAGGGTGTGTCTGATATAATGAAGGTCAAATATCAAAACACTGGGGTTGTTTAGACAGATGCTAGGATTGACGTTTATCTGGTATGCTAGTTACTCTGAAGCACTTATCCACTTAAACCATATGTATGTATACTTTGTGGACTGGGGTCCCCCAGGGCTCTATACTAGACCCCCATCTCTTTTATCTATACACCAAATCTCTCGTGTGTTTGACTGTTTGTTCAGAATAGGGAGGGACACAAGGGTCCATGTACAGTAGTTAATTGTTTTTCTTTGCAGTCAACTTAAGTGATCATGTACCATGTCGTTTTTAGAGAAGGGTTCATGCTGCCAGCTCTCGCCTCTCCCGTTTGCATGTGAGAGCTGGCGAAAACTTCTGGGAACTCAGATTAGGTTCATGTCAAATCAATTGCACCGATCATACACTTTGCAAGTTGCTCTAGATAAGGGCGTCTGCTAATGCTTAAATTATGAAAATCACTCAGGGTTGGCAAGACATTATTCCACAGCTTGGGAAATGGACTTGGTACTGGGTTCATTCTACTAAACGCTGGCCTGTATTTTGACAGAGAAAGGTTAGGTCCCATTGAAGTATAGTCCCATGTTAGCAATGTGGTCAGGTCTCTGCACTCCAATTATACATGTTTCAGTCAGTGAAGCCCATTTCGGGTTGGGTTTGGATGCAGCATAATGTTCCGTATGAAAAATATGGCCCGCGAGAAAGGCTGCTGGCAATTGTCATACCTTCTTTCTGGAAAACCTTTTTTCCCCTCCCAAACAGTTTAGCAGAACACAAGAAGACATGATGTCTAGTCATGATCTAACCCAGAATCTTCAGTTCAAAGCAAAGGTTCCGTGGATCACAGAGCTCTCATTCAGTTCATACACCCTACTACGGAAAGTGCAAAACAAATAATCTGCTCAGAGCTTTTATCGGGGTGGAAACTTGGAATGCAATTCCAAACTCGCACAGTAAAATAAATGCCAGCCTCATACTTGTACAACTTGGAATGCAAATTGAAAAAGAAAGAAGAAAAAAACACAAAACAAAAACATTAACACCCGTGTAAACTCACCTTTAAATGTAGGAAACATGGGTGCCATGTTGCTTGTGACAAGTGAATCTGCTTCTGATCCTGATCCATTGTCACTTAAATCTACACAAAGAAACAAGTCAATAAACATATGGTAAGAGACAGCACTGCCTGATTACTGTTACGTCTGCTTCTTTACACGTGTGTGTGTGTGCGTGTGTGTGTGTGTGTGTGTGTGTGTGTGTGTGTGTGTGTGTGTGTGTGTGTGTGTCATACAGTCACTGTAAATCATCAGAGAGTATAAAGATGGACTCTTACGGGTCCATGGGTCCAGTTTTACAGTATCTGGGGTTAAAGCGACACTCAGGATTTTGTGGTGTAAAGAAACTACCGGTAAGTAAATTTACTTAAGTACTGTATTTAAGTACAATTTTGAGGTATTTGTACTTTACTTGAGTATTTCCAATTTCCAATTTCCAATACTTTTACATCTACTCCACTACATCTCAGAGGCAAATATTGTACTTTTACTCCACAACACTTATTTGAAAACTTTAGTTACTGGTTACTTTGTAGATTTAGATTCTTATTACAAAACATACATTAACCACTTCAATCCTATACATTTCGGCATTTGAAAATAGCCGATCTACAAGTTCAAAATGCGTTGCGATGCAACGCAGATCTGAGCTTGTAGATCTGCTATTTTCAAAAGATTTGTATACATTTGAAAACTTGAAATACAGTAGGACATTCTGCATAATGAGTACTTTTACTTTTGATACTTTAAGTAAATTCCAATACTTTTGTACTTTTATTCAAGTAAATTTAGAATTCCGGACTTTTACTTGTAACAGGGTATTTCTACATTGCAGTATTTGAGTACTTTTTTCCACCACTGGATTTTACTGTGCAGGGCTGTGTGTGTGTGTGTGTGTGTGTGTGTGTGTGTGTGTGTGTGTGTGTGTGTGTGTGTGTGTGTGTCGGGCTGTGTGTGTGTGTGTGTGTGTGTCAGGATGTGCACATCTGTGGTGCATCAAGCAGCAACATGGCTTTAAAAATGTCAACTCCAATTCAACACACACACTCAAACACAGAGCCAGACACCACATGCGCACGTTTTGTTTGTATTGCTATACTTGTCGGGACATCACAATTGACAAAGAAATACAATTTTTGCAGTTTTATTTTTTACTTTTGCCCCTTTTAACCCCAACCCTAAAGCCTGTGTTGTACTTATTCGAGTGCCGAAAATAACAGACTTACTTGTGCACTTACTTTGCACAAGCTCATAACACATCATGGTGTGTTTTCTGAGCTTGACACTGCTGCTCAACTAATTACTAATTGGGCGTAACTCCAACCACAAGCTAAATATGTAATTAACCATAAAACAACTCTTATGAGGACCAGGAAAACTGTATTCACAACGTCTATTTCTCAAATTCTACTGTACTTGTGGGACTATTCCCCCCCTCCCCCCAAACACACACACACACACACACACACACACACACACACACACACACACACACACACACACACACACACACACACACACACACACACACACACACACACACACACACACACACACACACACACTCACTGGGGGGATGCAGGAGACCATAGGACAGTTCGGGGTTGTCTCTGTATCTCTGACACATCTGGCTGGCGGGTGCCGGGACGCGCACATCCGCGCGCACGCACGCCTCCTGGCTCGCACTCAGTGGCTGGACGTCGCTCTGAGGGGAGGGAGAGAGAGAGAGAGAGAGAGAGAGAGAGAGAGAGAGAGAGAGAGAGAGAGAGAGACAGAGACAGAGAGACAGAGACAGAGAGAAAGAGACACACAAAGAGGTCCAGTCAGCGTTGGACGGGACGGGACGGATGGGGACGGGTCGTGGCCACTCTGTGGGTTGTGTAACATCATTTGGCTTGGACAGCGGCTCTGGCTGCGTATTTGGGTCAGGGAGGACAGTACTATTTTGGACTGTGGTTCTTCTCTGGATAGAATAATGTTATTTTGTGTTCAAGAATAAAGTGAGACAGCATCAAGAATAAACAACGGTTTATTTGTCTCTAACCCATACAGGTACAAGCAGTGAAATGTTCCGCAAAGACTAATCTAATAATGCACTATAACAACAACATAATCTCTGTGTGTCTGTCCGTGTATGTGGAGAACTGCGTGGCAGATCACTTTCAAACTCGCAGTGCCTGTCGCCGAAGACCCGACGGGCTGCGTGCCCACCATGAGGTCGGTCGGATCGCCGGGAAGACCGCTGAGCCTTATATACCTAATAATTCTACTGATATAAGAGAGATATTGGCACTAAAGGTGGTGCCATAGTTTTGCACTTTTTCTGGTTTTCATGTGTCTAGGAGGTTGATAGTACTTCATTAGACCCCTTGGTGTGGTTGTCATGAGCAATTATGTATTCCCTTTGATTTAGGGGGTTCTTCCTGGAGGCTGACACCTTGTGGGTCAAAAGTGTTGATCCAAAAACATTGATTAAATGACATCATATAATCATCCCCTTTTACCATTCACCCAACACTGTGGGTGTGGCTAACTTCAGCTGGGTCACCACCCACTATGACAACCAGGCATACAGTACTTAATGAACTGGTGGGTGTGGCCACATAAAAACCTAATTTGAACTCTTTCTGTACACTTTATTGGAAAAAAAATCTTCCTCCTAGTATAATCATAATATCTGATAATCATGTTTTAGGGGGGGAAAAAATCATGGCACTCCATCTTTAACGCATCTAAACAAGTCTTACTCAGGAACGGTCTGCGTCCCTTATATATACATGGAGATCTCTGTATCTTTCTGTCCATGTTCCTATTTATGGCCAAATTGTGCAACTAACTTGGGATTTCTACAAATTGAATACAGCTTTTGTTTTGTTTTTGTTTTTGGTCCCTGTGGCTCTCACAGCGACAGGGGAAAAGCTCTTCCTAAGCCTTGGGCTCAGGACTGTGAGACACCTCACCATCACCACATCAACACCTACACTCTGTTGGCCCTTCATAAGCCAGTGTGTATTATAAACACTGGAACTAATCCACTAATGTTTTTGGCTGATACATTTGAATTTGCCAAGAATGACTATTGGAAACTTTGATGGTGTCTTTTTTTAGTGCCGTGCACACATGGACGTAATAAGCCCCGTTACGTCAGGGCTCACGTGTGACTGAAAGCACAGAGCTTTTTACAAGAACAGACTAGTGTTTGTGGTACCGGTATATCAGCGCAATTTTTTATTTCAAGGAGCCCCATTTGTCAAATCATCAGTGTTTATTTAACTCAAATGTACAAATGGAATCAAATACGCCCGTCTGACGCCTCATTACTCCAACTACGTGGCTACGTGTGTGGTTAGGGTTAGGGTTAGATATAGGGTTAGTAATGGGGAGAGTTGGATGAACGCAAAGTTGGAGTAATGCGTGTTGGAACAACGCTACACTACACACCCAGGAGTTATAGAGCCATAAGGGTCTATAAGAAAGGAAGCCGAACTAAAATAAGTTTTACTCTTATGTACCTGTACAAAAGACGTAACAATAAAGTACAACCTTGAACCTTGAATCTGGGATCCCCTGGGACCCCTCAAGGTCTGGCTCCAGTGGGGATCTCTACGTGATCTGTCTGTGACGTCAGTCATCCATGACATCAGATCTATATGACGTATGAAACTACACACTCTGGCAAGCTACAGACTACACTAAGACCGGACGTTCGATTGTGATGTGGTCTGCATGGCTGCCAAGAGGCTCTTCATCATCAAGCTCACTGTCCCCTAAGAGGAAGGAATACCAACAGTATTTGAGAGTCAGGCTGCTCAAGTATTCAGACTTGGCTGCAGAGTGCTAAGACCTGGGCTGAGCTGCCTACAACCATCTGCCCGGTGGGAGTTGGATGCTGGGGGCTTTGTGGACAGATCGGCAATCTGGCTTTTGGCTGGAATGACAACAGGAGAAAACCTGCAGAGGGACATCAAGGAGCTGGCAGAGGAGAGCGGGGGAAGCAAGCTACTGGTTGTGGCTGCAGAGGAGTGACATTAGTTAGGGTTCAACACCGCAGTAAATAAGGCAGCTGCAGGGGGTGGCGGGGAGACGTCTGTTGTTAAAAAACACTGCAACACTCGTGGTGAAAACAACTCTATTGGGTTGTCAGCGCAATGGCTGATTTACGCCAGAGCTGGACAGAGCACAACAAGAAGTTGTTAGAGCCATGGCACGACAGTCAGAGGGATGAACGACTGGAGCAGGACAAGACACTCCGCTTCACACGCTAAACAACCTCTTTAATGTTGCTGCCAAACCAGTGCTGGGAAGTAATGCTTTTATTCAAGCACTGTATGTAAGTAAAACTTTGAGATGAGGTACTTTTACTTTGACTTAAGCATTTCCTTTTACAATACTTTATACATCTCGGAGGAAAATACTGCGGTTTCTACTCTGCTACAATTATTTGAAAACTTAAGTTACTTACTAGTTACTTCTCAGATTTGTATTATTAATACAAAACCCCTATTCCAATGCAATTTACAATTACACTTTAGGCATTTATCCAGAGTGACTTAGAGTTAGAGACTTACATCAAATCAAATCAAATCAAGCTCACAGCGTAGATCCTCTATTTTCACATTTTGATAATTTGTGTACACTTCTGATGCCAATACGTTTAGCACTTCCCCTCAAGTAAATGTCTGAATACAGGACTTTTTACGTTTAAGTAACAAATCTCAGTCCATCTTCCAGCACTGAAGCCAAACCCAGGGAACCACAGAGCTGATACGCAGCCAAGCTGCGACACCGCTGGAGGAGACTATGTTTAGAAGATAAAGAGCAGCAGTGAGCTCACCAGAGGCAGGACGGTGTACGCCACCCACAGTGCCATGAGAAGGTCCTTGCTGTAGCCGTTGAGGTAGTCGGCCTGGTGGAGCAGGCAGTGGTCGCTGTTCTCCTGCAGCACCTTAGGGGTTCCGTACGGAAGGTGGAGGTGGCGGAGCTCCGCTCTAGAACCTATAGCAGGCAGGCAGGGTTCCATTTGTTAAAGATGGGGTGATGTGTTTTTTGTACTTTTTCTGTTTCCCATGGGTCTATGAAGTTGACGTTACTTCATTAGACCCCCTGGTGTGGTTGTTTGTTATGGGCAATGATGTCTTTCCTTTTGTATTTTGGGTTGAAATCTTTTGAGTCAAAAGCGTAAATAAAAAATTGGATATTCGTTAGACCCACGCCCACCCCCTGCGCTCATTGGAGGAGACATTTCGGACGGGATAAACTGCAGATTCAGATTACAACACCAGGCCAGAGAAAGCTCAGAGAGCGGGCAGGTCTATGGGCTGGATCCAGGCTACCTAGAACCCCCTCAAGGAATCTTGGAGGGTCCCTCCCTGGATAACCTGTGCTCTAGAAAAACTAGCTCTTAGGGACATCAAACCTTCTCTGAAAACCATGAAATGCAGTATGGACAAGTGATACTCACTAGAATTAGTTTGCAGTTGTCTGTTCATCGTTCTCTCCTGAAAAGAAAGTGTTTTTTTTTTCCGTTTGTTAATGAACTTTATAATGTTGTATGTACACAGTGATATAGGCTACATGAAGTACACAATAGTGCCCATAGAGCATGTTGCTGTGTCCTGGTGCTCTATATGAAATACACTACGATCCATGCACTCTTATGTGTCTCCCTATGACATAGGGAGACACATAAGTGCATAGGGCCTATACATAGTACATAGGATAACATTGGGTTGTGTCCTGATCTAGGGATAGTCAGCTCTGTGCATAACTGTAGTCCTGCGGGTTTCCAGCAGGTGGCTTTACCCGTTTGCTCTTCCAAATAATTTCCCCACCTTCTGGAAACCCAGAAATTATGCGTACTTCGCATAGATTGTAATATTGCCAAAATACTTTTTTCTAAAGTCTCATTCAGTTAACTACA
Organism: Nannobrachium achirus; assembly: GCF_963921795.1. Classification (NCBI taxonomy): domain Eukaryota; kingdom Metazoa; phylum Chordata; class Actinopteri; order Myctophiformes; family Myctophidae; genus Nannobrachium; species Nannobrachium achirus. The sequence goes on from NC_137823.1 coordinate 39,941,673, forward strand.
TATTTTTGTCTTTGTCTTTCCGTAAATTAACGCCCTACTTTGTCCAACTACAGTGTTGCACAAAAGTAGCAAAAACAGCAGCTCTACAGTGAGCTTGTAGATTTTCTTTTGCTATTTTAGAATTTGTTAAAGTGAAAATGAAAATGTCTTGGACATACAAGGTTTCCACCTGACAGAGACGCTTTAACTAATAAGCCTGGTAGAAACATACGTCTGCCTTGGTGATGGACCTGCAGCTGCAGCCCAGGTCGTCAGCTGGCTCCGCGGCACTGGCGTCGCAGGGCGTGTCATGGGACAGCGGGGCGGGGTGCACCGGCTGGTAGATCGGCTGCTTCAGCAGGTGGTTCAGACTGCCATGGGTCCCGTTGTTAGGAGCGGGAGCAACCTGAAGAAGATCTGAGACAGAGAGAGAAATGAGAGAGAGAGAGAAAAGAAAGAAAGAAAGACATAATTATTTTGTACTGTACAGATAACAGGACAACACTATTTGTCCAGGCCTATCCACCACTGCAAGTGAACCCCCTAAGGCAGGGATACACAAACAGCTGAACCTGTGGGCTCTGCTCTGGCGTCCAGTGAGTGTGCAGACTGTGCACGCACGCACGCACGCACGCACGCACGCACGCACGCACGCACGCACGCACGCACGCACGCACGCACGCACGCACGCACGCACGCACGCACGCACGCACGCACGCACGCACGCACGCACGCACGCACGCACGCACGCACGCACGCACGCACGCACGCACGCACGCACGCACGCACGCACGCACGCACACACACACACACACACACACACACACACACACACACACACACACACACACACACACACACACACACACACACACACACACACACACACACACACACACACACACACACACACACACACACACACACACACACACACACAAAAACACACTCACTTCCTTTTTAATATTATATATATATTAATATTTTCAATAAAACACATTTTATTCTGATGTTACACTAACTATGTAGGCATGATGGATGGATCAACAAGCTCACATTGTGTCATGCTGCGACTCTTTGTTATTTTGCTATTTTCAGCATGCGACCAAGTGTCAGCCATTACGACGCCATCAAGGCCCATCAAAATATTCTTTTGTTGACAAAATAAACTGTAGATTTAGTTAACTGAAATTTTATGATAAATTTCAGATGACTAAAATATGACTAAAACTAAATGAAATTGTATTCTAAAGACTATGACTATGAATTTGCTGTCAAAATCAACATTGGGCTCCAGTACAGTAAAAACAAAGTGGCTTACCGCACATGAGGTTGTAAACTTCAATATTCTCAAAAGGGGCAACAACAGTCCTGTGTTTAAGTCCTGGGCCATAGCCAATGAAAATAGTCTGGAAGAAGTAGAGATAAACACAGTTAAATTCATACATTTAGTGTAGGTGAGTCATTATAAGGTTTAACCCCCAAAAAATTGATACAAAAGGTTTTTCAATGGATTCTGGTAGTATTGGGTGTGCTAAATAACATACTCAAAATCTACCAAAATCTACCTCCCCGAAAGCCGCCATTTTCAAGATGGCGTCCGAGTTGACTATGGGGAGCTTAACTCATTCTGTGCCTATCCCGAACATGTTCGGGATATGTTCAATCCAAAACAATTTTTTTTTTATTAATTGACTTACCCTGAGCTGCTTGTAGAGTCGTGGGTGGTCCTGGCTCGTCCTACGCTAGCCAGCTAGCCATTTTACATGGTCCGACGATATATTCCATTAAAAATGGTTTAAAATACATTTTTGAGACCCCCAATGTTCACCGAATGTTCAGCGCCGCTTCCGGAACGTAGTCCAGTGTGCCTATCCCGAACATGTTCGGGATTTTTAATGAAATGAATAAAATGATCCGAGGCCTTCTGAAGCCTGAGCCTAAATTTAAAATCCAGTGGTCCAAATCCTGGGGAAGCCATGCCGGCCGTGAGCCGCGAACGTAGCCGCGAATCGCCGCCGAATCCAATGAAAAACCACATCTTTGGAGGCCCATATCTCTGGATTGTGTTTTTAGGGATGTGGCGCAAGGTTTATTTACGGCGAAATCGCCGAAAAATGATCTTTAAAATGACAAAATGGGAATAGCTATTCTGTTAGCATTATCATCCGGGACCTTTCCATGACGTGCACGAACGTGAGCACGCGCGTCACTGCAACGTGAGTCCCCGGATGCTAATGCGCTCGCCTATGGGAGAAAGCCTGGCATTCTTTGGCGCCATCTAGGGGCTGGCACTGGTAGGGTTAAAATGGCTATATCTCGAATAGAAAAGATTTTGCTAATATTTTGTCAACTGATTCTGGTACCTCTGGACATTCTTTAGAGCATACTAAAAATAGAGGAAAATATTCCATTCAGAAAGGCTTCATTTTCAAGATGGCGTGTGACTGGCGTCCACGGTGGCTGCAGGAGCTTTAAATGCCTATAAACTGGGATTTAATATGTAAAAAATCATAACAATTATGCACTTGGTGACACGTTTTTGACTTTTGGCATGGTGTTGGGTACGGACATAAGGTTTTCAAAAACCATCTGCAACAATTTGGGCTAGTCCCCTAGTGGTCTGTTTGAAATTAATCTATTATTAAATTGGTTTATACATGGTTGAAACCCCAAATAATTGATGGAAGAGATTTTTCAATTGATTCTGTTACTATTAGGTATGCTAAATAACATCCTAAAAGCTTAGGACAAACAAACCACTGAAAAGGCATAATCTTCACGATGGCGTCCATGGGAGCTTAAAATGCATATAAATTGGGAGGGAATATGTGCCATCTTGAAAAGTATGCATTTCCAGTAGTTTTTTTCCCCCCCCTCAGCTTTTAGTAGGCTATGTGATTTAGCATACCCACTAGTAAGAGAATCCATTGAAAATTCTCTTCCATCAATTATTTGGGGTTTCAACCATATACTGACCTATTTAATATTGGATTCATTGCAAACAGACGACTAGGGGGTGAGCCCAACTTGTTTGCTATCTTTTTTGAAGGCCTTATGCCCATACCTAACACCATGCCAACAATCTAAAACTAGTCACCAAGTGCATAATTGTTATGATTTTTTACATATTAATCCCAGGTTATAAGCATTATAAGCTACCAGCAACCATCATGGACACGCCATCTTGAAAATTAAGCCTTTCTGGAAGGTGTATTTTCGTAAATCTTTAGTATGTTCTCAAGCATGTCCAGAAGTACCAGAATCAGTTGAAAAAGCATTTGAAATTTTTTTTCCATTCGAGATATAGCCATTTTAAGCTCCCCGCAACCATCTGGGACGCCATCTTGAAAATGGCGGCTTTCGGGGAGGTAGATTTTGGTAGATTTTGAGTATGTTATTTAGCATGCCCAATGCTACCAGAATCCATTGAAAAACCTTTTGTATCAATTTTTTTGGGGTTAGGCCATATTTTCTCTTAGAATGACTCACCTAGTGTATATGGAGACATATACAAAACGAAGGAAAGAGATAGACAGTAGAAAATCACATTGATCCATCTTTACGAACAAGAAATTGCGACCACAGATAATTTTCTCCCGGTCTCAAACAATCAGTACCAAATAAAAGACTGTGTAAATATTTAAAAAGGTTTACTTTTAAAGTGACTATTATGGAAACTACTTATAGAGAAAGTTTAAATGTGTGTACATATTTTATGTTTACTTTTAGCCAAATGAACTAGGTGAAAATTCTGCTAAAATAGTTGAACATTCTGCATTAATAGCAGATCTACAAGCTCATAGTACATCGCAATGCAACGTGTTGTAAGCTATTTGTCGTAGAAATGAAGCATATAGGGTTTAAGTAGTTAAAGCAAACTTGTATGTCTATTATGGAAAAAACTATACTATAATGGAAGTTGTAAATACGTGGAATGTGGAACTGAGTGCAGATGATGTAACCCTGACTATTTTAAGTAGTATGGTTTGTTTGTCTATATTGGGTCAGCCACACAGAAACACGCGCACGCACATCGTGAAGACATTTGTACGACAGACATTCCTTTTGCTCAGACACCTGTTTTTGGAGAGAGTAACGTTTGTTGGCTATTTATACCGAGTTAAATTCCAGTGCAAAACCACGACCAGGAACTGACACAGACATATCATATAAAGAGCAACACGAAGGTGGCAGACGGCAACCTTGTAAACATGGGTCTCGGAAAGAAACAAAATGAACCCGAAGCAAAACATGTGTGGGTGGCTTACAACTACAACCACTCTAGTTTGTGTAGTCAAATGCATTTTTTGGTGGATGTCTGCACTGTTCATTTTACAGACCTTAAATGGTTGTAGTAAAAGTGAATTTAAAGTACACTTTACTGTAGGTGTGGTATTGTAGGTGAGGCCCCACTATATCATACTAATATAATAATATAGGCCCCACGCCTTGGGGAGTTGTTTGTCACAGTACATTTGCACATACGTGAAATGTATTCTCTGCATTTAACCCATCCTATAATGACTATGAGCAGTGAGCAGCCATATGTGGCGCTCGGGGAGCAATTATGGGTTAAGAGTTTTGCTAAGGAACACATCGACACGTAGCTGCCTGGCCGGGAATCGTACCTGCTACAACCAGGAGCTCTGGCTCCCCAGGCAGACTCCCAAACCACTCAGCTACAGCCGCCCCCCCTATGTGGAATTGAACCCGGTTTTGTGCCTGGATGTGGATTTACAGACACTTTATCATGTGTTATATGGTGCAGTGGTAGACTAATGCCTGACGTATGCTTAGTTGCACACCAGTGTCGCACACCAAAAGCTCACAACACCAGATGCTTATTTTCGGTACGCAACATGGCGCGCAAACAAGTATAAATCAGGTATAATAGTTACAGAAATGAGCTTGTGAAATGAAGGTCACCGGTCAGTTCAATTTCCCAGGCAAGTACCTGGGACGCTGTATAGTACTCTTTATTCATTCTTCATTGAATGTTCTGCATTTAGCAGACACTCTATATCCAGAGCGAGGTAAACACAAGGTAAACATCGCATACATCAAATGCAGAGACAGTGTAGTGCCTCAGTAATCTAGGATCATAGGTAAACCAAGAACCTAGCATCAGTTTTGTATAATACAACAAATAATCTGTAAATTGAATTGAAAAATCTCGTGAACGTCCTATCATCTCCTATGTTTACTGGTGCTAGATCCCACGAGAGTGTGTTGCTGAGACAGAGAAAGGTCAATAACAAAGTTTTCTCCTGATTTGTCTCTCTTTTTTAATATGAAAATCATTGGAAATATTGTGTGGCTTGTGATGATCAGGTCCAACATTTAGTTCTGGGACCATGGGGCTAAAGAATGGTTAAGATGCTATGTTCACCTTCGCTCTTCCATTGGAAATAATAGACCCCAACCTTCTTCCGGTCTCCTAAAAAGGTGGCCACCTACTCCGCGTAGATACGGCAAGTAAACCGGAGATGGTGAGTCTTGCTATTTCCGTCTTGGGGCTATACCCGGTATCCTGGTACGGTTCATTTCCCCATAGCTTAATTTGATTGGCTCTGCTGAAGATTTGAACTGGAGACAGACATGTGAAGGTTCAATCTGCTACAGAGAAAATCAAACAAAGCTAGGGGAAAACAAACCGGAACAGGAAACAGGTACAGTATGTTACTTTCTGGAAACCTGGGACTTAAGTTATCCACAGAGGTGCTGCAGCCGTCAAAGTTCATGGCCTTTGCATGGGGACACAGTTTACGTGTCAAAATGTACCGCCATGCTAAAGATGAGCATGCCTTCTAAACGAACCTTAGAAAAATAAAAAACAATAGCAGCGATTATACAAAGATCATGTGGTACATTCAGCCACAGTTCTGGTTCACTGAGTGACATAGGCGCCGAGTCTGTGGGGTATGGGGGGTTGCGGCACCCCGCGAGACCAAGCCGAAATTAACACGTACGGCTTCGTTTGAGGGGAAAACACCAGCCCCCCCCACATTCCTGTGGGGGGGCTGTGGGAGAGATTAAAACTAAACTGTTGGGAGGCGGAGCGCACCCATAGCCTATTTGCATGTATGCAAACGTTGCCTATAGTTCTTTTGTTTTAACCGGGCAGGTAGAGCGCTCCCATATAGCAGCAGGTAGAGCTCACACGGCTGCTGAAACAAGTCCTGACTATCCACGTAACGTCATGCAGCTCAGAGAGGTCATTTTCAGGGCTGTGGAGTAGTGATGGGCAATACCGTTCATTTCAGTGAACGGATCATTTCGTTCACGGTAATGATCCGTTCAAAAGATTCATTCGTTATGTCCAAAATATTACTTTCCATAAATGATGAAAATATTTTCACTACTTTTGCGTGACACTCTTGAATGATTTTTCATCTTTAAGTGATGAAAAAACATAAAAAGGAGATACAAGGTTTAGATTGGTTTTGCATTCAAGGAGCTTCCTTCCTTTTTAATATTTTTTCAATAAAACATAATTCATTCTGATGTGACACTAACTACGTAGGCCTGATGGATGGATCAACAAGCTCACATTGCGTCGTGCTGCGACTCGTTGTGAGCTTGTAGATCAGCTATTTTCAGCATGCAACCAAGTGTAAAATCAGCCATTAAGACGCCATCAAGGCCCATCAAAATATTTTTTTTTGTTGACAAAATAAAGTTTAGTTTAGTTAACTAAAATCTTATGATAAAATTAGACTAAAACATTTCAGATGACAAAAATATGACTAAAACTAAATGAAATTGTATTCAAAAGACTATGACTATGAATGTTACTTTGATACTATGGTGCTTAACTGTTGAAACATGCTGAACTTTCATTGAAAAATGTACCACTGTACTATTGACAAACTGTAAATAAAGTATACATTTGAGGGAAAAAAAAAATCCCTTTTTTGCGACGACTGGGGGGGGGGGGGGGGGGAAGTAGCCCTCGATATGGCTTCAGCCCCCCGCGGCATGGACAAAACTCGGCGCCTCTGCTGAGTGAAACTTCTCTCTCCAGACAACAACATTTCCACAGTGTGCTTCCTGCACAGCCATGTCTGCTAAGCAGCAATCTAGATATAGGCTTCGACTAATTTGGGTTCCAGTTAGTAGTAGTTATTTTATACCAGCGCCAAGGTACTGTAACGCGGCGGACATCCACTTTATGTTCTGCTTCCGAATTTTTGAGACTTGAGCGAGCCAACAGTCTGTCTCTGTTCAGCGAGAGATTTGTGGATTAGGGTAAATTGTTGTATTAAACTAAGCTCTTTATGAAGCCATTATATTTATGGAGTTTGACGTTTCTCCCTCGGTTCTGTTCCTAGTTGGGATGAAAATACTGTGGTCACTGGTCGTGGTCAGTAGCTCTGCCAAGCTCGTGGAATTTTAGATTGCTGGACAACTTGTTATATCTCAGATTTACGGCCTTGGGCCTGCATGCATGTTGACAGTCTCTGTCAACAACTTGAAAATGCAAATATGCATTTTGAAATAGCCAAACAGTCGCTAGCATAAACTGTGATTTAACCAGTGGGCAGTTAAGCGCAAATGCTGTAAAAGCAAAACTATATTTAGATACGATTTCAGACACATACAAAATAAATAAAACGCTCACTTTCACACAAATCTGTATTTACCAAGAGATTAGAGACACACCTCCGGTCTCTCTAGTCATTGAATAAACACTACATACTATGACCAGGGTCCCCCAACCAGGGCTCTATACTAGGTCAGCTAGTATTTACCTTCACACTGAATCTCTTGGCAGAAAATTACTGACCGATTGTAGATCTGCTATTTTTGCAGAATCTTCTCCTCCAGAATAGGAACGCAATGGTTCAAGGGCTTAACACCTGACACTTCAACATAAACTACATGTATTAGACTGAATCCAACTGTGGCAAGCATTTATAGCAAAACCCCCCATAAAAACCTAATATCTCCTCTGAAAAAAGGGGAATTCCCTCTTGGTCAAGCGGTAGATGTTTGATTCTCTATCCCTACGTGGGACACCCAGGTTAAAATCTCTGGTGTTCAACATAGAATTACTCAAAGGACGTAAAGTCGTAAACTATCTTCCCAGAGTCTAGGCATGGACACACCAAGGTGTAGGTGTCTGTGCCTGATAATGGTTCATATTATTTACAGTGTGTCCCGCACCATCTATGGTAGTCAGAGAGACAGACAGAGAGAGAGAGAGAGAGAGAGAGAGAAAGAGAGAGAGAGAGAGAGAGAGAGAGAGAGAGAGACAGACAGAGACAGAGGCTTGCACCCGGCAGGCACATCACGTACTGTAGGCAATTATTTTATGGAATGCACTCATTTCTGGCAAAAGTGTGGGTGTAAAGATGACAGGCATACTTGTCTGGTTGATATAACTCCTGTAGTGAGTTTTGTGCCCATATATGATCTGGATCAAACTTAAATCACCAGAAACAAACACAGAAAGGTAAACTGTCTACTGGCAGTGGGAAAGGATTCTGTCATACAGATCACAGCGGACCTCCGCCACGTGAACTCTCTGCTCCCTGGGGCGTTGTCATCTTGTACATAAGCTATTTTCGCCATTTGTCATATATGACAATGTATGTAGAGTAGGGCTCAACCACTTGAACCTTAGCATCCCTATTGTAGGTAAAAATAGCTACAAGCTCGCAATGAGATATAATGTTGTATGGTAGGCTATTCACCCAGTATGGTAAGGAGATGCATTTCCTCACGCAGGTGCAGAACAGCGCCATCAGCTGGTTGTCAAATGTAATCTGTGCCATTTGTTAGTGAGTAATCGCCTGTTGTCAAAGTCTCCTGAGTCCCGTCACATTTAGTCAAGATAAGAGTGAACCCTAGCATCCCTATTCGGAGGTGAACATTCAGCGAAGACGATCTACAAGATCGCGATGCGTTGTTGTGAGCTTGCAGATCGGCTATTTTCAGTGAAGAGACTCGTACAGACCCCTGGAGGACCCCAGTCAACTGGAGTTTAAGTTTAACCAAAGAAAACACAGTGATAATATGTCCTCAACTCTGACCTGCATGTTTTTGAAGAGGTTATCTGATCCGTGGAATCCTCCCGTGCAGTACTTGATCTCCTTCGGCTGGCTGAGGAAGACACAGAGCAGAATAAACACACTGGGAATGGAGAGAGTGTGAGAGAGTGAGAGAGAGAGAGAGAGAGAGAGAGAGAGAGAGAGAGAGAGAGAGAGAGAGAGAGAGAGAGAGAGAGTGTGTGTGTGTGTGTGTGTGTGTGTGTGTGTGTGTGTGTGTGTGTGTGTGTGTGTGTGTGTGTGTGTGTGTGTGTGTGCACGTGTGCATGTCAGAGGAAGGGTGTCTAACACAGGACGTATGTCCCTCCCGTCCCTAAAACATCCTGGCCAACGTTCCAAGCGTTCTAGACTCTTCACCCTCCTGACCTTTGACCCCCCCCTCCCGCAGTCAGGACAACCCATAGAGTTATATAAATTATAGAGTGCGGACAGCCCCGCCTCCAGCTATTAATTTCAATGCAAGTGCTCAGTGGCGTTTTGAAGCACCCGGAAGAAGCAAATCCAGGTGCATTGTGGGAGAAACTGCAGAGATGTAATCACAAACGTCACTCGACGTCCATTGAACCCTATTGTAGACTCCAGCGGCGCGCTCTTATGCTCGTGCATATAGTTCACTCCAGCTTTGGCCAGTAGGGGCCAGCTGCTTCAACTTTCTACCGTGGTTCTGGGGGCTTGGGACAACCGAGAGGACTCACTACTATTTTTTCACCAGTCTGAAAACTCACCTATTCTCTCTCCACCTCACCCTCTAGCACTAACCTCTTCTCTCTCCACCTCACCCCCTAGCACTCACCTCTTCTCTCTCCACCTCACCCCCTAGCACTCACATCTTCTCTCCACCTCACCCCCTAGCTCTCACCTCTTCACTCTCCACCTAAACCCCCTAGCACTCACATCTTCTCTCCACCTCACCCCCTAGCACTCCTGTCTCCTATGATGGGTTACCCATATGCTACACATGTTATTTAGAGTAGACAGTATACAGTTTGCTTATCCACAATGTACAGAATGTTATTTAGATAGAAGGTTGTTTAGACAGATGCTAGGATTGATGTTTACCATGGTATCCTAGATCCTTAGTAGCACTGAAATGTTTTCTTTGCACACTTAAGCCCCTTTTCCACCAGGGTTGAACCGGTTCAGTTCTTTTTCGTACAGTTCGTACAATGGTGTCGCTCATTGAAAATAGCAGATTGTCGCTTGAGCTTGTAGATGTGCTATTTCTGGTGAGTGGACACTCTCATACCAGGAAGTATAAGGCTTCCCAACTAGGAATCTGATTCACAAAAATCAGTTTCCGTGTGTTGTTCTTATTGCCGTTCAGACTGTTCAATCTAGTTCTAACGAGAAAGCCCCAAATGTGGGGCTGCCGTGGGTAAAGATAACCGTAGAGCTGTAGATGTGAGCTGCAGGGGTCACTTACAGCGCCGCCTGCCAGCCTGGCTTCATGTAGAGGTGGCCCCTCTCGATGCGCACGTTGTTGGCAAAGTGCATGCGCTTGGGGAGGTGTTCTTTGAGGTAGGGCCTCATTGGCTGGTCAGGGATCCTGCACTTCAGAACACAGGGCAGACAGGAGAGGAGAAATCAACACACCGCACACAGAGGGAATGTGCTGTTTGATGGGGAGTCAAGCAGGCAGATAATTTGTCATTCCTCTTAAACAATACAAACGTCAACAGAGGTTATGTGCGACGCTCAACATACCGACAGATTCTTCACCAGGCCCTCATAGTCGACTGCATGGAGGAAGACACACACACACAGGAACAACGCATGAGAAGATAAGGATACGCGGCATTGTTTTGGTTACAGCCACGCTGATAATAGTGAATAATATACAGTAGGATGTTATCGAGGGGAACTCACAGGAAAAGAAGTCTTCTGGAAGGCGCTTGGGTCTGATACGAGCGGCGGGGCCTTGGATGACCACAAAGTCATCAATGTTGTCCTGATAGGACGACACATACGCTGCCTTTTTACACGAGGCCTCCTCCATGCCTGCAATACAAGAACAGCAATAATAACTAGAACCATCACACTGGGGAAAGCATAATGTAGCGCTCGGGTTGTGCAGTGGTAAACGTCCCTATGCCCACCACCACCACGGAGGTTGAGGGTTCGGATCCACCGTGGTGCTTCCAGCTTTGTGGTGCGTCTATGTGAACACAATTGGCCCGTGGTCAGGGGAGGGAAGCCAGGCGGCGAGGGTGATATTGGTCATTGCATGTACTCCTACGGCTGGGGCGGCACCTGCCAGCGGGAAGTGTTGGGCGGGAGGAGTAGGACGAAGGCTTCACTGGCGCTTAATAGAATACAACAGCAGTGACAACACATAAATAAGTGTGGGGAGGAATCAATAGGCATAGCGACTAATTTGGGGAGAAAATGGATGAAAGGATTGCTACTCCAAGAATGCATTCTGTACCTCAAGATAGACAGATTTCTTGTTTACAAAAGCTGGTGTGTAGTGCACATTCAGCCTTTTAAATCGCTTTATGGAACACACACAATTGTTTAGACTCTAATCAGCTGTAGTGGCTGTCAAACATTTTCATGTCAAATTGACATCAAATTGACATTTATTTGACCACAGGCCCCCCATTTGAAAAATATTTTGTTTTGTGCCATGGACTCACAGAAAAGAAGATTAGGCAAAGCACTTGGAAATGAAGCCATTGATGGCCTACAGGGGACAGCAAGTAAGTTTGGCCTTGGGATAGTTTCTTTCTTATAATCATTATGATGGAACAGAACACAATCAAAGGCTGAATTAAATTAAAATCTGGAACTTTGACATACCTTTGTCTCATAAAAATAATCAATATATTAATTGCTATTTATGGCTATAAGTTTCTAAAATAGAAATTGTGTGTTTTAAGTAACTGCATATGGTGGGGCACGGTGGCGACCACCTTCAGCTAGAATCTTTCCTCCGCGTCATCAGTGGAATGGTCATTCCATGGTGCCATACCCTAGGTGGGGTTGGCAAAAGGGACTTTCTGTGTGGAGTTTGCATGTTCTTCCTGTGTCCCCTTGGGTATGTACCCTCATAAAAACATGCAGTTTTAGTTTAGTTTAGTTTATTTGATCACTCACATACAATTTTGCAAGTCATACATCCACTTAGTCATTGTTACAGGTGATCAAAACGAATAGGCTGAAGCAGAAAGCTTATGGATGCCTATCCTATGTATTCATGGAGTAAAATACATTGATTAGTTATAGGAGTGTTTAAAATTCAAGGATACATCGGCCTAAGTCTCTACTGCCTCCCCCTGGTCAGCCAAATGGAGGGGGAAAGGAACTGGTTGGCAGAGGGGGAGTAGCACCCACGATTACAGCTTAGGCACTGGGTGAGTTATAATAACAACTAGAAAGATGCAATTGGAAATTGCAAGTGTGGTTGCCGTGGCTATATTCTGCAGCAAGCTAACTGCCATGTGAAGCTCGACCAATCCTCGAGCTAACACCACTCCCCCATTGAACTCAATGCAATTTACCTGCCTATTGATTCATGGTAAAAAAAACATTCACAAATAAAGTTTATCTAGAATAAATAACGTTTATCTAGAATAAATAAAGTTTCCCCAAGACTACAGTGTGTTGCCCTGTTGGGCAACCACACTAATAAGGGTAACAACAATAATAATAATAATAATACAAAGTAACTGCATACTGTTAGAACTGTGCAAATAGGGGGGACTGCCCATAAGTCCGAAGGTTCATTAGTCCGAATTTAGTTAGGGTTACTGAGGTTAGGGTTAGGGTTAGGGTTAGGGTTAGGGTTAGAGTTAGGCATAGTATTCTTAACAAATTCGGACTAATGAACCTTCGGACTAATGAACCTTCGGACCAATGCCATGGCACCCAAATAGGAATACTTGGGGTCAGAATTTCGTGAAGGCGACATCCTTGAATGAGGTAGTCCCTTTTGAACAGAGATAAACAAGCTCTTTCACTGAAGCGGGGTTCAAGGTCTGTTCTTAGATATGGAGAGAAACTTTATTAAACACATGCCTGTGAAGCACTCCCAACATGGATAAAAACATTCTTAAGGTGGGAGTAGATTCTCTATTTAGTAGAGCGCTCCTCAAACTTCACCAAATATGAGTGAGTAAACGATACAGAGCCACCTCCCTGATAATATTGCTGGGACGGTTTGTTTATTTTTGGACCACAATTCTTATATGAGACGAATCTACTATGACCCAATGTTATTCTCCATAACCTTATAGAGAAATACCGTAGTAAACCTTTTAATAAAGACTACGTTCTCAATCTATAGTTTCAAGTCTTCTTCCCACAGCATGACATGCGTTTTTGAAAATGTTTGATAAAGCAGGGTATGTTTTCGGTACTTGTGATTGAGGCCTACTGATTGTAGGTCAAAGTTGAGCAGTCTGCAAGCGCCCATGTGGGTGACCTCGCCCTTTAGGGCAAGGTCGCTTCTCGCCCTTAGGGCGTCTTACTGATAGTGGCTACAAAGCGGGTCTGTAGAAACCAATGGGTGACGCGTCACGGCTCCCTTCGTCCATTATTTCTTACAGTCTATGGTCTCACACTAGAAGGAGCTCAGTGGTGGAATACTGTAAGTACTCACACTGTATCCTTAAGTAAAAGTATCAATACTGCAATGCAGAAACACTTAAAAGTTCAGTATTAAAATGTACTTGATTAAAAGTACAAAAGTATTGGTATCAAAATGTACCAAACCTATAAAGTACTCATTCAGCAGAATGTCCCATTTCACAAGTTTTTAAATATAAAAAAAGTATAAAATATACTGTATAAAGGAATTAATGTGTTTGGCAAACAAAATAGTAACTACCGGTAGTAACTATGTTTTTTTGTGGAGTAGAAGTAAAAGTATAGAAAATAGGAAATACTCCAGTAAAGTAAAAGTACCTGAACATTGTACGTAAACAGTACTTGAGTAAACGTACTTAGTTACTTTACACCACTGGTGCTGCTTTAGTAGCACAGGAATCCATCTACAGTATAAAGGGGTGGACATGTGTAGACTTGGAGTGTTTGCGGTCAGCCTCAGTTAATCATGGTGTGACATCATATTTATACAAATTAACATTACAGTGCACATCATCCCAAGTCTTGAACACAGCAACTTTATCATTAAATTGTGTGTAGAGTAGACGTCAGTAGTCGCAGCAAACAAAGCCAAGCATGTCATTACGGACAGAGCCTGCAAGGTGAACAATGTTTAAATAAAGTTAAACAGTAATCTGTCTTTATTGAAATGTTTTCTTTTCCTCTGTCTTGGTGGTTTCCTAGTTGTCTCTATCAGCTATGGTTTCAAGAGCAAAAAAGTTCCTTTATTTTAAAAGCCAATCCATTGAAAACAAAAATGTCACTTAACTGTGGGTTTGTAGATTTCAAAGCGGTCTTTAGCCCTTTACGGCTTGCTTTGAAGTGTATATTCATAGATTTCTTGGCTAGTTTGGATATTTCATACATGGATCCAACTGGATAAAGTTCATTTTGCGCTGTGGCTCTGGGCTGAGTAGGGTAGTTCAGCTGTTACTACTAGCAGCACATCCTGCCACTGTGCTGCGATAGAAAAAGCAGCATGTGTCCCATGTTATGAATAAAGCAGCTACTGATGACTATTGTTTACAAAAACAGAATGATACATATCAATTCAATGGCTCACAGCATAGTATACACGATGAATGACACCTGAAGTCCCCTCAGGATCAATAAAGGTCTGTCTGTCTCTCTCTCTCTCGCTTTCTCTATGTCTGTCTGTCTGTAACATTTACAGTATATTGTTGCTGTCGGGCAGAAACCTCTAATCAACATATTCTAACTTTTTGTGTTTTTTTGTAAATTAATGGCCTACTTGATCATACCACAGCATCACACAAAAGCATCAAAAGTAGGAGATCCACAAGCTCAAATTTCACGCCGCATTTTGAGAGTGTAGATCTGCTACTTTTGAATCCTGAAAAGTAACAGTTTTGGAGGTTTCTACCCAATAGAGACGATAATGTTTTAATAATGAATATTAGTTAGTTACTTAGTTATTTTCATTTTAGGTGAATCGGTCCTAAACATGTACCCGCCCCAATCCTACCTCTGGAAACTCTATGCAACTGTCGAGATATATTGTGAAATTCCTGCCTTACAGATGGCAAACGATTATGTAACTTTGCTCTTGATTGTGACCTTTTTGACCTGGCCCAGCCCTCTGATTCATTCACTCAAAGTTTCATGGATCCTTCCATCTAAGTTATTTTTGCAAACACACAAACAAAACCTACTCTGTGGGCGGAGGTAATAAACCTTATTTATAAGGTACATTAAAGAACCAGTGAAAACATGTGGTTAGTTGTAGTGGGGGGAAAATAGCCTTGGTCACATAACAGAATGATCATCAAGAGAAACACACGACACAGCACCTACCGGTATAATTCATACCATATTTCAGAGATCCTGGACCGATCAGGGACGCTGGGAACGTGGGAAATTCCAGTGTACATACAGTACTATGATTTCAGTAAATGTACCTCAAAACAAGAGAACCACATCTATGGTTACACTGAACTTGACCACGGGTGCAGAGTGATGATATGAGAACCTTTTCAAGCTGTCTGAAGTTTCAATCAAACCAGACCGCAGAAAAAGGCTAAGGTCATAGGACCTGTCAGTGATGGCCAGGTAAAGAATAGCAAATTACAAATGACAAAGTGATGTCTATTAATAGGCCAACTAGCCCTTTGATATCTCACAATCTGAAGCAGTTGACTGAAGAATCCAGCTGTAAAGGGATTTTGGAACGATAGCGTCTCTATTCTGGGCATGTCATAATAGGCGGACATTCAGCAAAAATAGCAGATATACTGTGCATCGCAAAGCAATACGTTTTGTGGATGGGCTATTTTTTCCAAAGGGATTTGGTCTAGACTAGAGGGAAAAAAGGAGGGTACCAGGCAGAAACCGCCTCAACGAAGTATATTTAAACAATTCAATTCTGGGATATTGCAAGTGTGGTTGCTGTGACGCGAGTCACAATTGCAAATTAACTCTGTCTTACCATTTGATTTTTCCTATTTCAAGTCAATGGAGAATATTAATTCACTAATAAATTAATGGCAATATAGGGAGATGTGTAAGTTCTTGTCCCTGTTAT
Organism: Nannobrachium achirus; assembly: GCF_963921795.1. Taxonomy (NCBI): domain Eukaryota; kingdom Metazoa; phylum Chordata; class Actinopteri; order Myctophiformes; family Myctophidae; genus Nannobrachium; species Nannobrachium achirus. Next base: position 39,957,852 of record NC_137823.1, read on the forward strand.
GCCCATATGGAGATCTCTGATGTCATCTGTATATCTTGGAATGCCCAATTGCCCATATATGGACATAGTGTGTCAGTCTCATGTGGTCTATGATGGTCTCCATATTTGTGAAAAGTAATTTTTTGCATTTTCCCCATTCAAGTTAATCGAGAAAATTAATTCATGAATAAATGAATATAAATGAAACTATATAACATATGGCCCAAGTGCGTGCCACCAAAACTGTGGGAGGAGTAGCAATGTAGCACGGCAAAATTAAGTTTATCTGGAAAGATGGAAGATGGAAAATGGAATAAAGAAAGTCGTACAAGTACTGTCTGGTTGCTCAGATTATATTACAACCACACTAATGAGCATAAAAGCCTGAGAAAACAGTGAGTGTCTTGTCATTTAAAGAGGTCCCCATGTAGTGAATTCAATATAGTGCATGTGAAAGTGCAAGTGGTTGTGTGGGTTAAAAGTGATAAAAGAAAGGTTAAAAGAGTAAGAGGGCTAAAAAAGCTGCAGGTATGAGAGCTAGAATAGCTGCATCGTACGCCGGCACCGCCATCATGATTTGAAAATACTGTCTAGACTAGGGTGACCAGACGTCCCGTTTTGGCCGGGACTGTCCCGTTTTCAAATATCCCTAAAACACTAATATGTCCCGTTTTTCAACATTCACTACAAATTTGTCACGGTTTTCGCCAGAATTAAAATAATAGCTGTTTTCAGTGGTTGCATAGACATTCATCATGTTCTTTTCATGTAAACGTGCTCACCTAAGCAATCAGAAAACATGAACAAATGTATTGCGTGTATTAAACGCTGAGGCTGTTTGTCAATCACTCACTGCCTGTATGCAACCCTGCGGTGTGTATGTGCGCGTGCACGAACGTTAGAGAATGGGCACGCTCATGCGCGGTAACGTGCGCATTGCTTTGAGGGTCCCGGTTTGAGCGGCTGAAAATATGGTCACCCTAGTCTAGACCCTAGAGTAGTAGTACCAAACAAGCTGCAACTATCCTCCATCGTTCAGAGGCTTGTGACAACCCAGCTTTTCACTCAAAGCGGTTAGTGTGTTCTCAGAGTCCTCCCAATGCTCTTTTCACAGTACTTTCCAACAGCGACACTTCGACCCCTCAGATCTTCCAAACGACCACAAGATCACCCCTGGGAGAGCATCCGGCGCTCTCAGAGCATATTTCCAAACACAACTAAGAATCAAGCGTTTGATCTGGCCACTGTTCCCAGACTTCCCACAGGACTCCCTACACTACTAAACCCTTCTGGTGTCACAGCTCCTGAATTATTTGGGAGCGCATGTTGACGGTAATGTAGAGGGTGTGAACTCTCCTTGATGTGTACAGTGGAGCCTACAGTGACTTTAAATTAATAACCCGCCTTCCAAATTACAACGCCGTTGAAGGCGTTTATTACAAGGATAGACGAACATCGCCCTGAGCCACATCTCATCTCATCTCATCGATGGATATGCCTAATTACAAGACTAGACATATGGCCAGCAGATGTCCTGAGTATCTCCCCCTCTCTGCCCCCATCCAACCCACTAAAGCCAGATTTATACTTAGTGCCGTGCACGGGAAAAACTGATCTACAAGCAATTTTACATTTGCAGATCATGTGTAGTAGATCTGCAGAGCTTGGAGATCGGCTATTTTCCGCACAGGACTTCCGCACGCAACTACAATGAGTATAACTCAGCCTTAACGCTTCTATCCCACTGAGCTGGCTCACACCGCGGCAAACAAGCCTCATTTGTCACCGGGCCTGGCGTCTCAGTCTGGTGTGTGTCCCCTCCGGAACAGGTGTCGTGGCACGGCGACTCTGCGAGTCAAACAGTGGAAGCTGACACTTGTGACACTTACTAACTAAACGGAGGGACAGTCCCTCTAAGGAACCGGGGTGAAAAGCGATCTGAGAGCGCTTGACGAGGGAACAGGGAGGCCTCCGTTCGCCTAGACTAGAGCCAACCAGGGTTTTTTTGGAATGGGAAGAAAAAAAAATGCCAGTGACATTAAACAGCTCGATTTCAGGAAAGCCAGAGAGTGGGGTAAGCGAGGACACCCATTTTTTCTTCGCTCTTTTCCTTCCCTACAAAATAAACAAGGTCATTTCCTATTCATACTGTTCTCATTAAAGCATTTTGTGGTTGGCTTTCATTTTTTTAGAGAAAAAATAATCCAACCGTTTTTTTTTATCAGTTCCGTCTGGGCACTTTCGTGCACCGTTTAAAAAAAAGTAAATTCTGTGTTTATTTTCCAAATAAAAGACGCTGTAAACTTATCGCTGATCCCCATCACAACCTATAACCTTGATGGTAGCAGTGTGCGGAGTTTAAAGCTGCAATCTGGAACTTACTTTTTATGAATGAAGGTTATTTTAACCAATCTTAATGGCTCATGAGCTCAGTATCTCCCCTGGAAAAGGGTCCCTCTTGCTGAGTGGTAGATTGTTAGAGACAGTGGACTTGAATCCCCGGGGTTACAGTTGGAATGAGCTCCCTCCGTGGAGAGCAGACATACAACTTACTATAGAGTAGACTGTAACTTTTTTAAATGTGGCTAGAGTCTCACCGTGGTCGGAGAGCACCAGCACGTTGACACAGCGGTGCAAGTCCCTCTGCTTGAGTCCGTCCATTAACATCCCCAACAACCTGTCCACGTTCAGCAAGGCCTCGATCACCTGCACACACACACACACACACACACACACACACACACACACAACAACAGCATCAACAGCACAACCTCAGTCTACTGTATCTCCATATTATGTCATCTTTTTATGTTTTATTTCACGAATGAATGCCTTACTTTATACTTAGTTGTATGGCAGTGTCGGAAAAGTAGTGAAAACAGTAAATCTCAAATGTAGCTATTTTAGAAGGTGGTCAAGTCTGTCTGTGGGTCTATAAATATAAATATTTGTGAAGAATAGTACTAACAAGAGCTTGTGACTAAATAACAACTAAATTGGATCCATAGGTTCTTTGTCGCATTTCCTGAAAAGCAACGGTCTTGAATGTCCAGGTCTTGAACCAGGGATTCTGCATTCAGCCCATGTGGTGCAGTATGATACTGTACTGTATACTGTACTGTATACTGTACTGTACTGTACTATACCACAGCCTGAATGAGGTTTCCTGTTAGCCAAGTGGTTATGGCTTTATGGGCCCTATCTTGCACGCCACCTTTCCCTTTACGCCTAAACTTTCAAGGCATTTTTTACTATTTTGAAATAGCCGATCTACTGTACAAGCTCACAATGTGTCGATGTAGATCAGCTATTCAAAATAGCCAGTGTTTCTCAAAGTGGATTCAAGGGACTCTGTGGGTTCCTTTAGGGGGGTCTAAATTGACCCATACAAGTCTGTAACTCTGACAGTGTACAAATGGAACCAAATGAACCCTAACGGGTTCATTTGGTTCCATTTGTACACTGTCAGAGTTAAGGGGAGACCTCGAGATTTGAAAGTTTGAGAAACACTGCCCTAACCACTTCACATTGGGAAAACCTATTCAGGCACTACTACTTGTCAACCAGTAGGTGTCCTACTTGACACCAGGGTCTTAATGTCTCAGTCTATTCATTAACTTCGTCATTAACAAATGAAATGGATTTACCAAAGGACCTTGGGCCAAGGGACGACAAATACAAAACGTTGTTGACTTACTGTAGACTTCCTCTAAAATATACACAACCTTCCAGCATTTACATTTCTGTCGTTGTCAGAAGGTACAGTAGAAACCTTGTGTCTAAAACTCAGGAAATGGAAAGAATAATTTGTGTTCCAATTTTGGGCATAATAACAGATTTTAAGTGGTTAAACCCCATTTTAACGCTTTCTTTTTACAAAAGTGTAACACGGAAATAGACGATTTGTCTTTAATGACATGCCCAGAATAGGGACGCCAGGTTGAAAGTGATTACGAGTTCCATGCGATGCAAGTTAGCTATTCACACTTCCCTCAAATCCCATGGTTAATATATGACACACATGTTCTGTCCAACATGTTCCCCTGTGCGATGTCGCTGCGTGTTTAATTGCCGTTACGTAACGGCTGTCTAACCTGGCTGCTCGTCGGTCCGTATCGATGGCCCGCAGCATCCGGCTCCTCAAGGTACAGAGTGTAGAAGTCAGGCCTGAAGTCACACACAAAACCTAATCGTTAGACCAGTGAATCTCAACCTGTGGTACATGTACCACTGGTGGTACTTGAGCCCCCCTCTGGTGGTACACAGAGGAGTCTCCCAAAAGAAGAAAAAAGACAAAAGTGGAGTGAAATAGTTATATTATACTACAGAACTTGGCAAGTGCAGGCAGGAGTGACAACGTTTCGATGTCAATACATCTTCGTCAGGTCATGTATTGACATCGAAACGTTGTCACTCTTGCCTGCACCCTGTATTAATAAAAAGGCTTTAAAAGTCTGTGTCTGCTCCAGTAAGCTCCTTCCACATATTCAAGTCCCATTCCTGAGATGCACCGGACCGGCCTGAACTAGGCTAGAGGCGCGGTGGACACTCCTCATGCTCTCAATGTATGTCTCAATGTACAGTATGTCTCAATGTCTTGTTTCAACGTCTGTCTCAATGTCTGTCTCGGTGTCTGTGGCATTGTGTGACAACTGCAGGAGTTAAAGTAGTAGTTCATATTCATATTATACTACAGAACTTGGTAGTTCTGACCAATAACTTGGTTGAAAAAGGCTCTCAATGTATGTCTCAATGTACAGTATGTTTCAATGTCTGTCTCAACGTTTGTCTCAATGTCTGTCTCAGTGTCTGTGGCATTGTGTGAAAGGAGTAGTTCACAAAAGTAGTTCGGTTACACACTCCATGAAGCTTTGAATTCATGCCGATGTTTTTGTTGCATTCCTAAGCCAATAATTAAATTATTATGGTGGTACATGGAGAGACAGATATTTTCTGAGGTGGTACTTGGTGTAAAAAGGTTTAGAACCATTGCGTTAGACAATATCAGTGTAATATTTCATCGACTAGAACTATGAGGAAAAAAGGTTGGTCGAACTAAAAAGACATGTCAATTTATGTTTGGTCGTGCTCGAGTGTTGCACTCTGAAAATAGCAGATTTACAAGCTCACAATGCGCGTTGTAACTTGTGATTGCTATTTTCAGCATGCAACCAAGTGTAAAATCAGCTAACCATCAAGCCCCGCCAAAATACATTTATGTCAACTAAATCAACAGTAGATTTAGTCGACTAAAACTAGACTAAAACGCCAAGTTGGGGGTTAGGACAAGAACCTTCTCACCCAAATGACCTTTTACAGATATGAATGAAGACCAGCTCAGTTATGAAACAAGGCCATGGTAGGGTTCAATCCGGGTCATACCAAAGATAAATAAAATAAAATAAAAATAAAGAATTGTAACCAATGCCTCCCAGCATGGCACTCAGCATCAACAGTTAATCCCTGTGACTATTATTTGATAGTCAAATATAGATTCAAGGCTATGTAAACAAGAATATAGTTGCCTACTAATGCATAGTAAGCAATACCTTTCCCCCTCGGGTAGACTGAGCCATTCCAACAACGTTGCAATTCTCTTCTCAAACGGAACACTCCTGTGAAAACAGAATGACATCGCGTCATGTTATTATGAATACTCTGCTATGTACTAATAACATCTCACCATGACAAAAATGGGATTCGGATCATAAGGGAGGTATTCATATTTCTCTCACTTGTCATATTTCTTGTAGTAAGTAGGGAACCTGCCATTGACAGCTACATCTGAACCTGGCCAGAAGAATGTGGCCGCCTTCAGGTTGTTGTCCATGGCTGTAAGCCAGACCTGAGAGGAGAGGAGAGGAGAGGAGAGGAGAGGAGAGGAGAGGAGAGGAGAGGAGAGGAGAGGAGAGGAGAGGAGAGGGTAGTTTTAATGGTTAAATCAGACACATTGTGCTACAGTATACATAGTGAATGTCTACAGTATGTAATTCATCAAGTAGCAATACATCAAAGTGACACTGTTTAACCACTTAACCCCTACAGTATATACTTAGTTGACGGGAGTCCCCTAGGGCTCTATACTTGGCCCCCTGTTTTTCCCTCAATTCCACTGAATATACAGTAGGCACGCTAGGGTCCATGCGGTTAACCCATTACAGTTTAAGTCAAAGCCTCACAGTTCAGTCAAGTCTGCGTACAGTTTTATTCCTAAGTGTATCAGCATGTGGTGGAAGGCTACAGTGAGTTTACTGTACTTAAAGTAGTTGTATCGATAAAGGTATTAGTAAGACTCGTCTGAATACTGAAGCCCTACAGTATATACATTGTTGTACGACAAATAGCAACAACAGCCGATCTACAAGCTCACAACGTGATTGAACAAAATAGGGACACCGGGTTAATGTGGTTAACATGATTGCTTTATTAAGTGGTTAAATGGTGATATTAACAAACATAAATATCAAACATTTCAAAGAGTCAACATTTCCCCAAAGGAAATGCATGTATTTTACGCTCTGAGAAATGTAAAAACGAACGACCAGAGGGGAGGGATATCTAAAGTCTCCTGAGAAAGCGGTATGTCAGTGAGGAACGTGGGGGGCTTGGCTGCTGTCACAGAGTTGAAGAATGAGATTTACGAGGCCTCTCTCTCTCCGACTCAAATGTAAAAACCACAGAGCGTCTAAACAAGCACAAAGCCGCAGCCCTCGCAGGCTGTCATCTTGCACAAGCCTCCAGTGCGTAATTACAGCGGGAGGCCCGTCTCTGTTTGCTGGGATTGTCATGGAAGAGGCTGTCAACAAGACAAGTGTCTCCCGATGTTCAAATTACAGCGCGCATGGCGACATGATCAGAGCACAATAACTACTGTTTCCCCCCGACGGCAATTCATCGTTGATCTCTCAAACGCGTCGCGTGTGACAACTAAGCGTGTTCTCTCTGTGTCCTTTAGCGCAGTGGTTCCAAAAGCTCGAGACCCAAAAGAGAAAATATAGGGGGACTGCCCCATAGGTCGAACTCCCGTTGGGTCGAACAGCGTCGGCAGGTTAGATAATAACCTGTATGCTGTCAGAGTATAAAACAGAGCATTCATTTAAACATACATATATAGATGAAATAAGAAGCAATACAAGGTTTACTGCCCTACAACGACAATATGTTACGCATCATCATCACGTTCTACTTTAGTCTTGGTAAAGACTTTTGTTCAGAGCTGTACAAATCTAAAAAAAAGAAAAGAAACAAGACTCAGTTAATTTGCTATAAATTAACCTTCTGGCTTCATTAGGTCTGTTTCTCTAAACATTGTCTCACTGCTGCATTAAGAGGTCAAACACAACACTAACTTTTCACTGAACAGCTGTTTTACACCACCTTTTCCCCCCTCCCTAATGTAGTCATTATACCAATTCACCCTTCACTAAATCCCTCCCTTGAACGGCCAACTAGGTGCAGAAGGTCTGTTAAGATTTCGGTGGACGCCCCCTCCACCGGTCCACACACATCTTTGTGTGACGTTGGTGTAATGGTTAGTGCATGTGCCCTTCATGAAGAAGGTGAGTGATTCAAACCCTGCCTAAGCCAACGTCAGCAAGGGGAAGAAGACAGGACAGCCAGCCCCATGGCCTCCCCTAAGTAACAAGAAATCTTGTGAAATAAAATGTCGTCAATCAATCATCAAGGATGACACACAAAAAAAGAAGAAGCATTAGAGAAAACAAAGAAGTGGTTTGCATATGAAACTTACGAGTCCAACAGCAGATAAAAAGCCAAAAACAAGAGGAAAGATGTCGGATAAGGATTAATCGGCATTGAAGGTCTCACGCACAGCTCAATCCATCAAATTTCAACTTTGATGAATATCACTCTATTTCTCTCTCTCTCTCTCTCTCTCTTTCATCGCACCACAGAAAAAGGACGCGGCGCAGTCCCACGAGCCCCTGGCACTCAACCGTGTGTGAAAGGTAAAACCAATAGCGTTCTCCGATTACCTCATTTTGTCAGATTGGGGCTGAAATCCATTACTGAGGAGTCGAGACTCCACAGTCCACAGGACATTCATAGGGTTACCAGTAAGTATGTAAGGAGAAAAACACCTCCCCCTCTAAATTTCGAAGGTATTTGCTGTCGACTTGCACTTTCCATGCAAGGATGTGCACGCACGCACGCAGTTTCTCTCAAACACACTCTCTGACGTCCGCGACTCGCAGATTTCCTGTGGAATCTACATCCATCCATTCATCTTAATCTGCTTATCTGGAGTCAGGACACAGGGTTAAAAGTTCCTGCAGAGAGTTCCAGACTGCCCTTTCCTGGGTCAAATTAACTTGGGAATCCTGAGGTGTTCCAAGGCCATCATGGAGATATAATCCCCCATCTGGTCCTTGGTCTGCCCTGTGGCCTCTTCCCAGTGGGACGTGACTACATGCTCAAACAACCTTAACTGCACTCCTTTCCACCTAAAAGAGCTGTGGCTCTACTCTGAGTATCTTCCGAACTGAACTGCTTTTTTGTGTTCTTTCGGTCATTGTGACTAGGGCTGGGGCGGTATGGGTTTTTAATTATCGCAGTAATAAGTCCCTGTTTACCGATGGTATGGCGGTATCTCCACCAAAAAGGTGGTTTGAATGATAAAAAAGAAGAAGAAAAAAAAAACGTAGTATGCATTACTCAACCGCTGTATTGCAGTTATTGCACCTAGTTCTAAACTGTCACCACACCAACGCAACTCCTTGCAAATTGTCGCAACTCTTGCAACAAAACAGTTTTAAGGCATGTCACACCAATGCAACTCCTTGCAACTGCCATTGGGGAGAATAGTTGCAAGTAATTGAATGCAACAGTTTTGTTGCAAGGAGTTGCAGCTAGTAACTTGTATTGGTGTGGACTGGCCTTAAAGCTGGCCGCACACTAGCCGATAATCGGGCTATTTAATTACCCCCCCGACAATCGGGCTGCCACCGACTGAAACGGGCCCGACAATCGGGCATGAACGTCGTCTAGCGTGAGGTCTCACAGATCCACTCGGTGCCCAGCCGAGTGGCTCGGAGGACGATCGGGGGTAGCCCGACTCTTTTCAAACACGTTTGATATTTTCCTGGATCAGTACTTGTCTGGAAGACTGGAAGAGCAGCAGGGAACTGAGAGAAAATAGGTACAGCAGCCGCTGATAGATGCAAGTCTCTGAGCATACATCTGATGACTGAGTGACAGATCCATCTCTTTTTTTTCTCTCCACCTCTCCCGGCCTCTGCCTCTCACACACACACACACACACACACACACACACACACACACACACACACACACACACACACACACACACACACACACACACACACACACACACACACACACACACACACACACACACACACACACACACACACACACACACACACACACACACACACACACACACACACACGCGCGCGCCCGCACACAGACACACTTTTCATAGCGTCCGTCCGTCCATCAGGTTGTATCATGAATGATTGGGATTTAAATTAAAACTCAACGGCAGCGCATATCAAACAAACAGAAGAAAGACCGCGACCAGCACACATCCCAAGTAGGTGGGACGTTCGCGAACGAATCGAGTATTTTGAACGGCTCTTTGAAATGAACGATGGGATCCGGTTCGCAGTAGGGAGCCGTTCCTTTCTAATGAACAGTGGTGGGAAAATAGCCTACTGCAATCAATGTGGAAATACTCTGCCACAAGTAGAGGTTTTTGGAATGCTAATATACTTGAGTAAAAGTACAAACGTATTGGTATCATTCAACATTTAATTAATGTAGCCTACAGAGTACCAATAGTAGAAAGTAGGCAGAATGTCCTGTTTCACAGATTTTCCAATGAATAAAATGTAGAAAAATCTTTTGAAAATAGCCGATCTACAAGCTCACAATGCAACAATATATGGCAGAAATAAATGTATATAGGGTTGAAGTTATTTGTAATTATAATCAAAATCTACAAAGTAACTAATGAGCCAGTCTTTTGAACGGCTCTTTGAAAGGAACGGATCCCAGAGATCCGGTTCACTTCAAAGGACCATAAATCCCATCTCTAGGAGTCAAAGAAGTACACGCCCATCCTGATCTACAAGCTTACAACGTGGCACGGGACAGACACAGTTTGGTCTTGGAGATCTTGTTCTGGGTGCGCTACACAGTCATACGACTAATCATAAATCAGGCACCATCAGCCATGAGAAGGACGGAGCGGTGCTTTAGCGCAGGAGAGAGAGGGGATGTCAGAGTTGGATGTACATGAAACGTGTCAAGTGAACTCATATCGTCAAAATAGGACACAACTTCCATATTGAAGCTTTTTTTTTCGTTGCGTGAGGCGGTGTTGTGTGTTGAGTCAGTGGATAACGTCATGTGTTTGTATGTGCGTGTGCGTGCGTGTTGCAAAGCACAGCTCTCAGAACACCCCCCGTGGCATCTTGTATTCATTATATTATTTATTATTGCTGTGTGCGAGCCCGACTCAATCGGGATAGAATCCTGTAGCGTGCGGAGCGCCCGACTGTTCAAAACGGCTAGTCTGAGTCCGTTTAGATTATCTGGTAAAATAATCTGAAAAAATGATCCTGTAGTGTTTAATTCTACCCGATTCAGTCGGGCCCGATTATCGGCTAGTGTATGGCCAGCTTAAGGGAAGTTCACACCAAGCACTATAGCGATAACTGTCGTCATACTGTAGTTCTGCTGTGAACTCGTCAACTTAAGCTAGAACCTTTTTTTAAATAATATCTTTAGTTATAAAATATAGATTGCGGTATAATCGCGGTTATGCACTCCACACCGCGGTATGCATTACAACCGCGGTATGGCGGTATAGCGGTTATTGCACCCAGCCCTAATTGTGACCCACACTTCATGACCATAGGCGAGAGTAGGAAGGACGAGTGATCGGTAGATCAGAAGCTTTACCTTCTGGCTAAGCTCTATTTTCATCACAACATACAGTGAACACAGTACCAGCCAAGCAGTACCGCTCTTGCTGCTCCGATTCCCCGGCTGATCTCCCGCCCGGTCCTCCCCTCACCCACTTGTGAACAAGACCCTGAGATATTTTAACTCCTTCACTTGGGGTAAGGTCTCATTCCTTTGGAATCTTTCTCACTGAAATTCCCAATTTTACCCATTTGACTGCGAGGGCGGGGGGAAAACTTGACAGGCGTAGCAATAGTAACAATAGGGGTGCAGGACTTTTGCAACCAAATTCTCCCATGATGGTTCCTGTGACCAACATTTCAACAACAAATCTCGTACAGGGATCCCTGGCAAAAGAATATTTTAATATGGGTGGACAAATGCTGACAAAAACAGTACATATTAATTTGGGGCCTTGATTTGAAAATGTTTGAGAACAACGTTAGGAAGCAAGCCCAAATATGCAACTCCACTTTAGAAACAAGCCCAAAAGGACGTAACCCGCAACTACCAATATTTACAAGCAACTTTAAAGAAAAACAAGCCCAAAGTCGCTTATAATAAGCAGACATGGCAACACTGATAGCACAGGATGCTATATTGGAATCCGTAGGAGACGTGTGCGGAAGGAGCGCTTGTTTTCTGTGTTTTACGACAGAAGCGTGCCGTCTCAGGCGACCTTGATCCACGTGAGACACCACCGAGCGAGCTGTAGCGAGCGAGTCGCCCTGACGAGCGTTGCGAAGGTCGCATGAGCCAAGTGAACACAGCAGAGCGCTCCCGACCTCCGCTCCAGCCAATCCGCTTCACCCCCGTATCCTATACGGACTCCATTATCGCGCACAGCTATCCCTCCCAGTTCCGCACCTTGCTGAACAGGCACCATGTTTTTGGAGCACCCGGCCAAGCTGGGGGCACCGTAGTGGAATTGAAACCCAGTCGCAGCGGTGGTGAGCAGGAACTTCACCCCTGTGTCACCTGGCGGACCCCCTGTTTTACACAGCTTGTAGCAGTTTACACCTGTCATTCATCAGGCTTTTGACATGACAGAGCGCTAAGCCCTAGTTGTCACCAGCGCCACAGTAAATAAACCCTGGCTGCATACAGGGATTATCATTTTATTTATATATGACTATGAATATGCCTCCACTATTTGTGCACTGGTACTATCACTATGTATACACTGATATCTGATATCTGCTGCTACTCATTTGCACAAGCTAATCTGATATTCTATATCTGCTGCTATATACTGTATCTGCTGTAAGTGATGTCTCTCATTTACACAAAAGACTGTGATATTCTGCTTATACATTTTTTGAGCACACACAATGTATTTGATATTGATGGCCTGTTATCTGAACTTTTCCTACAGTATTATGCTCCTTTCTTGTGCTCCTTTCTCTCATCATGACTATATTATGTAATTGAAATTAGTCTAGCGTTCACTCTAGACCAGCGATGTGGATCTGAACTCGAAGCTGAATTTTGTGCCATCACGAATGAGTGATCTTACCGGCTCCCCCTGGTACCACTGTGAGTTGAACTTCTCCGCGCTTTTCAGGCTGAACGAGGCGTCCCGAGTCACGTCGTACATCTTGTTGTCAACGATCCCATGAGACTCTGGATACAAACCCTGCACAGATCAACACACGCGCACACACACGCGCACACATGCGCACGCACACACACACACACACACACACACACACACACACACACACACACACACACACACACACACACACACACACACACACACACACACACACACACACACACACACACACACACACACACACACACACACACACACACACACAAACAAACAAACAAACAAACAGAGACACATTTGAAGTGAGGCTCTTATATACACATTGACAACGGCAGACAGTGGCAATTGACTAACAAAGGGTTACAGTATCATGACCTTCTATCTTCTCTGTGTGTTAGATATGTGGCAGCCACAGGATTACCCAGCGTATGTTGAAAGAAAGCTGCGATAGCTAATTGCTTTAATTAAAGGCACATGTTCAAGCAGCAGAGGTACAATCATACTGGCTGCACAGAAACACATGTTAGCCATTAGGCCACAACAGGAGCCTCTATGTTATAATCAAGAGACAAAGACTGCAATAAGATGTCCTCGCATACACCTGAGAGTCTTAACGTTTATGGAAGGGAAATATGGGCACTCCAGGACTGAAGAACCTCACTGGAAAAACTTCAGGTAAACAACGGCACAGACTCCTGTGTGTAACCAATACACCAGGGTTCCCCAATTAGTTTTCCCCAAGGGCCGAATTATGCCTAGGGTTCCAAGCCAAGGGCCACAACATTGCAGGGGGCGACGGTGGCGTTCCCACTACTCCAGCGACAGTTTTCGTCGTTGTCGGGTGAAAATCTTGTATGTCCAAAACCGTTAGTTTTGAATTTATCATTTTAAAAATGATTTAAACTAGTGAAAACAGCCGATCTACAAGCACACAACGCCTTGCGGTGCGAGGCGTTGTGTGCTTGTAGATCTGCTGTTTTTACTACTTTTGTGCGACGGCCTTGTATGGTTTGCGAAAGAACGTACAAATTTGGAGATACGAGATTTCCACCCGACAACGACGATATACTAGTGTTGTTTCTGCTCTTATACCACCATTATTACTGGGGTTGGTGTGTGCCGGACAGTAGCCCCAATAGGCGGCCGCCTATTGGGGAACCCAATGTATACCCTATGTTATAATCAAGAGACAAAGACTGCAATAAGAGGTCCTGGCAAACACCTGAGAGTCTTAACGTTTATGGAAGGGAAATATGGGCACTGCAGGACTGAAGAACCGCACTGGAAACTTCAGGTAAACAACGGCACAGACTCCTGTGTGTAACCAATGCAAGTTTGACCGAGACTGACCTGACTGATGGCTGACTGACAGCCTGCTGAGCAAGCGACTCATGAATGCCACTCAGGTACAGTATGTCTGTCTGTCTGTCTGTCTGTCTGTCTGTCTGATTGATTGATTGATTGAAGACTTTATTAGAAGTTTGCATAGGAAAGGGTACAGTTTCATGACGGTACAGTTCACTGGTACAAGGTCTACTAAAAGGAGATCCATGAAAAGACTAAGCTTATTTCCACTGGAAACCATTGAAGTATCTCATATAACATTGAATGACAGACAAATAGAACACAGTACTATGCAGTAGATATGTAAAGAAAAACAAAAAAGAAAACAGTAAGTCTAAACAAACAGTATATACAAAGAAGGGGCAGGGGAGGGTAGGGTTGGGCTATTGTCAATCAGTATATAGCAGGGGTTCCCAAACTATTTTTGTCTCTGGACACCCCATAAATATTTTTTTAATCCGAGGCTCCCCTACATTATTATTTTCACTCCCAGCACCTTATATTTATAGCATTTCATCATTGTCGGGTGGAAACCTTGTATGCGTTGCGAGGCGTTGTGTGCTTGTAGATCTGCTGTTTTCACTAGTTTTGTGCGACGGTCTTGTATGATGAAGCAGGGCAAAAGACATACACATTTGAAACTTCGAGATACGAGGTTTCTGCCCGACAGTGACGATATTTGAGTAGTTATGTTGCGAGGAAAACGCTGAGATAATAGCCATTTTGGTTAGAACTGACTGAAAATAACTTTGTACTTCAAGTTTAAAATGATACTAAATAATATTTGTCCAAATAAATTCCAAATATTATCAAATTATCTCGCGGCACCCCTGGACTGCCGTCACGGCACCCCAGGGTGCCCCGTCACCCACTTTGAAAACCCCTGACCTAGACTGACCTGACTGATGATGGCTAACTGACTGACTGCTGAACAAGCGACTCAATGCCACTCAGGTACAGTATGTCAGTCAGTATACAGTAGGACTGTGTCTGCACTCTCTGCTGCAGCACCAACACGCCAAAATGGTGAAAGTGTCCCACCCATCTGACCACTTCGTTAAGTATTCCACTTTCTTGATTCAGTATTTAGATATTTTAACCATTTTAACTATGATAGATTCATCAAAAACACTGTCTTTTTTCTGGTGACTCATACTACCCCCCTAATACATGAGCTGGCCATGTTTTTTTTATAGCTTTTTTTCTTTTCTTTTTAAATACATTTTGTTGTGTTAAATATTTTTCATTTCCCAAGTTTTTTTAAAAATAAATGAAAAATGTATCGAAAAAAGCTCACGTATTTGGAGGGTAGTATGATTCACCAGAAAAGAAAAGGGTGTTTTTGATTAATTTATCATGGTTAAAATGGAGTTTGAAGTTACAATGGGTTTGTATAGGGGGAGTGTCTGATAAAATGTATATCAAATACCTAAAAACTGAATCAAGCAAATTAAAAACTGCCCAGGGTGTTCACAAAAGCCTGATTAGTCGATAAAACTACCAAATTATTTTTGAAAGTGGAATATCCCTTTAAACGATAAATCAATTTAATGCATTCCAGGTTGGATTAATGGGGCTAATATTATACTTCAAGTTCCCTATGTATCTCTGTCACAATGAAAACCTTTTTTCCAAGGTTTTAAAGAAACAATACCATGACATTTGTTAACATAAATCTTTTTATATTGTTATTTTATCATAAAGATCTTCATTTTAGGCCAATTATTTGGGGGGCCCACTTGCAATATCCTCATTCCTCAGCCTACTGGCTCACAGGTTGAGAATCACTAATTTAAACCATGCACATGAAACTGTGGTTTTGCATAGGCCTACCTGTTGCTATGTTTAAAATGCAGCGGTTGCATATGTTCTCCACCTGCACAAGAAGCGCTTCTGCTTTCCGTAGTGCCATCTGTCCATTGCGATTTGTAAATCATCCCATGAATATTTGAAATTGTATTTACGGTATTTTGACTGCACCTTTCCTGTTACTTGACTTGTGTTCTTCTCTTCTCTATTCTCTCTTCCTTTTTCTAACTCTGCCTGAGAGATGGGCAGTATTTGAAATACATGTATTTGAAATACGTATTTCCAATATTTCAAATACTGCCCATCTCTAAGCTCACAAAAGAAATCAGACACTCTGTAATTGAGTGTTTGTGACAATAAAGTTGATTCTGACTGGAAAGCAATGGCAGACATACCGTCACAAGGGTGTAATGATTAGGGAAGGTCTTTGTGGGGTAGGCAGGCCTCATGTAAGGGGTTGACGTACCACAGTTGCCTGAAAAATACATCACACAAATGGACAATCCATAGGACAATTAGGGAGTGTCGTACATCAGGATATGGCATGGTGTGAGGTCAACTAAAGGGCATTCCTCTCCCTGTCACTTACGTAACTTGCTGATGACTGGAAGGAGGGAGCCGTAGGCTTTCAGATATCCTGCCCTGAAGCCGTCCAAGGAAATCAGGATGAGAGGGGGCTTGGAAAACCTTGGGGGTGAAAAGAAAAGAAGAATATGGAACTTAACCACATGAACCGTAGCATCGCGACTCTGGGCTTGTCATAAAAGACAAACGTTTGGTGAAAATACGCGAATGTTCAACGAAAATAACTGATCTACAAGCTTGTAGATTGTCTATTGTCGATGAATAGATTTGGGGTAGGCCTGGTCAACTAAATATGTAGGGTTTAAGCCAGGTGGTGAGAATGGGCAGCATCACATCTGACCCCTTGACCTTTAACACTGGAGCTTCCAAGGGATGCTTGCTGAGCCCTCTACTCTACTCCCTGTACACGCATGACTAACTCACTGGCACTCTGGTGCCGGGAGAACAACCTCGCCCTTAACGAGTCCAAGGAGCTGATTGTGGACTTCAAGAGACTGCAGAGAGATCATGCGGCCATCCTCACCGATGGAGCTGCAGTGGAAAGGGTCAGTGAGTTCAAGTTCCTCGAGTACACATCGAGGAGGGGCTCAGACACACAACTGGCTCCGCCTGAAGAAGTTTAGAGTAGAACACCGCATTCTCAGGCTGTACTACAACATCTCAGTTGAAGGCCTTCTGTAAGGCTGTGTTATGGTATGTAAACTGTACTCCCCGAGAAAAGAAAATTATATGTATGTAAAGTATGTAATGTCTTACTGATGAATTGAGTACAATGGACCAGAATGGAAACAAGCCCCTGGGGCTTTTTTGTATTATCCTTTTAGCATACCTTTTGACTATACTATTTGTACTAGGTGTTCAATCAATCAATCAAAGTCCCGGAGGACACCGGTCAACTAAGGACATACCGTATAGACGGCTTAAACGGTTCATGTGAACAGACCGGGGTACTGTATGCATGAAGAGAAATCAAATAGCTCATCTCTAGATACTACACAAGTCTATGAGTCTATCTTTGGCTGCAGTTCAGAGGTAACGTGACAGCGTGCTACAGTAGTTGGTGTTGTGTAGTGGACACAAAGCGTCTCTTTGACTGGAGGAAAGTCAAGACGCTGCCCACACAGACACATGGACCCGTAGAGGAAGGGAGAACCACGGCTCAGATGAATCAAAGGCCTCGTGGTTCAAACGGATCTCTCCGTTCCACCCGAATAGAGGCATTTTCCCTTCCCTTTTCGTGGCCAAAATGCAGCGAAAACGCTTTGCACATACGTCACCGCCCACTCGGCCACAGTTAAAGGTTATGCACGCAGCTACATCCTGCTATATCTGTGGTTTTAGTCGTGAGGTTATCAAAATGCCATGGTTGCATTTCATGTCATGCCATGGTGTTTTTATGGACATTTGGATACATATTACATGGTTATGTTTTTACGAAGCTCTCATAACGTTACATTACGCTGTAATCACTGCTCGGACGTGTAATGTGCAATAAATACAAATGTAAATGTGAAAGTGTTGTTGTGGGAGAGTCTCTTATTAGCCTGTAAAGGCAAGCCATGCATAAAAAGGAGATTTAACTGAATTTACTGCCAATGAAGTCCCATAACACACACACACACACACACACACACACACACACACACACACACACACACACACACACACACGCACACACACACACGCACACACACACACACGCACACTGACGTCAGTCATTAACATAATACGGTGAAATTACACAAAGCACAGACAACATTCATTAGTTCAAAGATGTGTGAAGTCTCTCTGGGCCCAAAATAGCTTCAAGAGAAACCATACATTTGCTTTTCCAGACTGAGTCTGGGGATACACCCTTCCCCTTAAAGGAGGAACACCAATGCATGCACGCGAGTGCGTGTGTGTGTGTGTGTGTGTGTCTGTGTGTGTGTACGCGTGCATGCACACGCACGTTTTTACTATACTTGCGAGGACATCAACATTTTACGAATGGCAATTTTGCCATTTTGCCTATTTTATCCCGAACCCTAAAGCTGAGTTATACCTTCACTAGGGCTGTCACAATTATTACATAATTGTCTAATCGCAATTATTAACTATTTTTCATAATTGTCATAATTGTTTCCATTTTGAAAAGTGTTTGTATATTTTTTTTAAGTAAAACATTGTGGAAATAGCAGATCTACAAGCTCAAAATGTGACGCGTTGTGAGCTTGTAGATCTGCTATTTCCACTATCAATGTTATTTTTTTAAGTATAAAGTTGTCAAATATGTCAGTAGTTTCTTTGTATATTTATGTCATGTGTCATATCTACTGTACCATGTGCAACTTCAAAGCCTAAAAGCCAAACAGTAATGTAATTGTCAACGACAAAAACACAATTAAATCGTTAATCACAATTATTTGAGTGACAATTAATCTTCATGTAAAATGTCATAATCGTGACCGCCCTAACCTTCACACACCGAAAATAGCCGATCTACAAGCTCAAATCGTCCCCCCCAAAAAAGTGGTAGTAAAAAGTACAGTAATTCAAGTACCCGCACGCACGAACACCACTCCCCTTCACGTGCATCACACTTAAATCAGCACCATTAACTTTGCATGGAGACGGTGACATTCAGCTAAGCTAAACACAATGATGAAAACCCCAGACTAATGTACTGTATGTGGGCTGTTTCTGTTTTTCTTTCACAATTTAAAGAGCTAAACGGGACACAAATACAGCCAAGGCCATCAGACCGAAGACACAATACCACTGTGTTTTTCCTCCTCAGGTTACAGCAACAGTTCCAGCCACGAGATCTACAGTAGCTGGCTGATTTCCAAGGCTGGTGAGATTTAGGCATTTAGCAGATGCTCTTATCCAGAGTGACTTACGAGTGTAAGATCGGACTAAGCAGAGAACAAGGGCCGATACATACTCCACTTTTAGAGCTGAATTTATTACAGTTCGGTTCGGGGAGTCACAAAATCTTGGCTGCACCGAACAGCCGAATTAATGATGGTACCCAAATTGTCAAATATTACGTAAGAAAGAGGAAACATTGTGAAAATAGCCGATCTACAAGCAGTGCGAGGCGTTATGAGCTTGTAGTTCGGTTATTTTCACAATATTTATCTGTGGAACAGAATCAAACTAAATGTAATGCCTACAATTCCAAGTCCCCAGTTCAAATTCTGATTATTTTGGGGGGTGTCACAATACTGAAACGTTTGGGAACCCTTGATCTAAATAACATTTTAAACATGTCGTGGTCAAGCTCAAATCAAATTAACAAAAACATTTGAACAACAACAAGTAACCAACATGAATCTGCATGGTAAAATAAGCGTACGAGATCTACAATCACGAGACAGTGTAAAACCACCATCGCTTTTATACAACTAATTATAGGCAGCTATAATAAGTCAACGGTTAAGATAGGCAAGATACATTCTGAGAAAAGAGTTATGCACACCAGCAGGCAATGGTGCAATAATACTTTATGAGAGTTTTAACCACTTTGAACCTCAAAGGCATGTCATTACAGACGACAATTCAAAATAATAATATATTAAAACTAGAACTGCACTCTGTCGAGGTGCCAACTTGCGGCTTGTGCACAAGTAAGCCATACATGGCCTACTTGTGCGCCAGCAGAGCACGCCATGTGGTGTGCACCTCACATCCTGCAAGCAGTCTGTCTTCCTGTCTGTTGTAGGACACACTGAAGAGGGCTTTCTCTTGCCAGATGCTTCAACTCTAAGTTCACTGTTTATTTTACCATACATATCATATGAATTGTTTGGAATTGAGACAAAATCAATCTATGTTGATGATTTGTTAAGTTAATATTTATATTACTAGTAACAATATTGTAACTGTAATCGGCTGGGTATGTATGTATGTATGTATGTATGTATGTATGTATGTATGTATGTATGTATGTATGTGTACTATATGTATGCATTAGGGATGTAAAAAGACATTCTGTTAAATGTTGCAGAACAATAACAACTCCTATAAGGACCTTCTGTAAAATCAACATTTATATTATAACTATTAATAATATTATATTATCCCCCTATATTATGCTTAAATAAGAAATGTTTTCATTTCTGGCCAAAAGGCTAATTTTAGATGTGAGGTGGGGGGCTCAGAGTGTTTTCAACATCTTAAAACCGTCTTTGTTTTGGTGAGTAGATATCTATTTTGACTATTTACTATGTACGGATTTCCAAACGAGGAAAACCTCTTCAATGAGAGCACTTCCAGACCATGAATCAAATTTTTAAAGGGGTGTGGCTAGCGATTCAGGGTCTGGAACCAGGCTACCATCCGATTACTTTGTAAATGTAAATCCACGGGGACAAGCAACGCTGTGCATACATGTACTGTATGCATGCTGCTCACTGGGGAGGTTGCTTGTTGTGCTCTGACCATAGTGATATAAAAGACTGTCTGGCTAATATCATGCGACTGTGCACTGTTGGAGGTGTTGCACTATTATCGGTACGGGTGAAACTCGTCCAGTGAAAAAGTTTCTGCTGTGTTTTTATTTTATTTTACATTTTGATAATCGACTTTGATCTCCCGCTGGCCTACTGGTCCGGGCGCAGACCACTTAGGCATTGCCACATAGGCATGGATGCCTGGCGGCGTTGCCGGTTTGATTCCCGATCCGGACGACCATTGCCGCATGTCACTCCCCGTCTCTCGCCACAATTTCCTGTCAGTCTACTGACCTATCAATAAAGGCATAAAAGCCCCAAAACAAATCTCAAAAAAAAAAGAAAGAAAAAAAAAAAAAAAGGAAAAAACCAATTAACCAGTCTGCTTGAAAAGTAGACCTAGGCATCTGTATAACAGCAGCCAGCCAACAGCAGACAGTGCAGAGACATAATTGCCTTCCTTGCATGCATTAACAAGCGGCCATCAACTACTTACTAGCATCAGCTGGACACAGACACACACAAACTCTGCAGTGCTCAAGTGACTGGAGTCTGTCTCATTTCTCTCCAAAAGCCATTGAATATGATTGAAAATGAAAATGATGATGTTGTGGCATCACCAGGAATGCTGGTCCTTCATTGGCTGTTAATGATGATGTTGCCAGAAATGCTGGTCCCTGAGTGGGCTACGGGCTTAAACACACAGAGTTACCCTACCTACCTTCCTGCCTGCCTACATACCCAGCTGAACGCAGTACTTGCACGCTCTGCTGGCGCAAGTAATGAAAGTTTCATTGACTTCCATTGAGAACGGAAACGATTTTTCAAATGCTTCCTCAAGTCTCTGCAACGGTAGCGCTGTAAATGCTTACAACTCCTCACACCATTCATTTTCAGTGGTGTAAATAAGTCTTACTGTCAATTAACACTTTGCCGTCCGAAATAGAATGGTGGTTGGTAGATTAGCCGTGAAATTTCTATTATTGTATTGTGATCTGAGACATAATATTATGTTTATAAACATGAGCCCGCCGCCCCTCCTTCTTGGACAGCGCCGTTGTTTTTTCTTTCTTTTTTTCCCCAGGTCATTAGCTCACCGTGATTTTCTCGATCTCCGTTGGGATAGAGTGGTGGTTTTGGCCGAGCATCGATCTCCCCGTGCGTTTCGCGTGCGCGATCCGCGCGCATAACGATCCATGCATATAGTCCAGGAGTGACTGAACAGTCGATGTGTCCACTTTGGATAGCCTAGCACCTAGCACTCCAGCTCTGCTAGTGCTAACGTCCAAACAACAAGTGGGTGGGAGGAAGGAAGGCTGAAGAAGGAAACGCCATGAGAGTCACTTCTGTTCATGTCAGACCAGCCATGAGCTATCAATGCACGAGTGGTGACTAGGGAAGGTTAGACGATCGCCGATTTTCCGATGAAAATCATTTATTTCGGTAAATACGGGAAAGTACGGGAAAAGACAATTGGCTGCCCCTCCCCCCCTAGGAAGTCCGATATAGTACGGTTTTAATATTAAGGGGCTCCCCGTGGCTTGGAAAGGGTTAAAGACCTATCTAGCTTGTTGCATAGCCTAAATGGAAATTCAAAATTTGAAAGATTTTAGAAATGACAAGCAGATCATCTTACGATCGAAATTTTCAGGAGGTGAAGTAACAGAATGTTCTGCGTTTGAAGTTTGTGGAAGAATTGTCTGCCTCGAAAGACTCCATTCATTGGCATCCGTCAGTCTCGAGAGACTATGGAGTCGCGCTCTGGATAGGGGCCGTTCCGCTTCCAGTGCAGCGTTGGACATGACTGAATAAGCCTATGCGGGATTTGCATTTCCTTCCGCACTTCACACAGGGGAAGACTGGTGCTGGTCTGTCTGTTTGGCTTTGGGCCACAAGCTTTTGCCGCAGTCTCTTCACCACGGACTGCTGGGCCAGCGTCTCTTCGAACCTGAAGAGACCGACCTCAATGGTCCGTCTCCAAGCCGTGCGATCTGATGCTGCAGCTTCCCAGGTGTCCAAGTCGATGTTTAGGGCCTTCAGATCTCTCTGTAGCGCAGTTTGGGTCTGCCTACGGAACGCTTTCCCTGAACTAATTCTCCATAGATAGGAGATCCCTGGGAATCCATTCATCTTCCATCCTCACTACATGACCAAGCCAGGGCATGCGTCTCTATTTCAGAGTGCTGTACATGCTAGGGATTCCAGCACTCTCCAGGACAGTGTTGTTTGGCACTTTGTCTTGCCAGCTGGAAGGCATTTAGTTTGCTTTCTTGGGGTGCGTGCAATGTCCATGACTCACTGCCATACAGGAGGGTGCTCATGACACATGCTCTGTAGACCTGGATCTTGGTTTGCTGTGTCAGCTTGCTGTTGGTCCACACCCTGTTTGTCAGCCTGGACATGGTGGTAGCTGCCTTGCCAATCCGCTTGTTGAGCTCCTGGTCAATCAATACAGAGGGAGTCTGAGATTGTTGAACCCAGGTACACAAAGTCGTGGACAACCTCCAATGTGTAGTTGGAGATTCTGATGTTTGGTGGTGAGTCCACGTCCTGTCCAATGACCTGGGTTTTCTTCTTGAGAGACTACCAACCTAGAAAACTAGAGTTCTGCATAAGGCGAGCCGCCTGGATCATCGTGTTTCGTTCCGCTTAGGCATGGCCTGAGTGGTAGCGCCATCTGGTGGACAACTCGTTTGGTGAAGTGTGGAGATGATGGTTTGGAACGGATTGAAGCTCTTATGTGGTGTGGAGACGCTGGTGACGCTTCAGATGCCCTAACTGACTAAAACCCTTGTCACACTGTTTACACTGGAAGGGTTTTTCACCAGTATGGACACGCTGGTGATTCTTCAGGGTACCTAACGCACGGAAACACTTGTCACACTGTTTACAGATGAAGGGTTTTTCACCAGTATGGACACGCTGGTGAATCTTCAGGGTACCTAACACACAGAAACACTTGTCACACTGTTTACAGATGAAGGGTTTTTCACCAGTATGGACACGCTGGTGATTCTTCAGGCCACTTAACTCCCTGAAACCCTTGTCACACTGTTTACACACAAAGGGTTTTTCTCCATTGTGGATACGCTGGTGCTTCTTCAGATCCCACGACACACTGAAGCGCTTGTCACACTGTTTACAGACGAAGGGTTTTTCTCCACTGTGAACACGCTGGTGTATCTTCAGAGACCCTAACTGACTGAAACCCTTGTCACACTGTTTACACACAAAGGGTTTTTCTCCAGTGTGGACACGCTGATGTGTCTTCAGGTGACCTAACTCACTGAAACCCTTGTCACAATGTTTACACACAAAGGGTTTTTCTACAGTGTGAACATACTGATGATGTATCTTCAGGTAACCTAACTGACTGAAACCCTTGTCACACTGTTCACACACAAAGGGCCTTTCTCCAGTGTGGACACTCTGATGTGTCTTCAGGCTACATGAGTGACTAAAACTCTTGCCACACTGTTTACACACAAAGGGTTTTTCTCCATTGTGGGTACGCTGGTGTGACTTCAGACCCCACAACACACTGAAGCGCTTGTCACACTGTTTACAGACGAAGGGTTTTTCTCCACTATGGACACGCTGGTGATCCTTCAGAGTCCCTAACCTACTGAAGCGCTGGTCACACTGTTTACACACAAAGGGTTTTTCTCCAGTGTGTATACGCTGGTGTCTCTCCAGTTCACTTAAACACCTGAAATCCTTGTCACACTGTTTACACAGGAAAGGTTTTACTTTGGTGTGGACAATCTGGACATGCTGTGTCAATTCCTCAAATAAACCCTTATCACATAAAGGCTTTTCTTTCCTGTGCAAGTCATCAAAAGTTTCTTTACTTCCGGCTGCGTTGAAGTCCTCGCAAGATCTTGGTTTGTCTGTGTCTCCTTGTTGCTGGCTGTTTGTCCCACAGGAAGATGAAGGCAGCTGTGCATTGCCCATCATTTGACAGAGGTTGTTGTGGCAACTCGTCATGTTTTCATGGAGGGTGGCCCGAGACGTGAAGGCATATGCTAGTATATTCTAGTATATTCTCTGTCAATCTCTTTCTCCCCTCTATGTCTCTACAGTATATCCCTGCCTCTCCGACTCACAGTAGACGTCTGTAATAACTTATTCTTGGTCGTACAAACACTAAATGTGACGTTTAAAAACTGTGTCATAACTTATTCAGGTCGAACCAGAGCTCTGGTCTGACGTCACACAACACAAACCATTGACATCATTCCTAATAACACCGATTTGCACATCTGACAGTTGTAATTCATCCATCTGTGAATTTAGTTGAATCATTGAATCAAGTTGATGACCAAACACGGAAGTAAAGGCAGCTGGCAGAGCAATTATTAATTTTATTTAGTAGCCGGGTAATAAGCGGGATAACATCTCGCTCAGCAGTCATTATAGAGTGATAGGAGCATTATAGAGTGATATGCCACCTCCGCTTTGCGTCGGTGGCATATCAACCTGTCGGTCTCCTATCACTCTATAATGACTGCTGAGCGAGATGTTATCCCTTACTTATTTTATCTTTAGATGTGTTGTTTTCTGTTGTTCTGCTTTATTGTATATATATATCACTGCATTGTCTGTAAGGACGCCGAACAAAAATAACCTTTACTCTTATGTAACTGTACAAAAGACAATAAAGTACAACCTTGAACCTTGACCCTTGACCTATAAAGTTTTGGTATAACATACTGGTCTCGCCTTTCAGAGAGCCCAAAGATTTCATGTGGGTGTTGTTGTTGTTATTTATATCAGGTCGCACTTGTTGGTGGTGATGTCACCAAGAACGCTGCTCCTCATTGGCTAAAGGCCCTGCCTTTGTACTGTCAGAGAAAAAACTTGGTATATAAAGTTTTTGGTCTTGCCTTTCAGCGAGCCCACAACTAGAACTGCACTCTGTCGAGGTGCCAACTGTTGTGCACAAGTATGGCCTATACCTATAGTATGTCACCAATATTAGGCCCATATCTTGGAATATCCATATATGAACATACTGTGTTAGTCTCATGTGGTCTATGATGTCAGACATCTATGATGTCATTCATCTCCATATTTAGGAAAAGTAAAATTTGTAATTAATTAATTTAATAATAATACATTCATTAATGAATACATTTATATAAATTAAACTATAATATATATAACTAAATATCTCTTATGTCCCGATGAAGCGTGTCGATTTGACATATGGCCCAAGTGTGTGCCACCAAAACTGTGGGAGGAGTAGTGCTGCAAAACAAAGTTTATCTGGAAAGATGCATGATGGATGGAAGGAATTAAGTCAGACTACTAGTACTGTAGTCTGGGCAACCACACAAAATAAAAAAGGATCTACGTCTCTTCTTGATTCTACTGTATGCGCGTTGTGAGCTTGTAGATCAGCCATTTTCAGCATTTGCCGTACAGCAAAGTAGATAGGGCTAAAGTGGTTAAATGAATGATGTCAGCACCTAGTTTCATATGAATAAATATACAGATGCTTGAGATTTCATTTCCTTCCTTCTATTTGTCAGCTCACTGTCATCTGTTAAAGTGTGTTGTCAAATGATCTGTGGTTTGTCAGAAAGTGTCGCTCTAAGTTCCTTTTATTGGTTTCTTTCTTCCTATTTAACGTCCCATCTGCAGTCGTTGCAGATGAGAGGAACATATTTAATGAACATATTTTCCATCTGACGTGACAAACCATAATTCTCTTTCCATTCTGCGTGGAGATTGCGTCATCATGTTCCTGTCTCGTGATATCTCTCGCTCTGAATTCCGTAAATATTTATATAAATTATTTTAAGCCTTGAACCAAGCCATCCAGGTTCCTGGTGAATCATGATTCATGACCATAAAACATTTGATTCTGTGTCCAATTTGAATATTGAATTATATACAACATTTAAAAAAAAATTGACACTCAAAGAGCCTGGATGGCTTGGTTCCAGGCGTAACATAATTGAATTAATTGTTTTTCTATCTGTGGCTCCACAAAATGGCTGCCAATGCTATGCCCTATAATCGATTCATTGCTCGGTTTGGTTTTAGTCCACCAAGACATTTACAGTATGCTTTTTTTCCACACTGAATTAATAATTTCTTGAATGATTATGAGCACAACACATCTGCTGTAAAGTCCAGATAGCCTAAATCACTATAATTCTATCAGTCTATATATATCAACAGCCACTATAGAACATTTTCCCAAGCGCTCCCCTGTAGAGAGCGCCACCGCCATTTCTGCGGTGTAAAAAAATCAGCCAGTAGTGGAGTAGAAGTAAAATTATTGAAAATGGGAAATACTCAAGTAAAGTATACTAAAAATTGTAAGTACAGTACTCTACCGAGTGTCGCAGTAGGATCCGTTTCCTTATTCAAACCTGACGCTGTTTAGATCTGCGGATCCATTCCGGATCTTCTTCCTAATTCAAATTGTAAACGGCTGAGTGTGTCCAAAATACACAACCCTGCTTTAAGCCCTATAGTCTGTAGTGCATCAGTGTCCCTTGGTTAGGTTAATAGCTTGAATATCCGTATGTTCTGTCACGCGACACATCATAAAAATCAGTGGTAGTGTCACCCTGAAAGTATCATCATGAAAAGCACATGAGGTGTTTATGTTATCTTAATCGCTACACATTTCTCCAGTGACAGAAATAAAACATGACATTACCCAGGCGGACATTGTGGCTGTTCAATGTCTTCACACGTCTCCTCTAGCCAGGATTTCCCGCCAACTGTAAGAGAAAGTTTTAATGAGAGCAGGAGCACATACAGTACAGTATTTTCATCAGGTATCAGAGATACCTGATGAAGGTTGTTTAGACCGAAATGTTGCAGCCTAATAAACTACTCCTGTGAGTGAAGACAGTGTGCGGGACATTTGTTCTATTGTTGCACTGGTTGCCTGCTCCTACGCACCTGTCCTGGTAGGTGTGCAAAAGGACCTTCCTCTAGAAATTCTAAATGCAGACTGCACTCTGGAGAAATGTTATTGCAACTAAGGATTCAAACGATCTCCCTCTTGGGAGACCAAACATCTACCTCTCACCCAAACGGAATCCTGGCCTGGCCAGGGGAGATGATGGGCTTATGAGCTTCAGTTATATTGAATGACAGTTTTACTCATTGTAAATACGTTAGAGATTGCAGTTTTTAAGTCAGATTCACAGCATGTGATGACCCTCATTCATAGACAAGGTCTAAAAAAAGAAATAATAATAATAACTTCCTCTTAACTAGTTTCTAGGTCTGTCCGTAAACATGTGATCGACCATCTGACATGTTCCATCACAAAGGTACAGGATTTAGGAAGTGTGATGTCCAGGAAGCAGACCAGACCGAGACATTTACATCATCAACATCTCTGCATTGTTGCTGTGGTAACATAAAAACATACCATATGCTTGATTTTATAGAGCGTTGATTGGGGAAAATATCTGGAGCTCACAACCCGTCACATTGCGTTGTGAGCTCGTAGATAAGCAATGCTTAGTGTTGTATGTGATTAATGTACGGTAGTGTCTGCATGCATGTCCAGAAAGAGACACAGCTTTAGAAAGCAGATTTTTTATTTCAAACTACAAAGAAATGTGATTCACAAAGAAATATGCTTCCATGTGTTTTCTTTGCTATTCAGACTTGATAAAAATCAAATCTGATTCCAATCTAGAAGATAGGCATTGGAGTTGGGCTGTCAGTCTGAACATAGCCTTAGAGCAGTGGTTCTCATTCTCAATTTTCTTAAAGGGGTAATTTTTTGTGTGGCTTTTTTCATGTTTTCCTGACCTCAATTACACCCCAAAAAAACATTCAACATTCAGTGGTTTTTCTGTAATCTGTAGTTTTTGGAATAATTAGGCTAAGTGGGCTCATTTACCTCTGGATGTACGCTTCATCATCCAGGGGAGGATGTGGTTGTAGGTGAGGGTGAACGCAACAACTGAACTGGTAAATGGTAAACGGTGCATTGGAACGATAGAAACACAGTGGAAAAAAAAAACATTAAAGGTGATACACCCTCCCCTACAACCACATCCTCCCCTGGATGATGATGCATACTGTATGTCCAGAGGAAAATTAACTCACTTTTCTGAGCCTAATTATTCAAAAAACTACAGATTACAGAAAAAACGCTGAATGTTGAATGTTTGATGTCATGTTATGTCCCCTTTAAAGTTAAGGACCCCCAAATTGATATCTGAAAAGGTTTTGTGCCAGGCAGCCCCAGAAGAGAAAATGTATGTAAAAAAAAAGAAATTAAGATTATTCAAACTTATTAATATTTTTCAGAAATGTTAAAAGATTGCCATCTTAGGGGGCCCCTTGGAACCCCTCCGTGGTCCCCTGGGGGTCTCAGGAACCCACTTTGAGAACCACTGACCACTGAGGTTAAATGGGGACGTGGTGGAACCCGGGGGCCGGTGCGTGTACGGTATGTGCGTGCATGTGTGTGTGTGTGTGTGTGTGTGTGTGTGTGTGTGTGTGTGTGTGTGTGTGTGTGTGTGTGTGTGTGTGTGTGTGTGTGTATGTGTGTGTGTGTGTGTTACAGCTTGCTTACCTTTGCACACACTGTTGTAGTTAACGCAGCAGTCCCCTGTTTTCACACAGTCATCAGAACAGGAGCAGAGGCTACTGGACAACCTCTCTTCTCCACAGCGGAATTTGGAGCAGCTCCAGCGCTGACCTGGTGGGAAGACGGAGAGGAGACGCAACAACACACTGGAATTTAATGGAGTGGAAAAGAAGGGATACACAATGAGCAAATCCTGATTTATACCTAGTCGCTTGCTGGGGTAGCATGCTGTAAATAGCAGATCTACAAGCTCACACCGCATCACATTCGTGATGCGTTGTGAGCTTGTAGATCTGCTATTAACTGACCATGACAACGGCATGGAACGAAGTATAACTGAGGCTTAAAGCTTAGTTATAATATGTACTATATTAGAACGACAGGCAGTGAGTGATGCAGTACTGTAGTACTGTACTGTACATTCTACTGTACTTGGCAGGAATTGCTCTTGGCAGAGAGAGAGAGAGAGAGAGAGAGAGAGCGCTGCATAAACAGTTATCTTTACTTCATTGTTCATCTTTTCCTTTCCTTTCCTTAGAACAGTGGTTCTCAAAGTGAGGTCCGGAACACCCAGGGGTCTCCCCAGCTAAATTACCGATAGTTAGAAACCAAATGGGCACTTAAATGTGGTCTATAACTCTGAGAGTAGTGTACAAATGGAACCAAATTAATGGACCCTTACAGTACATGTCTGTAACTCTGAGAGTGTATAAATGGAACCAAATGGACCCGTAATTTGTACACCCTCAGAGTTATAGGGGTCCGTGGCCTATTACTGAATAGCAAACTTGGGGTCCTTGAAATGAGAGAGTTTGAGAAGCACCTAGGAAACGGTGTGAACGTGGAGGGCGATATTCCTGTCCTGTAACGTGTGCCAAGTAAAATAAGTCACACCAGGACATCAAGCACAGATTCATCCTTGTTTCCACAGTATTGGGCAGTGGTGTAAAGTAACTAAGTACATTTACTCAAGTACTGTACTTATGCAAACTTTTTAGGTTTTTAATTTGCTGGGGTATTGCCAGTTTTCAGTACTTTAACTTTTCTTTTGTTTAGTTTTTTTTTAACGTTTTTCAACAATTATACTCTGACAATTAAAGACTCTGACCTACATATAAGACAAAATATAAAGTACTTTTACTTATACTCCACTAAATCTCAGAGGGAAATATTGTATTTTTACTCCACTTCAATTATTTGATAGTAACTAGATTTAGATTATTATTACAAAACATACAGTAACCACTTCAGCCTTATATACATTTTGTCCATTTGGAAATAGCCAATCTACATTTGACTACTTTTCCCACCACTGGTATTGGGTAACATGACAGCTGCTAAATATGTGATGAAACTACTTCCTTGTGACTCTTATTGACTAAAGTGTCTCATTGAGTTGTCCTTCAAATGTCAACGCAGCACAAATGGAAATGTTATGCTGTCCTTTGACACCCTGGGAAATAACAATGCTGTTTGTGTCTCTGTTGGCTGAGCCAACTTGGCTCACACAATATGCTTACACATAACATTCTGTACTTTGAAAGTACGGAAAATCTATAGAAAGTAAAGCCTTGCCCCCTTGGTGTGACATGGCCTTAAAAATGCGTTGTAGCAAGGAGCTGCGACTAGTTGCATTGGTGCGGTTTGGCCTTTAATTCAACTCCGAGTGCACAAATGGAACACTGAGAAACGCTTTCTCAGGGTTTTGATATAATATAATATAATATTTTTGCTGTCTAAAAAAATATAGTGGAAGTGTTGTCTGGACTAAGAGACTACTTTAATGAAGTGCAGTAACACACAGTCACACCTGGGGGTCGACATCCTGAACTTGTTCCCCCGACTGCAGCTCAGCTGGAATAATTGGAGATGACATTCCCTTTTACCATTTCCATGGTAACTAGTGTGTGTGTCTGTGTGTGTGTGTGTGTGTGTGTGTGTGTGTGTGTGTGTGTGTGTGTGTGTGTGTGTGTGTGTGTGTGTGTGTGTGTGTGTGTGGGGGGGGGGGGCATGGTTTATCCACCTCTTAGCTTTTTTGACCTCAGTCATGACTCATGCCATTCCAGTCACAAGACAGCTTCTGTAACCTTTAACCACTTAAGCCCCCATTTCACACGTCGTTATATGATGGTGTCGTGCAGCGACAATAACAGATCTACAAGCTCACAACGCACCACATTGCAATGCGTTGTGAGCAAATCGATCGGCAATTATGTTTGACATTTTTCACTTATAATGACATCATACGGTAATCAAAATAGAGACGCCAGCTTGAAAGTGATTAATTTATTGCAGTCTACTGTTACTTTTTAGGATTCAAATTCGAAGTAGCAAAAGTAGTAGATCTACAACTTGCAGATCTGCTACTTTTGATGCTTTCGTGTGATGTTATAGTCCGTTAATTTACGAAAAAACTCAAAAAGTTAGAATAGGCCTATGGAGAGGAGCGTTCTACCCGCCAGCGACGATATAAAGTATAGTACTCGTACCACTGCTGCTGAGGTTAACGCTTAAGAAAGCACCTTACAATATTGTATGATGCTGCACTATTTTCTGGGCAGTCTGCCACACTGCCCAGAAAGTAGTGGATTCCAGCATACAGAGTTGCACTTGTGACGCTTTTCCCGGCAACAAAGGATCTTCCTGTGTAATTAAAACAATCAGGAGAGGAAGTGTTTAGGGGCACTGTTGACAGTAACAACCCGTTTCTGTGTATCATCACTCACACTGCCCCTGAGCGCTGACGCAGCACTGACCAGAGCCTTTCTTCAGCACATCAGGGACAGACATCACCCCAGCAGCCACAGCATGTTCAAAGCACTGCTGCGCCCTCCACCTCGGCAAGCCATACCGGAGTATCATGGGCCCTAACAAGAGGCTGTGGCAGAGTTCTTATCTAGCAGCTGTCAGGCTGCTGAACACAACCTAAGATTGTCGCCTATGCTTAATCGATTTGCACTATACTGATACACATTTAATGTGTTGAGGACTTTTGGACTTCGGACTTCTAAGCAACATGATACTGCCATGCACTATATTGAATGCACTTCATGTGATTTAGGACCTCTTTGAATGACAAGATACCGATTTTAACATGCTGCTTTTTCAGGCTTATTGTGCTCATTTAGTTTTCCATTCTTTGCTTCTAATTATTTTCTTTTGCTCCTTGAGCTGCAAATCTAAAAGCCTGCATAAACAAGAGTTTCACCTCACTGTTACCTGTAATTGTGTGTGGTGACAATAAAGGTGATTGATTGTTCAATCGATTGATTGATTGATTGATTGATTGATTGATTGATTGATTGATTGATTCTCACTCGCCATCCATTTTGGGGCAGTGGATCTGTTTTTATGAGTAGTAAAAGTTTAAAGTAAATATCCAACTTTTCATACAAACAAAATAATAATGTAGGCCTATATTTCTTTTTTAAATGCACACATAGTACTAGCCCGCTTATATAATTCAGAATGTATTTTAGTAAGTTTGGACCCCGGGAAGACACCAAAATGTCTCTTTTGGGGCTCCAGCTTGAAATGTTTGGGGAAGCCCTGCTTTGGCATGTCAGTGTTAGTTACAGTATAGAGTAACACGTTTGTGTATCACTCACTGCCTCTGAGGAGGGAGCAGAGCAGATGGGAGCGCTGACACAGCAGCAGCACACTGACTAACATGTTAGTGAGAGGTCTCTGTCCTCAGGCCAGTCAGTCAATCAGTAGCGTGGTTTGGACCCAGGTCAAGTGGACAGTCAGTCAGACTGTCTAATCCAACAGGTAAACACGCTTGCATCAGCCTTCTACAACGCCAGTGATTCTCAAAGTTAGACCTCCCAGGGGTCCTTGAGGGTTTTCCAGGGGGTCCCCAGCTAAGGTAAATGAGTGAATGTAGCACCAAAACTGATTTACAAGCTTAGAAGGATACTGAATAAAACATTTTAACAACACCCTTGCTGGTCACTGGCACAAAATATTTTCATCCGCATCAGCAGCCAAATACAATTTGGCGTTCCTTGACATGAAAAACTTTGAGAACCACAGTTCTACAACAGTGCAGTACATACAGTATAAGATCTGTGAGCAAAGCACAAACCTCTACTTTATCATACAAACTTCAGCTTAAAACCACTTAAAACCCTATACTTCAGCTGACCGGGGTCCCCCAGGAGTCTATACTTGGTCGCGTAGATTTTCCCCTCTACAGCAAAGCTCTTTGCCAAAAATAACCGATCTACAAGCTCGAGCCATCTGCGATGTTGTGGATCGGCTATTTTCACAGAATGTTCGCAGTAATGCCCAGAGCAGGGACACCAGGGTTGATGTGATTAAGATCTGAATACCTGAACCTGCAGACTAGTCCCTACCTGTGTTTGTCGAGGCACACTGGACGAGGAGAGACTGATCGTTGAAACCGAGAAATATCCAAAGTTGTATGGCACACAATCCCGTCATTATAAAAAACTCTCCCAAAAAGTTAGCCATAGCTACTGTAGATTGTCTATTCAGGTGAGAATCAAGTTGCCTGCAATACACAGGTATTTTGTGGTTTTGTGTGTGCACACTGGCTTTTGTATATGCACAGTGGCCGAGGTTTTGTGTGTGCACAGCTGGCCAAATTCCAATGTCCTCCCTAAAGGCTTAAGCCCCGAACCCTCAAGTCCTAACTGATATCACCTGATAAGTGCTTGAGTGTGAGAGGCTGTAAGGGCTCACATGCTCATGGACGCAAACGCACATTCAAGTCTGTGAGTCTGACTTAAATGTGCGTCTTACTTAATATACAGTCTTACTGTATGTTGTGGGTATATAATGCATTATTATAAACGCATTTATAATTCATTATTATGTACTTATAAGGTAATGTAACACTTCGATATATACATGAAAAATATAATTATGCATAACAACTTTTATACTTTATGAAAAGTATTATAAGCGCTGGTCATAATGCATTCTAATTTCAGCGGAACAGCACATTATAACTACCACAACGTAGTCAGTTATGAAGTGCCTTTTTATGTTTAAGTTGTTATGGATGTAAAACATTTACGAGTGCTATGAATCGCTAAAATTGAATTTGCTTTATTAATGTGATTATAATGCGTCATACCAAACACACTATGCTCATCTGGTGGCCATGACTAGTGTAGTAAATACCAGCTATGGCAGTGGGTGTGGGGAGAGGTCCCAGCGTAGAATGTCTGGCCTGCATACCACACCCCGCCCCAGCTGTTGGGGCACAAGCTTAGCCCACAGTGACCACCAGCATGTCCTCTGTAATGGAAGAGGGGTGTTTGGGCACGGCGGGGGTTTGCAACAGCTAAGGACGGAGCACCGACCGACACCGACCGCATGCCCACGTTCCCACCAGATGGAAACCATAGTAGTCAGCCTCCTCCGGGAGCGCAAACATTCGCCTCCCTCTGGAAAAGCTCTTTAAAAGGCGCTACGCGTTTGAATGATGTGTTGTTTTGAGCGGGGAAATGCCCACATTAAACCACCGTGACGGAAACCTATCCTGTATAGCGGTGGGGGGGGGGGGGGGAGCATACACATGAGTACACATCTAACAAACTCTCTCTCTCTCTCTCTCTCTGTGTCTCTCTTTCTTGTAGCTTTTACACAGTGAAGTCCTCAGAGTTCATTTAGCCATTTCTAACACTGAGCGTATACAAATGTAATAAGAGTGTAGAAATGGAGCCAAATGCATTCATGCTGCGTTTACAATAGTGGCGAGTCTGGCGACAACGCGACAAGTCTCTCTCTGTGTCTCTCTCTCTTCCTGGCAGCTTTTACACAATGAAGTCCTCAGTGTTAATTTTGCCAATTCAAATTTAATAAGAGTGTGGAAATGGAACCAAATGGATCCATTGATGCTGCGTTTACAATAGTGGTAACAACATGACAACTCTGACAAGGCTACAAGTCATTTTCAATGGAAGCATCATCTCACAGTTACACTGCCATGATTCATCTCGCTGCCTCACGGCTAACGGATCTCATCCTAGATCAGCCTAAACACAGCACCCACGTTAAACAGAACTCCAGTAGTTCGTTCAGTGCATGCCAGTGCACACACACACACACACACACACACACACACACACACTGATTGATTGCTTTACAGTTTGCATAAAAAAGCAGAAAGCACACAAACAGTGCCAGTCCTCTCGGGTAGTACACATGATCATTACAGTCCCGTGTTCCGAGGTGTTCCGAAGGAGATGCGGCCATTCCGACCCGGCTCCGAGTGACTATGATAAAACACTGACCGAACCCGGTCTCTCGGGTCCTCGGGTAATTTCGGGGTCGGGCCCCCCGTGAAGACCTCTATTTGGAGCTTCTGGCATTGCTAGTGTGACTGCGCAGCTTTAGAGTACAAGTAACACCCAAATTGTACTGTGTAATCTTTACAACAGGACAGACACATGGTGCATTTAAGTCACTGTTTCTCCATGTGGGGTGTGGGGGTACCCCCAGGGAAGTGTGTGGGTACCCCCAGGAAGTGTGTGCAGGACAGGTGTGTGACTTACCGGGCTCCACGCAGACCTCTTCATAGTCCAAACAGCAGGTCCCCTCCGCCTCGCACGACGCGTCACAACGGCAGGAAGCGGCCTTGTCCCTGGTCCCAGTTATACACCTGTTCCTACAGCTGGTCACTGTACGGGGACGGTCACAGAGAAGAGGCACGGATTAGGAATTAAGGTTAACTTGACTGCGTCTGTCTGTCTGTGTCCCTTTCATGCCCATACATTATATGGAGATCTCCTATCTCTGTCTGTCTGGCTATCTTTTAAGCCCATACAGTAAGTATATGGTGTTCCGTGTCCAGGCCAGTCTGTGATGTCATCTCCAAATTCTCCAAATCATCATGTCAGACAGACATTATTTGGGCATTGTTTCAGCATGCGGCTGTTACCATGGTGGCGACACTGTTTAATATCAGTGATGTCAGCATGCAGACTGTTTCACCCATTATGCCCATATACTGTGTGCTGTCAGCTGTTCCGTGATGTCAGTCAGTGATGTCGGGCATTGTTTCAGCATGCGGCTGTTACCATGGCGGAAAACACTGTTTAGTATCAGTAATTTCTGCATGTGGACAGACGGCGGACAGACATTCGGTAAATGAATAGTTAGATATATTCTTTGGAGATCCCACGATCCGACCGACTTCAAACTCGGTGCATCACGCTCTCATGTCCTCTGCGATACAAACTCCGAGTTTGAAGTCAATTGGTCCCATATATGGGCATGCCCATATATACTCCATTCCAACACTGCACAATGTCCAAGGAAACTATCCAGATGTCGTATGTGAGAGAGGCTATACTGTACCTTTAACATCACAGCGTTGCTTCATAAAGAACACCACAGCAAGGATGACCACCAGTAAACACAGCAATAGCACCTACAGGTCAGAGAGGGCAAATGTCAACGTTTGTGAAAGGTTGTTTGAGTACTTACATTACTTATACACTCACTGGGTTAAATGAAGACTCAGGATTTGTACTGTGTATAAGCAATGGTTAGCAAGGAAGTGAGCCAAAGGCAAAGACAAAGGCCCCCTGTTGAATAATGATAGACAAAGTACGACTTAAATATAAACTCAGCCCGAGGAATCCAAACATTACATTACTGTAGTCAACCTGGTCCTTATTTAGTTCAGTGTTTCCCAGAAAATGGGTCGAGACCCATTTTGGGGTCGTGGACCCATTTCTATCGGCCGTGAGTTCACTTTATATTGCTTTTGTTACATTTAAAAATGTATATATAACTTCTAACACTTTCACAATCATTTCAGAATTTGTGGTCTTGAGCTAAAGTTTGGAAATCCCTGGCTGGTTTAGTTGTTCTATGATGTACTGTAGGAACATTGATAATGGCCTCATTCTATTTTTGTCTACAGTCGAGTGTTTTAAAGTACTTGTTTTCTTGGTTGTGGTTGCAAAGGAATTTAATAGCTTTCATATGGTCCCCAGTTAAATTGAGTCTGCTAGACAACGATGGTAAATGGCGCTTTTAAAAGCAGCCCATTTCATTATACTGATAAAAGGATTTTGCCACAATATAAAATGTACTTCCATTAAACGTTATCCATTACAGTGCTGTACATTACCTTGAATTGGGCCTACTACTATATCCCAAAACAGCTACAATTTTCAATAAAGGAAATACAAATTATCTTGTACATCTGCTATTTTTGAGAACATGTGACACACTTGCATATACAGTATACTAGAGCTAAAATCTAAAATTACACGCGTTCCTGGTACTTCAATGGAGAGTTCCATATTTCCTTTCCCCACCCAAATATTTTTAAACGTTTCAATACAAATTGAAGACTACACCAAGAAGCGTCTTTCCACATAGGCTACATGTGGGTCTTGGCTCTCTGTAATTGTGGGGATGGTACTGTACAGTACAGTGCAGTATGCTACTGTACAGTGCTGGCTGGTGGGTTGCTTTCTCTGCCCAGAAAGGGCTGAACTGAACTTGGGGACCCAGGGGGTCTTGCTCCTTCTAATTAGAGGGTCGGCTCCAGTTAAACAGGAGATATTCCAACAGTCCTTGACTCCTATTATCACTTCAACCAGTTCAGTGGCCTTGTGGTTAGAGTGCCTGCCCTGAGATTGGGAGGTTGAGGTTCGATCGCCCTGGCCGAGTCATACCAAACCAAAGACTATAGAAATGGGACCCAATGCCTCCCTGCTTGGCAGTCAGCACCAAGGTTCAGATTGGGGGTAAGTCCCTGCGACATACTAGCGTCATGTCCAGGCGGTGTACTTGTACATCACGGCTGGGGGACGCCTCATGCCTCACACTGATAGGGTCCTGCCCTAAGGGCCACAAGACTCGGCAAGGCCAACTTACTGTACTTATTTCAGCTCATTAGGAAGCCCCCATTGCACTGAAATGAAGAACACATGCAATTACCCTGCATGGCTGGTTAATTGGCAGTGGAGGTGGCGAGCTGAGGGTTAAACCTTGTATTAAAGGGTTCATGCCACCCCCAGGTTCTGTCTGTGTCCTTCAATCCACTGCTCCTTTAAAGGATTTACAGTGTGTTTATAGCATTGGGGGGGGGGGGGGGGGGAGTCCAGCAGAAACCAGATGTGATATATAGTACAATGTTAAAGCAATGACGCATCAATCCGTATATATATACAAAAATAACAAATCTAGAAGCTCAGAACATGTCTTATTGTGATCCGTAGATTCCGTACTGTATATAGGATAGCCGATGTGTAGGATCAAAGTGGTTAAAAAATAAGCAACTACACTCTAGAAACATACACCCAAAAAACAGCAACCTGCAACTACCAATATTTACACGCCATTTCACAGAAAAACAAGTCACTTATAATAAGCAGACTTGGCAACGCTCATAGAATCCTCATAGATCTAGTGTACGATCAGTCCAGTGGTGTGTGAGGTTAGTAGACAGACAGACAGACAGACAGACAGACAGACAGACAGACAGACAGACAGACAGACTCTCTGTCATAGACGGCGAGCCTACACCATGTGAGTGTTTTCAAAGATACTAAACGAGTTAGGTACCATGTGCTATAGTGGTGGTGTACAGTACAGTACTAAGTTGGCATATTACTCATTATTTTTAAAAGCCCACAGGATTGTGCAAAAACATTCACCACCAGAGCAGAGACCGATTTGCAGTGATTCATTCATAGACTGTACGCAAGTCAAGACGTTGAATTCCTAGACAGGTATGAAAATATGCAGTCGGTGTGAGTGTGCAAGGGGGTGTCTGGGTAGTGGGTATGTGCACTTATTTTCTCTCCGGCCTGCTGTAACCTTTTGGCATGTGGTTTATTCCGGTGTGTGTGTGTGTGTGTGTGTGTGTGTGTGTGTGTGTGTGTGTGTGTGTGTGTGTGTGTGTGTGTGTGTGTGTGTGTGTGTGTGTGTGTGTGTGAGAGAGAGAGAGAGAGAGAGAGAGAGAGAGAGAGAGAGAGAGAGAGAGAGAGAGAGAGAGAGAGAGAGAGAGAGAGAGTTAGAGAGAGTTAGAGAGGGGGGAGAGGGGGAGGTAGATGAAGATGAAGAGAGAGACTGACATACAGAAGAGGATGGGGAAAGCAAGAGAAGAGAGAGACAGAGAGGAGGAGAGAAAGGAGGAGAGTGAGAGAGGGGGAGACAGAGAAGAAGACAGAGACAGTGGTGAGAGACACAGACACACAGAGAGAGAGAGAGAGAGAGAGAGAGAGAGAGAGAGAGAGAGAGAGAGAGAGATTGAGAGAGAATGAGAGAATGAGAGAATCAGAGGAAGACAGAGACTAGCCGTCATCCTCGATGGTTGTGGGTTTAAAGAGTAAACAGAGTCTGGTGGAAACCTGCGTCTGGTCTGATAGACTCATCAGTGACTGTTTGCACGACATACCATTAGTTGTTCTAAAACTAAAAGTTTCTAAAATGTCAAGGACCCCATAACTCTGAGAGTGTACAAATGGAACCAAAGGGGCTCATACACATCAGAGTACTTTTGGTTCCAGAGTTACAGACCTTCAACGATCCACTTGGAACCCACTAAATGGAACCCAGAGTAGTAGCCAGAGGGTCCCTAGACCAGCAATTCCTCCTCCTCATCATCATCATCATCATCATATGATGAATTGCATACACCTCAGTAATGTTGTCAATTCATCAAACTGATTATACAATCGTTGAGCACATTATAAATAGAGGGTATGCGCATGACATCACTGTTGCTGGAAGTTATGTGGGAACGCCTACTGAGTGGCAAAAAACTAATTTCTGCCATTGACAGCCCATACATCCAAACAGAAAAGTCCTTTCTAATTGTATTAAACAAAGTTAACTCACCAACATTGCGGCTGTACTGAAAGCTTGAATTATACTCTTTCTATCTGCAAAGTTTTTGTTTCATAAAAATCCACCATAGGCATGTTATGAGCTACTTTCTGTCAAGACATTCTGTTCAGGTGATTATTTTTCCAAGTGTCAGAGTTTGGAAGCACTCGTTTTCAACAACACAACATCCTGCTGCCTCCTGCATTATGTGCAATTTAGAAACAGGTGGTATGCAGGACCGTTGAGTGATTTGCAACTAGCACTTCCAAATTCCAATGCTCCATGCTGCTCAATGTTTTGCCACTCAGTCTAGATTAGGGGGGCGGGTCCCAGTGGACATGCATACCCTCTATTAATGAGTAAGAGAAGGCACATTCATTCTACCACCACCATCAAAAGCCTCATATCTGATGTGACTAAAACGCTACTTGTGTTATGTTTAATTAGAAACTGTTGCAATAGGCCTACTGCTGTTAGAACATGCCAAAGAGGAACCTGGGGAGAAGTACAACCAGATGTTCCTCGTACGGGAGGCTGTTTCATATGTCCTTATTCTCCGTCATACGGTGGTATCGCAATAGCCGATCTGCAAGTTCACACTCACAGAGCTTGTAGACACGCTTAAAACCTTTGAGCAGCTCACCACATGTATATCCAAACCCTGCCAAATAGACAGCACACACACAACCTTACATAACAGGGTTCCCACACGTTTTATCACTGGTTCCAGTGGTTTTGGCCAGGCTGTGGTGGTAATCAGATGAAACAGGTCATAATCCATGGTTTCCTCAGTGGCTCCTAGATTGACAGGTGGGTGTACGGTAACGCTGAGGGGAAGGCGGAGGTGGGGGGGGGGGGGGGGGGGGGGGTATATTGCGGTTCTATAAAACAATTTTAGTGCTATAAATTTTTTTTAGTGGAAATCAGCGGGTAGGTATACAAAGTACAGGTATACAAAGTACAGTAGATGGAAGTGGATACACTGTGTTTATACCAGTGACTTCTCTCAACTAAACTACTTATCACAGCAGTAGAGAAAAGCTAAATGAACATCATTAGACGGTGCTGTGGGTGGTTTTATGCATGTGACTTACTGTACATCCCAAGGATGGGAGGTGGTGTGGGGGGCTTAGTCAATCATTATACCACACAGACCACTCAGGGCCCCCCTTTCTCCCTCTAAATTGTAGTGGCTGTATTTTAAAGACTGGTTTAAAGGCGTGTTTTAGAATCTAAAACACGCAGATAAGTACATGCTGGTGCTACACAGCCACAGTCTCCACACACAGTTGCATTCATAGGAAACACAACCCCCCATATCATGCATCATTTGAGTAATTAATAGTGGTTGAGTAGATAACACCTCTTACAGGATTGACACAGCACAGATCATTTGGAATTGGAAGAGACTGGAAATGCGGAATACACGCTTCACACTATAACACCATTATGCCAGCTTATGATAGCTCATTATGCTTGGCAGTTCCGCTCAGTGGTTTGCGATCCATAGATAACTTTTGCTCATTTAGCACAATAATAACTAGACTGCACTCTGCAGAGGTGCCAACTTGCCACCTTGCACTCTGTCGAGGTGCCGACTAATTACGCCTTGCCACCTCGGCACTCTGCCGAGGTGCCAACTTGCCACAGAGGACTCTGCCGAGGTGCCAACTTTGCGCAGAGGACGCGACATGAAAACTGGAAACAGTACTTGCGCCTTGCTTCACTGGCTGGCGCAAGTAATGAAGGTCAGCGAGTGACCGGTTTATGACCTCAGCATTGCATGCCATAAAGCATTATTAATTGTATATCAATTGTATCAACTTAATTGATATCTGTGACATAGCTCTGTTTACACAATGCTGTCCCCCCTCCAACTGTACAGATATTTGTTCCCCTTTTCAACGTCTTTTATTATACTAGAAGCTCGGGCGTCTAGTCGGCACCCTGGCCAACTCGGGAACAATGTAAATAGGGGATGAATGCCCCGCCCTTTAATGCAAACCCCATTATACCTGTTGTCATAGGATCTGTTTTGACCATCTGTTTGCGTGTGTCCATTTATGCCCATATATGGGGATATCTATCTGTCTACGTCCATTTTATGTCCATATATGGAGATCTCTGTAGGACCCGTTTTGACCATCTGTTTGCCTGTGTCCATTTATGCCCATATATGGAGTTATCTGTCTGTCTGCGTCCATTTTATGCCCATATATGGAGATCTCTGTAGGACCTGTATTGACCATCTGTTTGCCTGTGTCCATTTATGCTCATATATGGAGATATCTGTATCTGTCTGTCTGCATCCATTTCATGCCCATATATGGAGATCTCTGTATCTGTTTGTCTGTGTCCCTTTATGTCCATTCTGGAGATCTCTGTATCTGTCTGTGCCTCCGACTGTGTTGCAGACACAGTGCTGGTTCCCCCTTTAATGCAAACCCCATTATACCTGTTGTCATAGGACCCGTTTTGACCATCTGTTTGCCTGTGTCCATTTATGCCCATATATGGAGATATCTGTATCTGGCTTTTTTATGACACTTGCTTTGGCAATGTAAAGTTTTCTCATGCCAATAAAGCTACTTTGAATTTAATCGATATAGGTGATTGTTTAATTATGTATAGCAGTAAAGCCTATTTTTTAAGTTTTTCATTTAGGCCTTTCAGGAATCCATCTCTGTATAAAGTGCATGCTTCTTTCCCCATTTTTTGAGCGCTGCAACTGGAACAACATCTGGCTTTGTCCGACTTCTGAAGCGTGGCCTACATCTGGCCTACATCTAGGCAATAAGCGCTTGAAGTTTGTTGTCTGGACAAAGCACTCAAAGTTTTAAAATGCACAAAATGTCTAAAGACAACCTTTTCATTAAACAAAGTAGATGCCCCTGCTTTTTAAGGCCCTGTCTAGCATGTTGAGTGGCTCATCTACCTGTCTGGTCCTCTCATCATGCCAGCCAAAATATTGGACTCCTGGTCCCTATGGATGTCCCTATATGTGAGCGAATTGGTTGAATTATTGAGGCAGAAAAGAAGATTGTTGGCGCAACAGTCAGCTGTATGGCATGTACAACTTTTTTTATAATTAAGTTTACTTCTTGTTATGCTTACACTCAAAGGTCAAATTCCTCATCATTTGGTACACCGACACTGGCACTTGCCCCAAGTATGGCTAATCCACTGGATATAAATAATATCTCAACTACAATGACTGACTGACAGGCTGTCTGCTCTCCACAGTATGTGACAGACAGCCGTGGTTGTATCATACGGTTTGTAAATACTAGGGTAAATGGGCTGGAAGTGAAAGATTGCATGGAAATGCCAAGTTTGGCTGCACTTTGGAATGCCACTGTCTTGTGCCAAACTGCGCTGTAGCGGGCAAAGCGGGGTGTTTGCGGTCCAAATGCGTAATGTTCACTTGCCTGTAGCCAGAAATGTCATTATGTCAAGTGTTACACAAAACAATTATTCTTGTAAAAATATAATAAGTTCCAGAAACAGAAATTGCAGCCTCATGCTTCATTTGGTAAAAGCGATGCATGCACATTGGACTGTTTAGTGTATGTCACTAACTTTAGTGCGGGTTAATAACCCACTTATTCCCAGACAGTGCATGTAGGTACTGTAGTGGTGATAGACATTAGACATAAAACTTACCCCAATAATGATTTTACAGTAGTTGGAGCTCCTCTTTCTGTCCTGCTCAGTGTGTGTCATTTGATTATCCA
Source organism: Nannobrachium achirus (assembly GCF_963921795.1). Lineage (NCBI taxonomy): Eukaryota > Metazoa > Chordata > Actinopteri > Myctophiformes > Myctophidae > Nannobrachium > Nannobrachium achirus. The sequence continues at coordinate 40,001,646 of NC_137823.1, forward strand.
GCCTGGCCGAGCCGAACAGCGCGGCTGCGTGTTCAGCAGAACGCTCGTCTCCTTTGGATATCTCCATTCTCGTGCGTCCCTACAACAGTGCTGGGGTTGGTTTGTTTGGAAACACCGCGCTCCTTGCAGTCAACTCTGGTGCGCGTGTGTGTGTGTGTGTGTGTGTGTGTGTGTGTGTGTGTGTGTGTGTGTGTGTGTGTGTGTGTGTGTGTATGTATAGCTCACACTGGCATGCAATGACCTTCTCTGCCTCCGCTTAGGACCGCCTTTCTTGACGTCTCAGTGAGTAAAGCCAAGTTCATAGTAGTGGTGTTGCTCTGCCCTGCTCTGACAGCACATGTGCCATTGATTGAAAAAGTCTGCGAGGGAGTACAGTAGCCTATAGCATGCAGTGCAGGTCAGACAGATATGGGTTGACGGGTCCTTTTGTTTTATGTTTCTTACATTTAGTTTTTTAATTATTTAGAAAAAAAAACATTGTCAAAAAAGCTATTTTTTGTATTAATTAAAAACAAATGTAAATTATTTCATTCAAGTTAATTTCATGCAGAAATAAAATACATTTTTAAGAGGTTCCATAACACAAATGCTTAAGAAGTAGTGAAAATAGCCGATGTACAAGCTCGCAACGCAGTGCGAAGCGACCTGTTGTGAGCTTGTAGATCTGCTGTTTTCACTAGTTTGGGTCCTGGGCAAACGTCTAATTTGTTGTGAGATGAAAGCATTGAACTGTCGCCATCTGCTGGTAGTTTTAAAATAGATTGAAGTTTGAAGTTTACTAGAAGATTGCATAGGGAAAGGTAGTTAGTTTCATGACAGTAGTAGGCTACAGTTCACTGGTACAAGGTCAACTCTCCACCAGGCCAGGGGTCCTGGTGGTGCTACTGTATAATAGGCCAATGTAAAAAGGGTGGCATATGTTCTTCACCTTAGATCTTTCATGGCAATCGGACGCTGCATGCATGATTTGAAGCATTGTGTTCCAAAAATGTGTTTTGCTAAAGTCTACCGTGCTGGTGGCGCTATAACAGGCCAATGTTAAAAAGGTAGCATTTGTTCCTTGACCTAGTGGGAATATGTGTGGCAAATGTCACGGTAATCGCAAGCTGCGTTGATGATTTGAGGCATTTTGTTCAAAAACGGAGCAATCCTGCAAACTTTGGAAGCTAATATTAGCCAATCAGGATGGAATATGAAATATCAGACGGATCGGACTTGATCACATGACTATAGAGATACTGTGTACCAATTTGCATGATTTTTGGATAAAATCTCAAGGAGTAATATCCAAAAATGTGTTTTACATAAGTCGGCCCAAAGGTGGCGCTATAAAAGGCTGATGTGAAAAATGCAGGGCAAAGGTTTATCCTTAGCCTCTAGGGAGTGCGCTTATAAAGTTTGAAACTGATCGGTGGAGTTATAGGTAAAACCACAAATCGGCCTGTTATAGCGCCACCATGAGGCTGATTTAAAAAAAAATAAGTGGCATTTCTTCCTCTGCCTAGTGGGAACGTGTGTGCGCGATTTCATGATAATTGCACTTTGCGTTTGTGATTTGAGGCATTTTGTTCAAAACAGCTCAATCCTACAAACTTTGGAAGCCAATCTTAGCCAATCAGGATGGAATATACAAAATCGGACAGATCCGTGTCGATCACATGACTGTCGAGATATTGCCTATCGATTTGTAGGATTTTTGGACAAAATCTGTAAGAGTAGTGCACAGAAATGTGTTTAGCAAACATCGGCCACTAGTTGGCGCTAGAAAAGGCCCATTTGAAAAATCTAGGGCAGAGGTTCTAGATTGGCATCCAGGGAATGTGTGTGCTCACTTTGGCAGCGACCGGGCCAACGGCGACTGAGATTTGGCGCTCACAAACTGCGAGGACGCACGGACGCACGGACGGACGGACGGACGGACGGACGGACGGACGCACGGACGGAGAGGAAAACATACTCTCCCCCATGCCTTCGGCTGGTGGAGACAATTATAGTGAAAATAGCAGATCTACAAGTTCACAAGTCATTTTCACCAGCCAACACTATAACACCATTATACGAGGAAGTATAAATTCTAGAGATTAAAGCGGTTAAGTGTGGTAGAAAATATGTGTGAATTACGGAAGCAACCACAAGATGGCGATGTTGCAGTTCTATATAATAAGAAGACTGCAACTCATAGCACAATTCCCAGGTTTGATTTAGAATGAATAGACTAATCATTCATAAATGACCCTCTACTTCCCAGGCCACTTTTACAAAGGCTCTGTGGGCTTGGAAATCACAGAGAACACCTCTGACCCTAAACATGTGTCCTTCTCATAAACAGCCTGAGTATAGAATAGGCTACTATTATCACTATTGTCTCCTCTCTCTCTCTCTCTCCCTCCCTCTCCCTCTCCCTCTGTGTGTGTGTGTGTGTGTGTGTGTGTGTGTGTGTGTGTGTGTGTGTGTGTGTGTGTGTGTGTGTGTGTGTGTGTGTGTGTGTGTGTGTGTGTGTGTGTGTGTGTGTGTGTGTGTGTGTGTAAAGAGTGCCTGCCTGGCTGTGAAGCAGTGTGACTATGTGTGTGTGTGTGTGTGTGAGTGCGTGCGTGCGTGCGTGCGTGCGTGCGTGCGTGCATGCGTGCGCGCAATCATATAGCCTATGCATGTGTTTGCATGTGAACACATAATATGCACAGTGGTGGGTGATCGTGGCGTGGGGGAGCTACAGTGAACTACTGTCCCCTGGCATGTTTATTTTTGTGCAAAACATTTCAACAAGGCAATTGAGTGCTTTGCATAAAACATTAAAAGCATTATAGACTTGAATGTGCAAAGAAACACATTATAAAAGGACAATGGATTACGATAAAACAAATGCTATAGGCCTAAAAGAGATGAGAGAATTGAAAAGAAGAAAACGCTAAAATAAAACCGAAACTGGCCTGCAGTTTACTTGGGAGTTTGTTCCAGATATGTGGGTGCATAATACCAGCTGAACTATCTGCTTCTTCACGTTTAGTTCTGGTTGTGGCTTCAGGAAGCATGCCTGCAGATAACCTGAGAGGTCTGGATGGTTCATAATGTAACACAAGATCACAAGTGTATTTTGGCCTTATAAACAGGGACGGAGTAAGACTCGTGTAGGCCCTTGGGCCAATTATCCTTTAGTAAATCGTCTAAGGGCCTGGCTGCCCATGGCCCCCCCAGAGGTCTCTGGTAGTGAGGGGCCCTTGGCCACTGGCCCCACATTGACCCGGACCGTAATCCATCCCTGGGCTGGGCCTAAAGAATTAAATGTTTTATAAACAAAACAGGACTACGGGTCTATTACTCTCAGAGTTAAATTAACACTGAGGATTTTACAGCGTACCATAGTTTGGGCCCAGAGATAAAACATGGTATCAAACGGGGGTCAAAGGCCTAATGCAGTGGTTCTCAAAGGTGGGGTACCCCTAGGGGTAATTTGGGTGTTTCCAGGGGGTCCCCAGCATAATTACCTAAAAGCATCACTATCATTTTAACCACGCAACCATTTATAAGGCTATTAGAAAATGGTGGATATACAAGCTCAGAGCAAGCTTGTACATATGAAAATGTTGAACATTTTTGAAGAAATGTGAAATTTGAATAATTTTGATGAACAAATCCTCTATTCTGGTCACTGGCTCAACTCCTTTTCAGATGTGGGGTCCGTAGCAAAATATATATATCAATTTGGGGGTCCTTGACATTAAAAGGTTTGAGACTGGCTTAGTGCATATCAAAAAGAGGAGTCCTTGAAATGGAAAAAGGCTCAAAACCATTGTCGTAGTCGAGCATCTCAGCAGTACAGCAGTCCCTACAGCTGTCCCTATAACCCAGAAGAATAACAGAATGATGACCTTTTGAACCACACACTCAGCACATGTTCCCTCCTCCTCCTCCTCCACTGTTGTTCAAATCTTAAACAGGAACTTATAGTAAAACCACTGACATCCTTTGATTCATTTTCATTCATGTACCGGTATATGCATGTACATACAATATGTATGTATGCTGCATACATGCAGACACCCGAGGACAAGGAGAGTGGCCTTAGCCCCTCAGCCCACAATGAGCTCTCCATAATGTATTGGAAGGAGCTGCCGTATGGATGCGCTTTAAGAATTCACCAGCCGACAGTCATAAGCACATCTGCCCCTCGAGAGGCTCTGCAGCCACTTGTGAGAAATGAGTTTGAATTATTCATTCAACATGGCACAGTACTCACCACCACACATGTATTGATGTGATGGTTGTGTACTGTATGTCTGCTCTACACACCGGTATAGATTCAGTGGACACTAGTAGACTACCTGACAGTAGGTAGGGCAACAGATCATTTGAAACGTTGGAAATACAAATAATATGTTTCCTGAATAATAACATTCAGAAACCATCTAGTAATTAAGGTTTTGTGTCAAGAGTGGAAGTCCAAGTCTTTATAAAAAAATACTATGATCATAATTATATCATTCATATATCATTAATTTCATGTTTAACAGTTTTTATATAGACATTTAGGCCAATATTACACCACTTGGAATTTTCACTTGGAATTTTGTGATTCCTGACCCGTCCTGGACAGCTAATTTAGGTTATGGAGAATGATTCTCTTTTGAAGTAATTTCCATATTATAAAAAAAAAAACTAATAGGCTATTGATTGATTGATTGAAGAATTTATTAGAAGTTTGCAATAGAAAAAAGTACAGTTTCATGACAGTACAAATCACTGGTACAAGGTCAACTAAAAGGAGATCCTAGAAAGCCGAGGCTTATTTCCACAGGAACCACACTTTAAGTATCTCATATAACATTGAAAGACAGACGGATAGAACATAGTACTTTATCTAGGATAATATCAGTTTCAAAAGCATAACATCAAATACAAAGGCAGAAAAAAGAATAATAAAAAAGGGGGGGGGGGGGGGCATGGGGGCTTAGTCTATTTACAAGTCACGGGTAGCAGCTGTCTGAAGGTGACTTTTCATACCAATTTTGAAGGAGGCTAGGGATTTGCTCTCCTTTAGGGCTTGAGGAAGGGCGTTCCACATGTTGATGGTGTAGCAGGAGAACGAGTTAGAGCCTTGTTTAGTGTTAAATCTACGTTGATGATGATTAGTGGAGCTGCCTCTGGTGTTGTGGTCGTGAACATCCTTGACCTTTAAGAAGTAGTTTGTCAGGTACATGGGAATCTTGGAGGTGTAGTGTATCTTGTACACCAGGCCCATTGCAAGATGCTGTACTCTGTCAGCTACTTTGAGCCATCCCACGCTTTCGTGGTGATGATCGGTAAGGTGGGTCAGAGGAGGGAGACCAAGCACAACCCTAATTAGTTTGTTTTGGGCTGTTTGAAGCTTTAACTTTAAGGCGGCTGGGGCGTCGCAATACCAGACAAGGACTCCGTAATCAATGAGGGGCCCAATAAGAGCTCCTCCTAGTGTCTTTCGGGATTTAGTATTGATCAGCGGGGCAACCCTTTGCAAGAAGCGAATTCGTTGGTTGACTTTATTGATTACCTTGGTGGTCATTTTTTCACTGGATAGGTTAGCCTCCAGGATGCAACCCAGGTAGCAGATGTAGTTTTTTCTTTCTATCACAGTGTCACCTACTTTAATTGTGAAGTTCTCAACTAGGCTAAGTTTCTGACTAGATCCAAAGAGGATACATTCAGTTTTGCCTAGGTGAATTGAAAGTCTGTTGTCATTGAGCCAGATGCAGATCTTGTTAAGTTCACAGTTAAGGGCCTTTTCAACCTGCAATAAGTCTCTGCCGGAGACTAGGAGAGCCGAGTCATCCGCGAACAGAAACAGATTGCAGTTACAAGCAGATGACATGTCGTTTACGTATATTAAGAACAACAGTGGTCCTAGTATACTCCCTTGAGGTACTCCACAGTTTACTGGGAGGGGGGGGGACAGGGTTCCGTTGACTTCCACCATCTGTTCCCTCCCCACCAAGTAAGAGTGCATCCATCTCACTGCTGTGCTATCAAGACCAATAGCTTTGAGTTTTTCAATCAGAATAGAATGATCGACGGTGTCAAATGCCTTCTGGAGGTCCAGCATGACCATGCCGCAATATTTGCCATCGTGAATTGCACGTTTGATGTAATCATTCAAATAGATGAGGCATGTATCTGTGGAATGGGACTCTCTGAAGCCAGACTGGAACTCGTAGATCAGTTTATTCTCTTCAAGATATTTAGCCACCTGTTCATAGACAATTTTTTCCATTACCTTAGAGATGGAACTAAGGATTGAGATTGGCCTGTAGTTGCCAGGGTCAAGTTTACTGCCTTTTTTGTGCAGGGGCGTTACCTTAGCTAATTTGAAGTCCTGGGGGACATAACCCTGCTTGATAGATAGATTAATAATATGGGTAATGATTGGGGCAATGGTGGCAGCTGAGTCTATGAAAAATTTGGGGGCGATTTTATCATGGCCAGCGGCCTTGAATTGAGGTAGGGTGCGAAGTTTTTTAAACACTTCATCAGTTGTCACCGTGGTAAGTTTAAAATTGTCTTTGCATACCCCAAGGTTCCTGTAGAATTTCAAGATGTGCCTAACACCAAACAGCCCAGATGGAGCGGGCAGTTTATTGACCAGATTTTTGGCCATGGAGGTGAAATAGATGTTGAGATTTTTGGCTACATCGAGACTGTCAGTGAGGAGGGTTATGGGAGTTTGGATGGATATGTTGCTGGCTATGGATCTAAGTTTAGCACCACAGCCTAGCTGGGTTTTAAATAGCTTCCATAGGTCTCGTGGTTTGTGGATGTTTTCCTCAACTTTCTCATCCAAGTAGTGTTTTTTGGCAGAAAGGATTAAGGAGGTTGTCCGATTTCTCAGTTTATTAGCCTCTAAACTGACTATTTCTAATTTGGCTTCAAGGTGTTTATTGGGGCCTTTTTTGAGTTTGTGATTATATTTGCGAGTATTTTTTGTCTCTGAGTTTCATTGATTCACAGATTTCCGAATTCCACCATGGCTGTGAGCGGGCTTTAACCCTGACCCTACGCAAAGGAGCCACTTCGTCTAGGGTAGTGTACTGTAGCCGATCTATTGTACACGCGATGCACCGTGTTGTGGGCTTGTACAGTATATCACCTATTTTCGCTATCTGAATCCGGTATCTAAAAAAGATTTAAGAAGTTTTTTAAATTTTGCCTTGCTATAATGAGAAACCGCATGTACAAAAGCTTTTACTAATGCATTAATTCTTTTCAGCCAGAAATGTTTTGCTTGGGGTTTTGACTCAGTGACACCGTATGTCTTCTAAACAGGAGTTTTACGTGTGTTTCCAAGTGATAAAAGTTGTTTACATTTGAGTTAGATAAATATTTGAATAAAACAGGTCTTTAATATGACTTATGATGGGCCAAGGAAGTTACTAAAATGCTTATTTTCCATCTAGATGTCAAACATGTGAATAGGACACCAGTGCATTTACAGTAGGCCTATAAAGTAGGCTACTGTACTTTAATTACTTTAACTGAGTATGTAAAGTTTTCACTGCTTTATAGCTTAATAAGCTAGTGTGCTTTATTCAACTGCAATTATTTGACACTTTAGTTACAAGTTACTTTCCAGATTTAGATTCATATTTTTAAGCTCTATTGTATTCTTCCATAAACAGATGGCTTTTAAAATGTACTACTTTTTACTTTGGTACTGTAAGTATATTTTGATACCAATACTTTTGTGCTTTTACTCAAGTAACATTTTGATTACAGGATCTTTACTTGTATAACTAGTAAGACGCCTCAGGGTGACAAGCGGCCTAGCCCTAAAGGGTGAGTATCGGACGAATTACCCATATATGGAGACCCCTGGTATCCATGGAGATCCATGTACAGTACTGTAGATGGAGATATGCTGTGAGAGCCCAAACATGCTTACTCAGTTATTCGTTATGTGAAAGTCCTATGTCAGACATCTGACATCATCTATCTATAAATGCGACAAATCTCTGTCTGTTTGTTTGTTTGTAATCCGCGTATCTCGAGAACCGTTCGTCCCACCGGCTTCAGATTCGGCACGCGCGTTCCCCGCCGCCGCGCGGAGTGCAGTGCCGGGCCTCGACCCGACCCGACTCGCGGTTTTCCGAAACCGGCGCAAAACGTTCGGAATCTCCTTATGCGGAGCTGATTGTTGACATCAGGCTGTTCCGGAGGAAGCGCTGACTCATTGTGACATCACTTCATAAAAGGCTCTGACATCACGTACGCCACATGAGTCAACAAAAAATCTCTGTGAATGTGTATGTATGTATGTAATCCGAGTATCTCTAAACCATTCTTCCCACGTTCTCCATATATGGGCATAAAATGAATGCCCGTATGCGGAACTGATGTCTGACATCAGAGTTTTCCGCAACCAGTACTGTGTGTGCAGAGATCTCCATATATGGGCATAAGGGGTATGGGCATAAAATGAATCCCCGAATGCGGAGCTGATGTCTGACATCAGAGTTTTCCGCAACCGGTACTGTGTGTGCAGAGATCTCCATATATGGGCATAAGGGGACAATGGCAAACAGATGGTCAAAACGGGTCCTATGACAACAGGTATATTGGGGTTTGCATTAAAGGGTGGGGACAAAGGCTAACAGAAGGCAAACAGATGGTCCAAACGGGTCCTATGACAACAGGTATATTGGGGTTTGCATTAAAGGGTGGGGACAAAGGCTAACAGATGGTCAAAACGGGTCCTATGACAACAGGTATATTGGGGTTTGCATTAAAGGGTGGGGCAGGCATAAAATGGACGCAAATAGACAGATATCTCCATATATGGGCATATGGGCATAAAATGGACCCAGAACTATATCTGCAGTGATCTCCATATATGGACATAAAATGGACGCCGACAGACAGACAGATACAGATATCTCCATATATGGGGAACTGATGTCTGACATCAGAGTTTTCCGCAACCAGTACTGTGTGTGCAGAGATCTCCATATATGGGCATAAGGGGTATGGGCATAAAATGAATCCCCGAATGCGGAGCTGATGTCTGACATCAGAGTTTTCCGCAACCGGTACTGTGTGTGCAGAGATCTCCATATATGGGCATAAGGGGACAATGGCAAACAGATGGTCAAAACGGGTCCTATGACAACAGGTATATTGGGGTTTGCATTAAAGGGTGGGGACAAAGGCTAACAGATGGTCAAAACGGGTCCTATGACAACAGGTATATTGGGGTTTGCATTAAAGGGTGGGGCAGGCATAAAATGGACGCAAATAGACAGATATCTCCATATATGGGCATATGGGCATAAAATGGACCCAGAACTATATCTGCAGTGATCTCCATATATGGACATAAAATGGACGCCGGCAGACAGACAGATACAGATATCTCCATATATGGGCATAAATGGACACAGGAAAACAGATGGTCAAAACGGGTCCTATGACAACAGGTATAATGGGGTTTGCATTAAAGGGCGGGGCATTCATTCTCTATTTACATCGTTCCCGAGTTGGCCAGGTCGCCGACTAGACGCTGGGCCGCCCGAAGGGCGGCCCAGCTTCTAGTACATACAATCCCTTTTATGCCCATACGTGGAGATCCCTGTCTGTAACCAGCCACACAGATATGGGCTGTCTTGGCCATAATATGTATTCTGTTAGTATGGTACTGTATGTGACCGATGTGGCCTCCATATATGGGTATTCCCATATGAAGTCCTGTTAGATATGGGCTTAACATTGATGACATCAGGGAACTCCATATATGGACATAAAAGTGATTATGTTAGAGTGGTTCCCCTGACATCACAGTGATGTCAGAGCATGATGTCAGAGCGGCAAACCCATAGAACGTACAAAAGTGTACACGTCCAAACGTCCAGACGGAGTCAGCATGTGTCGTTTCACATACTAAACTGCGACCAGCTGTCTGTCAATATGTCCGTCAGTCAGTCTGTCTGTCCATCACATCACACTTTTCCCCTACTCATATCTCCGCAACCGTTGCCCCCATCCATGCCAGACTTTGCACACACACTCCTTGGCTGCCAAACCACAACCACTTTCTCACATGGCCCTCTTCTAGCGCCACCATCAGGCCGATTTTTGCAAAACACATATTTGGACACTGCTCCAACAGACTTTGCCCTAAAATCACGCAAAGCGGTATCACAGTATCTCTAAAGTCATCAACATGACTTTTGTCCCATTTCCCATATTCCCTCCTGATTGCCTGCCATTGCCTTCTAAAGTTTGGGTATGCGACCTGACGGTCGCTTATCTCCCGATTAGGGAGTCTTACTGGTAATAATAATAATAATTGTATTTAGTGGTATTGCTATTTGTATTGACCCAAAAATCGGAGTGCTTCTTCCACCACTGCTGTCGGGATCAGTAAAGGTCTAAATCTAAACGACAGACATCAGACTATACTTTCTGAAAGTGTTGTGGAAACTGAAGGACTCATTACAAGGTCCACGTTTTGGTGTCTGAAAAGCTGAAGGATAAATGTTCCTAACACAATACGATACTCCTGACAAGTAACACTTCCATCACTCGTCGTGTGCAACTTGACCTGCAATGTGACCTGCCTGGTCAAGCGTGCATGTGCTGTGCGCGTGCGTGCGTGCGTGCGTGCGTGCGTGCGTGCGTGCGTGCGTGTGTGCGTGTGTGTGTGTGTGTGTGTGTGTGTGTGTGTGTGTGTGTGTGTGTGTGTGTGTGTGTGTGTGTGTGTGTGCGTGCGTGTGGGCGCGTATGTGCGTGTCTGTATGAGCGTGCGTGCGTGCGTGCGTGCGTGCGTGCGTGCGTGCGTGCGTGCGTGCGTGCGTGCGTGCGTGCGTGCGTGTGTGTGTGTGTGTGGAAGAGAGAACGAGATGATCAGTTGACCGTCCTGTAGAGATGATTACGCTTTGGGTCAAAAAGGTCAAGTGTCAAGGTCACAATAGAGAGACGTAATACAAGAGGTGTGTGAGTGAGCAGGCTTTGTTAATTTCTTTTTAAGTGCCTTTTTATGCCTCATGAAAAGTACAGTGGATTGTCTTTGACTCTTTGTACATGAAATGGGTTGTACAAATCAACGAATGGTCTTAACTAAGTTCGATATTTACAATGAGGGGTCACTGGAGGATTTTAAAGTGCTCAGATATAAAACGGTGCGACCCTCCCATGGCCATACATACAGTATATTCTACTGAACCTCGACAAGTTGATAAAAAGTACAGAGGCAACTCCCAAGTGATTGAAAACAAAACTATAAACGAAATGAAAACAAACTCATGACAGTTGCATTGTAGTTCATTCACCTCTGCATGTACAAAATATATTTTTCGGTGAAGCTATTAGTCACACCAACATTGTGCTTGTGAAGTGGTTTTGTTCTTATTGGTGAAGATTATAAAAAGACAAGCCTACCGTAATCTGACCACCGCCTTGCATTGTAACTTCCTCTCTGGGAGGACTTGGGCAGTGAAAACTTGACTGGTGAAGTGGTGATACAAACATAATTGACACAAGGAATTAACAATGACAGTTACTTTGCAGATTAGACAGAACATTGACGGAAATCAGTTCAGAATGACATTCGGATCAACAGAGCTCATGCAGACACACATATTGCTATGTATTAATTAGGATATACCATTGTAATTGTAATGTCATGTGATGACAACATAACACACTACATGGCTCCTAGCCTGACTAATAAGATGTCTGTGTTTTATATCCCTTCCCTCCATTGCCCCATGCCAACACAAACCCCAAAACATTGTCACTCTACTGAGCGCACCTTTCTAGTTTGATCACGCGTCCCATCAAACTCACACTAATAAGTGACCTTAATGCCTGATTTATGACAATGTCTTGCAACATACAGTATCACTCGACAGAAACAACTTAAAAATCACAGACATGTCGTGCTGAAGCAATGACGCATCAAACTCTTTGCTACCTCCATGACAGCTGTGCTTGTCCAATACTATCAGCATTCTGTACGAAAGGAACGCCGGATGACAGGACTTTTTGGGTCACAGCCACTTACATCTGCAGCTGGTGGTAAACTAAAGGTCCTGAGATGACGTGAGCACCCACAGCTCCAAGCCAAAGAGTCAAGAGTCAACCCCCATCTCACTCTTACACCAAAACATCCAACCAGCAGCGTAACCTCAAATCCCTCAATGTTTATCTGTACCATTGATCAGTCTTTCAGCCTAGTCTCAACAAACGATCTCAAGCAATATCAAATTGTTGTCCTTAGCCTCGTGAATTTGATGTGAGGGTTGGATTAAATCGTCTTTCCTGATCGGAACATCTGAACATTAATTTAATAATTCAGTAGAGCTGTTGCAGAGCTTTAGATCTCCAGTCACAGACAATAACCCAGCAGCAGTATGTCCAACTCACACATACAAACAACCAGACTGCAGTAAAACCGGGGTACATTTGTAATTTAGCACCTAAAATGAATCAATAAACGTAACATATTGTGCATATTGTGTGTCAATGGAGGCCAGCTGATCCACATTATCTGACAAGTGGGGTTTTCACAAAACGTCGAGTCATGTCACTGAGGATGAAACTGCAGTCAAATCTGCTGTGTTATTTATGTGCCGCAGAGCGGCCTGCAGAGCTGGATGAGGGTCAAGGACATCCCTGTTGAAACACTGTCGTCCCGCGTTACGGCCTCTGTTTATAATGGGATTCAATGGATTGGATATTTTTGCATTTCCACTCAGACAGTGTGAAAGCTGGCGACCATCTGGCGAGCGGGGGCTGAGAAAGAGACAGACAGACACACATACAGACAGTCTCATGTCCAGTCAGCAGATTGATTCCCCAGCAGGAAAGCTAAGGATGTGTGAACAGCCTCATTATGGTGTCAGCCATGTCACACAGGGGGATACGCGCCGGCCCTGCCTGTCATTAAGCCTGATTTATACTTCCCAAAATAGCCGATCTATAAGTTCACAACGTGTCACAGATGCAATGGGTTTTGAGATTCTAGATCAGCTATTTCCGCAACGCCGTCGTACCATGGAGCTTGTACATCTGCTATTTTGGCATTTTTTCCTCCTTTTTTTTTTTTTTTAAGGAAAATGTTGAAAACTTGCCCACAGCAGTGATCCGTTTTGCACAGGATTAATGTGTCTATATAATTTATGTTCTTCATTAAATTGTGATATTGTCAAACATAAATAGCCTATCAAAACATATCAGACATGTTTTCTACATTTTCCAAAAGGAAATGTTTCTATTTAATTCAGTCTGACCAGAAGCAGGAATAAATTGTAGTAATTATATATACATCTTTATTATCCACAAGGGAAAATCGTTTTGCTCGTGTCAAAGCATACATTCAAGACAAGACAATACATAACTAGACTGCACTCTAGGTCGAGGTGCCAACTTGCTCCTTGTGCACTCGTGGCCATATATGGCCTACTTGTGCGCCAGCAGAACACGCAAGTACTACTTTCGGTACTGTTCGTCTGTCTGTATGTATGTGGGTGGGCAAGTTGGCACTTTGCCGAGGTGCCAACTTGCATCTTGTTATTTATATCAGGTCGTCAAGAAAGTCCGGCACTGAAAGTTACTTGCTTTCCAAGGGTTATTATTATTAACTAGAAGCTCGGCCGCCCGAGTCGGCGACCTGGCCAACTCGGGAACAATGCCCGCCCTTTAATGCAAACCCCATTATACCTGTTGTCATAGGATCCGTTTTGACCATCTGTTTGCGTGTGTACATTTATGTCCATATATGGAGATATCTGTCTGTCTACGTCCATTTTATGTCCATATATGGAGATCTCTGTAGGACCCGTATTGACCATCTGTTTGCCTGTGTCCATTTATGCTCATATGGAGATATCTGTATCTGTTTGTCTGTGTCCCTTTATTCCCATTATGGAGATCTCTGTATCTGTCTGTGCCTCCGACTGTGTTGCAGACACAGTGCCGGTTCCCCCTTTAATGCAAACCGCATTATACCTGTTGTCATATATGGACACAGGCCATAATGTTTGCCTGCATACGGAGATTCTGAACGTTTCGCTCCGTTTCGGGAAAACCGCACTGCACTCCGCACTGCGGCGGGGAACGCGCGTGCCGAATCTGATGCCGGTGGGACGAACGGTTCTCGAGATACGTGGATTACATACAGACAGACAGAGATTTGTCGCATTTATAGATAGATTATATTATTATTATTACTACACATGACATGACGTCAAGGGAATATACTGTATATCGTGCGAAATGAGCACCGCCCACTTCACACAGATGTGTTTATTGGACTGTTGAAGATATTTAGCTTTAGCCAATATTAGGAGTTATGTCATGGCAAATGGCAAGGACTCACAGCTCCAAGCCATCAGAGGCTAGCACACTGTGAGACTGTATTGCTGGAAAAGATGAGAGTTGTGAAGTGAATGGAGAAAGAAAGCAGCTGTCATCTGTGACATGGAGAAATTATAAACCAGCCACTAACCATTTCATTTAGTACTTTCAGTTTAGTTACAGTAGTGTTTACCTGTGTGGATGTCTTTATGAGATACACATTGGTTGAATTATATACTGTGTGTATATATTTGCACAGAAATGAATGGAGAAAGGGCATGTCATTATGGGAGGGTCATTGTGATTGGCTACGCAGGGTGCCACTCAGGCCCTGCAGCTCTGTGATGAGCTGGTCCAGCTCTGTGACGCTGTCCCTCAGGTTGTCACTGACCTGTCCTGTGGTCACTTCTGTGAACATTTGCTTGGCTTTGGTGGCCAAACACCTCAGACTGAGGCGTGTAGAGGAGAGCACCTGGAGAGCTTCCTGGGGGTCAGCCATCTTCTTACTGCAACTGATGGTGACTTGTCCCATATGGACGGCTCTCTTTATAACGTCCTTGAAGGTGGCAGTGTCCTTCTCCCAGCCACTGAGTTGGACTTCACAACGATGAGCCTTTGACAGGAACTGCAGTGCCTTTTCATTATCCTCTGGGCTGGTGCTGTGGCCATCGCCGTACAGCTGCGCGTACAGCAGCCATATTTTGGCGTCAGAGCTGTGGCAGGAGGTGACGCGGCCCATGAGCTCTCTGAGTTTGGGGCTGAGAGAGGCCATCTGCTCACCATGGTTATCCGTTAGGTTCTCCACAACCGCCCGCACTAGAATCTCTAGAATCTGGACATCTTTGTATTTCTCCCTGAGGTCCATGAGACGGTGGTAGGCCTTGACGGCTTCTCTGAACTCCCCGATGTCAATGCACACGCCGATGAAGTTCTCCCAGATCTGCCAGTGTTCAAAGTTACACTTCAGGGCTTCCTGCAGGGTACGGAAGGCTTTGTCCTTCTTCTGAAGGCGAATGTGAGCTGAGGAGAGGTTGCTCCAACCCTCTGCGTTGTCTGGCTCCAGTCTCACACACCACTGGAAGGCCTTGGCAGCACCCTCATAACTCTGCAGGGAAAAGTAGGCACAACCTAAGGAGAACCACACCCCGAGCTGTAAGGCGTTGATGCGGACAGACTGCTCGAAGCAGTCCACGCACTGCTGGAACTCTTTGTTGCGCATGTGCAGCAGGGCCTTGGAGCGCATGGCGCGGGCGCTGCGCCCACCTGAGAGCTCCCACGCCCGGTCGTAATACTGATGATCCCTTTTGACATCTCCCAGCAGACAGTACAGAGTGGGGGTCTCCTTCTTCTCCAGCTCCCTCCGCAGGATCTCCTCTGCCTTGCCGTGTTGACCCATCCTCTCATAGCAGATAACCGCATCTTCCCACAGTTCCAGTTTCTCAAAGATGAGCAGAGCTGAGCCCGTACAGCCCAGGTCTGTCAACAGGCTGGCCAGCTGTTTCTGGACGTCCCACCTGGGTGGAGCCTGACAGCAGTAGAAAACCTTGAGGCGTTCAGTCACGGAGCAGCTCTCGTCTTCAAAGTGATCCACTATGGTCTGCGTTTGCTTCATGGCTCTTTCAATCCGTCTGGAGCTGCCTTTCTCCAGCTTGGTCCTGAGGCAAAGGGCTGTTACCTCTATGACCCAGAACTTTGGTTGAGACAGTAGACTAGCTGTGAAGGCCAGGAGTTCCTCCTCAGTTAGTCTGTGGACTGGGTTGTTCTTCTGGGAGTCAATGCAGACAGCCAGGATGAGAGCCTGCTCCTCGGCACCGAGATCAGGCAGCTGGTACTGATCTGGCTCTGCTAGGTTGATCTGGTCCAGCACTGTGTCATCATGCAGGTCATTGTCCTTTGGCAGGTTGGCAACTGGGGTAGGGGTCGGGGTCAGTTCATCAGATTCTGCAGGGATGGGTGAATCCTCCTTCCGCTTGACTGCCAGTAGGAGCTGTGCCAAGAAGTCCTGCTGGAACCGGGTCCGCTTCCCGAGGGCACCAGTCATTTTCATCTCCAGACAAGACAGCTCCTGGGCCTTCTGGATGTGTTCTTTGGCATGCTCATATTCATAGTAGGCCAGGTGGGTGTAAACACACTCCAGGTGGAACTGGATGACCAGGTTCCTGTGGCGTCTGTCTGAGAACAGGATCTCACACTTTGTCACTTTCTCCATGCTGCTGTGGGCCAGGGTGAGAAGCTGTTGAGAGCAGGCCTCCAAGATCTGCTGGTGAAGTTTAACGTAGCGCAAGGTCCACCAGGGCAGTAGCTGGAGGCTGTCCATCCTAGAGGAGCAGTTGTGCAGGAGGACCCGGGCCAGGAGGAGTAGAAAAGGATTTGCCACCAGGCTGTACACTGACTCCCCGTCGAGAAGCAGGCTCTTGTGAAGGGCCTCAGTTAGGTCCTGGGGCTGGGGGAAGGAGGACAGCAGAGCTGGAGGCAGCAGGTCAGGAACATGGATGGATACGGGAGGACCGGTCCAGTTACTCTGGGCAAACAGCTGGAGGCAGGCCACCGCCAGAACCATCACTGTCAACTGCCTGTTGGCCTTGTCACCGTCTGTACCTTTATCCAAGAAGGCCAGCACCCGTCTCTCCATGTAGGCCTCCATGTCTTTTATGTCACCGTGGCTATCATCTCCTCCACCCATCAGTTCCAGCATCTGGGGGTTCAGGAGCACCGCCTTAAAATCCCCCTCTAATAGTGACTGTAGCAGCGGGCCCACCACGCCATTGTTGAAGCGCTCCTGCTTCCATCCTGTTGTCTCGCTGGATGTTAAAAAGCCCCTGAGAACTGCGATCTCTACGTCTTGCATCGTCACAGAACCACTGTGCGTTTCTATAGGTAACTTATGTGACATTAGGTTTCAAAGTCAACGATTAGAGACTGTATTTGATGAGCCAATAGTGTGTAAGATACTATTGGGAAAATAATTGATTGACTATGATCGGGAACGGTCTGCTCCTTGTGACGCATGGATGATCCTTGACAGAAGCGTCTTCAGTAGCATTTAAGTCTGTGTTATCCATACATGTTAGCCATGCCCAAATATGAAATGCAGGGTCAGCAATGCCCAAATATGGGGTCATCTATGATGTCAAACAGGCCAAGTCAACTCATTAGCAACAGCACTTCCAGTCCATGGCATCAGTGCTATGAGGTCGTATTGATGACATTAGGGATCTCCCCAGTAAGGGTGAGTGCCAAAGTGCGGCCGGCCGCACATTGGCACTCGCCCTCCCTCGATCTCCATGGGCATACCTTGGAGACATACAGACAGACAGTCATGGAGACAGGGAGACAAGGAGACAGACAGACACCTCAGGTGGAGACAGAGCTCTACAGTACATGGACATTAAAAAAACAAACCTTGGTTCGAAGTGAAGCGGTGAACTTTTATTCTATGTGTTCTAGAGTTATGAACTCTGTGATCTATACATTCTTTATATTCTGAATGAATTAATGATTTTATCTGGAGGGCCGAATTGTCATGTGAAGCTTGACCAATCCTCAAAGTATCCAATCATCAGACCGGGACGGACACTACACACATACGTACGTACGTACGTACGGGCGGACGGGACATGGGACACACATTTTGCTTTTTGAAAAAGCCTATTCATTCTGGACTGATATTCTGGACGTACGGGACAGAAAAAACCTGTTCATTCTGGACTGGAGTGAGGACTCCAGAGGTCCTGCTGGAACCATGCCCTGCATTTCATATTTGGGCATGGCTAACATGTATGGATAACACAGACTTAAATGCTACTGAAGACGCTTCTGTCAAGGATCATCCATGCGTCACAAGGAGCAGACCGTTCCCGATCATAGTCAATCAATTATTTTCCCAACACCACACACACACACACACACACACACACACACACACACACACACACACACACACACACACACACACACACACACACACACACACACACACACACACACACACACACACACACACACACACACACACACACACACACAGGGAGAGAGTCCCTGTGTATTTGGTTTGTCTTCTGAAAGCTTTGAAAATAGAGACAAAGACAAATATGACAGGAAAATGTTTGGGAAACGGTGATCTAAAGCAACACCAAAAGGCTCAACAGAGTCAGACTAAGGACATACCCATGCATGTCAAAGAGCTGAAATCAGGACAGTGAAGGGATACTACTATGGGGTTACCTAGACCTAGAGCATCAATGATTCATGGAGGTTGACCGGACGGATGGAGCTGATGAAACTTGGGCTGAAACAGAGTCCTACACGCAGTACAAGAACTGTTCACCACAAA
The DNA here is from genome assembly GCF_963921795.1 of Nannobrachium achirus. NCBI lineage: Eukaryota > Metazoa > Chordata > Actinopteri > Myctophiformes > Myctophidae > Nannobrachium > Nannobrachium achirus. The sequence continues at coordinate 40,020,295 of NC_137823.1, forward strand.
GCTTAAGCTGGACGTCTCTGTGGAAAGTGAGAGAGCTCAACAGGAATGGAAAGTGTCAGCGGTGACAGACAGTGAAAGGCTGATATCGGCGGTGATCAAAAGCTGTTGACATACATCTAATCTAATCCTGCATGACCAGTCCCATATCCAACCTGAAGAACGCCTTTGTTTGCATTAGTGACGATCTAACCTGAGAACACTTAATGGTTGCGTTAGAGCCAGAATGAATGATATCGGTTTGGCCAATATGTTGGCCATTACTTGACTTTTTGTCGGTATCTGCAATTATGCAGCCCAAATGTACCTATATACAGTATTATAGAACATTTCAAGAGTATCTAAAAAATATCAACATTTTTCTTTAAAGTAGAGCTGCAAGCTCTAGAGCCAGCTTGAGAGCCAATTAAGGCAGTTTCATTGGGCCCAGGGACATGCAGAGAATGTTAGAGAGGCAAGGGCTGAAATATCTTAAAGGGCCTTTTGGTGAAAATACCGAAAATAGCAAACCTCCAAGCTCACAACGCGTCGCAGAGCTTGTAGGTCGGCTATTTTCGGTCATTGCACCCCGAACTAAGTCAATGACGGAGATTTCTACTCTGGGAGGGCAATTCTTTCAGCATAAGATGCTGCATTCAAGTTCAGGAGAGTTTGGACGAAGCAATTAATCTTGAATGCTGCCTTCAGGTATGGCACGGAAAGAGGGCATTTGTATTTCTTTCACTTATAGTAAAAATCACACCCGTGTGAACTGAGCGGTGGTCGTGGAGGCTGCGCAACAGCAAAACAAATATATATATATTGTGTGTGTGTGTGTGTGTGTGTGTGTGTGTGTGTGTGTGTGTGTGTGTGTGTGTGTGTGTGTGTGTGTGTGTGTGTGTGTGTGTGTGTGTGTGTGTGTGTGTGGGTGTCTGGCCTGGCCTGAACAACAGCGCCCCTCCCTTAACATGTGTGGTCATAAAAGGTACTGTAGGCTACATACAGACACGCATACAGACAGACAGACCCACACACACGGCCACGTATAGGAGCGTTGTGACCACCGCTCAAAAACTGCATTCATGGTCTGGAGAGGGAACTTTTTACAGACAGATAAAAGGGCCGGGGTTCAAGCCACATGTCTATGTGTGCACGTGCCTGATTGGGCCACTATTCTTTCAATATGTAGGCCTACCAAATGACATGCCTAATGCTAAATGTTGTATTCATACAGGGCCCTTTCTCTGAGGTGCTTTACAATGTGCATTACATTCACCCATTCACAGTGAGAATAGACTTGCTTTGAATGTAGCAAAAATCTAAGCATGCCACTAATAATGATAATCAGCCGTGCCTATATACTGTATCATTCAAAGGCTTTGGTATTCATTGAACAGGTTTAAGAGGCAAATTTGCTTGGTGTCTCACTCTATAGGTAGTTATCATAGGAGAAACGAATATTGAGGTTACCCAGCGGTATTGCAGAAGGTATAGAGGAATAAATATCATGAATCAGAAGATGCTCCTCTTTTCTTACTCCGGCCTGAGTGCTAGTGACACACTTTTATATCATCTTGGGTGCAGCCAGAAAATCTGTCTAAACTCCAAATAGCTCAGAATAATCTGCCAGGCTCAAGCCCAATTTATGGTGTCTGATGCTGAAAAAAAAAAGCTCACAACACATTGCATAGTATAGGCATCACACATCAGAGTACAGGAGAGGTTTCCATTCAATTTAATTGTCTGCACTCACAAATAAATTATGTGAGATCAACAAAGTGACACTATACCGGTATCATGCAGGCTATCGGGGGTTATCGAGTTACCAAAACATAAAACATAAAGTATGCAGTCTGCAGATCTGTAATGGATAGGGCTATCACAATGTCGAATAAATTATCGTCTATCATCCAGCAAGGCAAGTTTAAAACAACAACAACACCACATTAACCACAGTGAAATGCAAATATGCAATTTAACCTGTTGTGGTGTTTAGTCTTGCGTCGCCATTGACTGGGTGTGTACTGTATCATGTCTGTCCTTGTGTATGTACGTATGAGCACGGTCTAAACCGCTGCAATACCGCTGTGTGACCTATATTCAGTGGCACTGTTGAGCAGCCTAAGGCACTGCTCACTCACACTGGGTGTGATTTTATTACTTGACTTTTACTTCTTTTGAACGTGTTTTTATTGAGGCTTGTTACAGGGTACATGTGATATGTGACTTGCTACTTTGTGTTTTTGTTGTTGTGTGGTCCCAGAAAGTGTTATACCTAGAAGCTAATGCAGACCAAAACTAGAAGCAGTGCTCGGACTAGAAGCAGTGCTCTTCCGAGCACAGGTCTCCACCAGGCCACACAAATTGCCCTGTTATAGCGCCACCATGAGGGCCATTTGAAAAATTTGGGGCAGAGGTTCTGAATTGGCATCCAGGGAGTGTGTGTGCTCATTTTGGGATCGACCGGGCCAACGGCGCCGGAGATTAGCTGTACACAAACTCGGAGGACGAATGGGCCTGTTATAGCGCCACCACGAGGGCCATTTGAGAAATATGGGGCAGAGGTTCTAGATTGGCATCCAGGGAATGTGTGTGCTCACTTTGGCAGCGACCGGGCCAACGGCGACTGAGATTAGGTGCTCACAAACTGCGAGGACGCACGCACGGACGCACGGACGGACGGACGGACGGACGGACACACGGACGGACGGAGGGGAAAACATACTCTCCCCCAAGTCTTCGGCTGGTGGAGACAATAAAGAATATGAATAAGTATTTCTAAGAATTGTGATTTAAATTTGTGTGTGCAATGGTCATAAACAAGGCTAGAACCAAGTATCTTTATACTGCATCTTTCTGATAAAATCACAAATGCATTCTCAGTATGTGATGTTACCCTCATACCCAGTACTGCTAGATGTAGGCTACTCTGTTACTTTATTGAAGTAAAAGTAGCAATACCACAACAATAATCACTATTCAAAAATAGCAGATCTACAATCTTTTCAAATGGGGGTCCTCAGCCAAATACATATACATTTGGGGTCCTTGACATGAAAAAGTTTGAGAATCACAGACCCCTTTTTCTATTGATAATCTAAATCTGCAAAGTACTGTAACAAAAAAGTAAAACAAAAATACAATATTTGATTCTGAGATAGTAAATGCAACTAAAGTATAAAGTATCAAGAAGTACAAAAACGTAGTTGGTTAATGTCCACACGTGATGTACGGTATATGACCTTTTCCACTTTTAGCTTTAATGAGGGTTATGTCATTGTGGAATGGAATGGCAGGAGAACAAATCGGGTGGCGATGGCACGGCATGGGCACCACGGATCACTGTGTAAGTATTCATATAGACAGACAGGTATTACATAATATCAGAACATACATAGGCAATGACATATGACAGTGTCCATTAGAGGTGATGGCTGAATAATTGAAGCACGTTGTCGGTGTGTGTCCTTGGAAGTGGTCGACCACGTACTCACCCCCCAGTCCTTGAGAAGTATGTATACATACTCCTGGTCAAAATGTACGTGAAAGTTGCCATGTCACATTAGTCCATGAGTAGGCCTACTGGAGCAGTTGCATTTAAAATTGCTATTTAAAAATATATGCTTTTGTTTTTAATATCAATTCATTGCTGTATTAAAATTCCAGATTTTCCAGAAAGTTTCAAGGAATTATTCCAAAATGTCTTCAAATATCATAGTGAAAATAACTGATCTATAAGCTCACATCGCAACACGTTGTGATCTTATAGAGAGGGTTTAAGTGGTTAATTCAAAATGTACCTTCTTCCTTCCTAGAAATTTAGTGGAGCAAACTCAATAGTGCAATATTTGTCTTTGAAATGAAGTGGTGTGAAAGTATTATATGAATACAAATTCTTAAGTAAATTACAGGTGAACAGTAATCAATCAAGTAAACCACGGTCCACCACTGGTCCCTGGCAATACGAGAGAGCAGAGCAGACTCAGCAGCAATGACTTGATAGTTGCTGAGGTCATTTGAATCCTTAGAAATTAACCTTAATAGCTTGATGTCTTCAATTATTTGTACACTGAAGCAGGCATCAAGCCAGGGAAGAACTGCGACTGTGCCAACATTGAGATACAGTATATATTTGTATATTTGTTTACTTTGCTACAATATACAATATAAAGAGTTTAATGCAATTTTGTTCCAATGCATTCCAGGCCTATTATGCATTCAAAAGGTGTGTGGTTTCCAGCCAATTCATTAACCAAATTAATCACATGTCTTAAACCTCTATATTCATCGACTCGCGTCTCCCAGGGGTCTATACTCTCCTTTTCCCCTCAACACAAATGTCTTCACCAGAAATAGACGATCTACAAGCTTGCAACGTGAGCAATTGTTAGCTTGTGGATCGCAGAATTTTCACCTATTATGGGTCATTAATTAATACAATTAACAGTCTATGTAATGAATTCTGAAATGAACAAATGCCATGCAGAATCTTGTAGAACCAGGAGTCCCCGTGATGGAGTGACGTCACCCAGACTAACCTATGACTAAGGGAGCAGAAATAGCCACCAGTGCTGTGCGTGTCACTGCCTCCACACTGCCATCGTGTTATAGGGACAGGTACGGTGGCACCGCAGCTAATGAAGAGAACAATGATTCTCTTTTCCTTTTCTTTTCAAAATCCTTTTATTCGATTTCCAGTATTTTCCCCTGGGGAGGTCAAATACACAGCTTCTTGAAAAGTCAAACAAATAGAATAGAATAAACAATAAAACAGTAATTTTTTTTTTTTACATTTCAAGGACCCCCAGTTTGATATGCATTAGGCCACTAGGTCCCATTTAATACCATTGTTTTATCCCTGTGAGTCAAAGAGATGAAAATTTGAGAATAATTGACTCATTGGGTTCACAGAAATCGACAGCGTAAAATACTCATTGTTTACTATTTACCTCTGAGACTCTACACTGTCAGACTTGCAGTACCATAAAGGGTCCATTTGGGACCCCTGGTGGTGGTCCCCGAACCTGATGTTGAGAACCAGTGAAATAGAACAACCCATCTCCCCCTTCCCCCAGCCTGATTGGAGTGTTGTTGTTTTAGAATAATTAGGATATCCAATGACAGCAGGCGAGGCAAATGAAAGGCTTTAATTGGATGTCAGCGGGAAGCATGGAGGCCACAATGAACTTCTCATGTAATGAGAGGCAGCTACTGTAGCTGAAGGGCACTCATAGTCCTCCCAGGACCAGTGGAGAGGTCAGTGGTGTAGACTGTAAAGTACTGTACACATTTTTTTAGGTTTTACTTTATCTTTATCTTCATAATTCGTCCTCACCAATGTGCATTATAATATGGCACCATTTCTGTCTATACTCACTCTTTGTCTCAGAGGAGGGCTGTGGACAGTTCAGAAACCTGCCTACCATGCAGTGACATCGGTATCGGTAGGCAGGTTTTGGTTTTGTTTTACGTTTTATGAATGCAAAAACATTGACTTCTATTTCAGCACGCTGACTTTCCAGGAAGAGAAAGCCTGATGTTTCTATTAGCTTGGATTCTCCATCGATGATGCCATTGGTATAGGCAGGGTCACCAATGAGACACAGAATGGAAAACGGAAATGGTGCCATCTTATAAAGATTAGTGTACGGCAATTTGCATTAAAATGCCTAAGTCCATGTAAGCCATTACATGCAAAGGATAGGGAGTGTCCTACTCAGATATACAAACAAAGTCCAATATTCCAATAGTTATTTTAAAGCACTGACTGCACATCAATACTGCAACAAGAACATACCAGTTAACTTACTAGTCTCTCTTGAGTCTTGGCTTCTTGTAGCCCAGTTTCTTTTGAATTTCTTCACTCTGTCTGTCTTTCTCTGTCTGCTGTCTGGTAGGAACAGTGTGCTGTCCTTAACTGGGTGCCCACACTAATTAAAGCACCTGTGTACTAGCCTGGAAACCAGATGAATCGGCCATTGTAAAAAATCTTTTGCCCTACGCAGTGATATTTGTCTGCCCATGGCAGGATACCTGTGTACCTGTGCGTCCTATATGCACACCCTGTTAATGCCCGGCACCAGGTGTACAAGTACAAATGAAACAAAATAAATGCTAACGCCAAAGTCCTTCAATTAGTAGTAGGGACCAATTATATAATTTATATGAAGATAAAGTTGAAAATGGGTGAACTGCTCCCTTAAAAATAGTCATTACGCTGAATGTTCAGTTTCTCAAGTCAGAGGCAGGGCTTGGGGAGGAGGGCCTCATAATGACATCGTCATGTCATAATGTTATGTAATGTGTTCTGCTGCAGTGATGCTACTTTACCCCAAGCCCTGGTGGCTACTTTATTGGAGGGCACAGTGCAAGAGTGAACATGGCACTGTGTGTGTGTGTGTGTGTGTGTGTGTGTGTGTGTGTGCGTGTGTGCGTGCGTGCGTGCGTGCGTGCGTGCGTGCGTTCGTGCATGTCCAACCAGCAGAGATGAAGGTGTCTTCGCCTCAATGGTCACAGAATCAAAGTGCGTTATTGCTTCAGGTTGAGGAAATTATGGATTTCTTCTCGCTATATGTACCTTTGTTTATTTTTTCACTTTGCCAATACAAGGCGAGCTGAAAATTCACGAAAGGAGCTTTCATGGTGGCAAGACATGAACGTCTAATAATAACGGTTGTCGTTCCCTGTGGATCTCTGACCTCATGTTGTCGATGACGTCATACTGTTGATGACATTGTGATCCTGTCGATGACGTCATGGTGCTGGTGATGACGTCAGTCTTGTAATATGCAGGACAAGACAGCAGCATGTCAGCTATGACTCAAGTCAAACCTTTTAATTTCAAGGACCCCCCATAACTCAGATAGTGTACAAATGGAAATACATTTGGAACTGGCTCAAGGAACCCTGAAGGCCTGTCCATAGTATCTCTGAAACCAAACTTTTGTCGTTATGGGGTTATTCTGTAGTCAAACCAGACCTTTCCAACAAAAAGTTTGGTTTTTCAGACAAAGTATGGACATGGCTTGAGGGTCCTTCAAATCCACTTTGAGAACACCTTGTCTATGACATGTGACACATGTCCATGACGTACCGGTATGAACCCTAATTTGGGCAAGGCTTCTGTCCAATCAGAGCCCTTAACATCCATTTTAATATAACTTAAAAGTTATATATTTCAAAAGGTATGAAACAATGTGATCAAAACAACGAGTGGAGGTGTAGGCCTATCTCTGACAACTGACAGTATGCATACAAAGTTTGTCGCAACAGACAATACTGTAAAGTACAGTAGGGCAGGCTACTGAGGAAGACACTTGACTAAACTGACTGCTCCCCCCCTCTGCACTCAAGTCTGGGTGAAGCTGAAAACAGGAGGAACGTTTTCATTGATAAATAGGAACATAAGTTATAGGAACACAATCGATTGATTGATCATTAGAAGTTACAATGAACATATTTCATACCAGTATAAGACGCCCCAAGGGCGAGAAGCAAGGGTGCATGCACGCATGGGCGCATGCACGCATCCGCCTGGGTGAGAGCAGACAATTTTCCCTCTGCGTCCTAAAATAAATATTGTCACTTTGGCTACAGTGTATACGGCCGCTTCTTTGTCTTTTAAAGACTATTAATGGGATTACTTTGACCAAAAAAATGCACAGACCCGGTTGGTTGTTTAAGTTGGACAATATGTGGCCAAAATGTGGCTATATTTTCCCAAATAAGGAGATGCATGACTGATGTCTGACATCATAGATGTTTGATGTCATAGACCACATGAGACACAATATGTCAATATATGGGAATTCCCATATGGGCTTAATATTGATGACATCAGGGATCTCATCATATGGGCATAAAAGGGACAACGACAGAATTAATTTGCAAGTGTGACTTGCATTGCGGTTGTTTTTTTAAGTTGGACAAAATGTGGCCATATTTTCCCAAACATGGATGAGCTGGGATGAGGTGTCAGTGTCACGCACTGTGACATATTGATTAAATCAGGGATCTCCATATATGGGCATAAAAGGGACAAGGACGGAATTCATTAGTGTGGTTGCCCACCAGGGGCAACACATTATAGTTCTAGTGTAGCTTTATTTATTTTTAATTTTTTTTTATTTTTTTTAACATTTACAGTCAATTTAATTTGACACATGAATTAATGTTTCTGGCAACAAGTGGCATGTACATGTGTGTGATGATTAGCTGTATGTACTGTAAGCACATAAAATGGATTTATTTGTCGAATTTGATTAGATTTCTTTTCCCAGATCACAAGCTAATTCTTGGAATTTCATCCATATTAAACATTGTCACAGGATTCACATTGTTATTGTCATTGCTACTGACCAGAAGATAAAACTTAACAGTCCAAATTCTGTAACAGGCTAGAAGTTCAGCGGCCTGGGGGTCATGAACTGCTTGACCATGTCATCTGTCACTTCTTTCCTTCTCTGTTGGTGTTCGGTAATCATTGGCTGAAGTGTGTCAATCAAAAGTTTTTTTAACTCCCCTGTTAGCAGAGCTCCACTGGTATAGTCCTGTCTGATCTTCTCCAGCTGTTCATCGTCTTCCAGGAAGAAGGTCAGGTACATGAAGGACACATCTACATCTGGGTTACCACCATGCTTCCTGTGTTCCTCCAACGTGTCCTTCCCTCCAGAGAACGCATGCTTGTTTATCTTGTTCTTGATCTGCTTGGGTGTGTCAGTGAGGAAAATGGAGGAGTTAGCGTCACTGGCGCTCATCTTTGTCTGAGCCCCCTGCAGGGCAGGGAAGAAGGTGGAGTGCAGCAAGGCTGGCTTTATATAGCCGATCCTGGGGGCTACATCACGGGTCATTCTGAAGTAGGGGTCCTGGTCTATGGCACAAGGGATAAGACACTGAACATCCTTTCTGCCTTTGAAGATATGAGGGAAAGAGCTACTGAATGATGGAGCTGCCTGGATGGCTGGGAAGCTGATCTTTCCTATGCAGTCACTTTCCGTGAAGCCAAAGATCCCTTTGACCTGGTTGAAAGTGACATGTTTCTGGATCTTCACCACGTTACGGTAAAATTCAGGTGACGAACCCATATAATCGAGGTCGGAGAAGATGAATGTCTTGTTGACATCAAAGCCACAGGCAATGATGTCCTTAGCATTCTCCATTGCATAGTGGTGACATTCCTCCAGTGTCAGGTCCTTCCACAAGTATTTCTCATCGTCTGTCAGTTGGATGACCAGGGGGATGTCGAACACATCCTGCAGCCACTTGGTGAAGATGAAGGGGATGAGGTGTCCAACATGCATGGACCCTGATGAGGGTCCTCTGCCGGTGTACAGATAGAAGGACTTGTTATTTTCGTATGCATCCAGCACCTGGTGCATATCTCTGTGAGAGAAAAATATTTCTCTTCTCAGAAAGCGGTGGGCTTTCTGGCCGGCCACCTTCTCCAGTCTGTCCACCAAGTCCTTCTCTATTTTGCTGCTGCCAAACCTGACTATCAGTTTGTCATAGTCCACTCCCTTGGCACTGGTGGTGGACACATTCCATGGGTCAACTGTATCAGCACCATCTTCTGATGGCCCGTTGTCATGGACAACAGAATCCTCTGAGGGCGGACATCCCGGTTTGTAGTCTTGACCCGTTATCTGTTTGTATTCCAGTTTTAACTTTAACAGAATTTGGACGACGGCATCGACATCGGCTTTATCAGCCTTGTCTATTTTTAAGGTTCTGACTTGGTCTCCTTGTGCGGTCACTCTATCGTACACTTCTCTTGGGCTCAAGCCCCCTGCACCATCGCATTGACCATCTGCCATCTTCACACGGTATATTCTTTAGTTAGTTGACAGCTCACTCATTCAGCTTGCATCAGCCTGCCTCTAGTGTAGCTTTATGTATTTCTAGATAAACCTTTGGTGACGTCACCATTCCCGGTGATGTCACCTGTATAGCTAGCTTGATGATTGGTTGGCTTCACATGACATTTTGGCTATCCAGACAATAAATAGGCAACCACACTTGCAATTGCCCAGAATTGCATCTTTCTAGTTTCTTGTTGATGGTGACATCACCAAGAATGCTGGTCCCTCATTGGCTGTTGATGGTGATGTCATCATCCAGTTGATTGCATCATTCTGTAGTATTTCGAGGTTTCCCATTGAATGATGTCACTCTGTTTTTTCAAGGGTTTTCCCATTGGATGACGTAAACGGAAACACACAGACTGAGGGACATAGATTTTGGTTAATTTATAGTTAGATTAGATACATTTTTACTGTTTCCTCATTGGCTAAAAGTTACTTTAAAAGGTTTTTGCTGCTTCCTCATTGATGACTAAAAGTTACTCTATAAAATAAAATAACCCCATTGACTTGAATGGGACAAAACAAAAATGGGAACCACACTTTCCCATAATTCAATTTCCCATAATTGCATCTTTCTAGCTATTATATTTTAATTACAAATTTCATCAGTATTTTTTTTCTTCTTCTTTTCTTTCTTTCTTTTCTCTCTTTTTTTGCACATTTAAAAACAACACATTTGAAACAACAGCCTAATAATATTAGGTTGGGTTGTGCAGGTGAGATTAGAAATCCCTGTGCCGTTTATACTTGGTGGGCCTATTCATGGCTGCCAGTTCCCACCTGATGTTGTGTGGGAGTTCAGACCGCTTCAGACCGTACAGAATGACCGCTAGCTTACATAAAGTCTTCAGACTAGGACTCAAGTCTAGGATGTACAGGTAATCAGGTGTGTTGACTCTGTTTTTGAATCCTCCAAAGAGGAAGATACGATCTCCCACCATGCAACAGCACATACCACGCATTGGACACTGTCCTTTTCCCTTGGACTCAATCTTCTTCCAGGAGAAGGTCTCTGGACTGAATTTCCACAAATCCTTGAAGTACCGGTTCCTGCCACGGCCACCAAATATGTACAGATCTCCATTGTAGGTAAAGGATGAATGACGCCAGCGTCTTTCTGGAAGAAGCTGTGTAGAAGGTGTGTTCATCCAGCAGTTGGTCTCTGTGTCAAACACTCTGATGTTGTCCTGGCTGACCAACTCATCCTTATCCCATAGACATCCAAATACAAACATCTTTGTCCCGATGATGGTGGCAGAGTGATCATATGAACCAGGTGGTGCAGTGCCTCTGGTGTTAATTAAAGACCAGACCATTGTGCTGGTGTCCAACTTGTAGATGTCATCATGAGCGAATCTGGTTTTAAATGAGCTATGAGTTAAAATAGAATTCCGCTCCTCCATAGATATACATGACCTTCCCTAAGACACAGGCTGAGTGGCCACGCCTCCCCACTGGAATAGTCCCAGAAACTTGGGGTTGGAACCAGCTGTGGGCGTCGACGTCAAATGCATAAAGTACGTTGCAGTGAGGGCTCCCCCCCCCAGACGTAAACTGTGTCTTCTATCAGCACAGCCGTGTGTCCCATAGAGTGAACCTTAAAGTCTCCTCTTACAGGCGTCGCCGGAGGCAAATTCATCCAGCGGAAGGTCACTGTGTTGAAGATATGCACCTGAACCACATAATCACCACAGAATCCTCCATAATCACCACAGAATCCTCCAAAGTAGTAGACCTTGTGCTCCACTGCAACAGCAGCATAACCGGGTCCTCCTATTCCTTCTGGTTTTCCTGGTCCTCCTATTCCTCTTGGTTTTCCTGGTCCTTCTATTCCTTCTGGTTCTCTTGGACCTCCATTCAAATATGCTGTCCAGCAGAACATTTCTCTCACACGCTGTAGATCAACCTGTATTTGTCAAGTCCTGCTCTGTAAAAGTATAGAGTCCTGTTGTGGGCGCTTACTTACCACTTATCTGTAATGCTTCAATAAAAACACACAAAGCCGATAAGTTGGTTATTCAGCCACTCTTCGCCAATGTAGCAGGTTAAACTCCTCGTTAATATAGAAGATACTGTAAACTTGTCGATAGAAGTTGCTAAATGATATTGAGTTAATTTGAAGATACAGCTATAAAGGAAATGGTCGTGATGACGACATTGTGATGTCTTTGCGTGATCATGTCACTACCCAGATTATTGATGTCACATGTTTTTTATGAAAACTAGAAAGATGCAATGTGGTTGCCGTAATGCGAGTCACACTCACACTAGCAAATTGCTTCCGTCTTACCATTTGAATTTTCCACATTCAAGCCGTGGCCATATATGGAGATCTGTGTGTCAGTCATTTTCCAATCTGGCTTGCCTTTCATGTCAGTTTCATGTGGTTTATGATGTCAGACATCTATGATGTCAATCATCTACATATAGATGTCAGACATCATAGACCACATGAGACTGACACAGTATGTCCATTGTCCATATATGGGCATTCCAAGATATGGGCTTTGAAAATGCAAATGGTAAGACGGAATTCATTTACAAGTGTGACTCGTGTCACGGCAACCACACTTGCAATTTCCAATTGCATCTTTCTAGTTTGCAACATCATTATGATGTCAGAACAGGTCAGCTTCAGCTTTCTTATATTCCGTATATGTTTTTCCCGACTGCAACATTGCAACATTTCCTTTACAATTTCACGTCTGTCTCAAACTCCCACTGAGTCTTCTCTGGACCGATAGTGTTCGTACCTCGTTGACATTATTTTCTTCTTTTCTTCTCTCAGAGATACATTAACAAAACAAGAACAAGAATGCTGAACTTTTGCCACATGCATGGAGCAATTATGGACTCCATAGTTCCAAACACTACTGTTTAATTGTGATTGTGTCATGGCAAGATCAAAGAATGTCCAAACTTGGGGTCTATGTTTAACCTTGATAGATATGAATTATGATACATAATTGTATGATTTGTGTATGAGGCTCATATGACCATAAGGTTATATTATGAACTGAACTTACAGTATAGGAGACCATGTTTTTGGTGGTACTGTGAGTTCAGGCTACTGATTACAGGTCATGGCAACTTTGGTTGGCCTGACTATGAAATCAGGATATACTGTATGTCACTAGTGGAAAGTTACCAACACTATGTGTCTTTTTTCTTGTTATGATATGGGGACCAATCAATGAGCCCCACGATCATATTCTGTCATATACTGTATCCTTATATACTGTATGTTAACTTCCATCTTGGAAGAGAGAGAATTAGCAAAGCTGCCACTAGGGTGGTAGCTCACTGTTTGTCTCTTTGTCTGACTCTCTTCAAATACAGCAATTTATTGATAGTCCTTTGGCTCGTCTCTGTCTTATTTGGGTTATGGATTTATCCATATCCATATTTATTTAACTTAATTAATAATATATTCATCAAACCTCACATGTAAGAAACCCTGTGCACTCAAACGATAGGGGTGCAAAGATCGTGTTTGCTCAGTTCTGCTGAGAGGCAATATTTCTAATAACATCAGAGCTGGAGTCACATGTGGCGCCTCTAAGTGACATGAATGTAACGGTTGTTTCGCCGGGTGGCTGAATTGTCTCTACGTATCAGAGGACACTTTTCAAAAAGAATGTATCAAACTAAAGACCCACTCAAGTGAAAGAGAATGAATCACAGCTACATCACAGTTTAACTGAACATACACAGACAACCTGTCTGCCGGGTTCCCCCCTGCATTCAGCGAAATCACTCTCAACCTGGCAGTAGCATCCCTATTTTGAGCATGTCATTACAGGCAAGAGTTTAAATAATTATTTAAAGAATTCCTGCTGTAAGTCTGCAGTCCCACACAAATTGCAATGTGATATTCAGTTGTAGAACAAGTCATTAACGCTAGTGGAGCTCATACATATTAAACTAATAAATATAAGATAAGAAGTGCTCGTCATGCCACTATTTGTCAGCTGGATTTACTGTACGAACAAATAGAGGTCAAACGTTCTAAACTTGGTTGCATGAATCTGTTTGCATAACCATGGCACGGTTCAGCTTTGGCCCTACAGTATACAGATCCATCTAAAAATATATATATATTGTGTAAAAAAGCATACAGATGCCATAGCACCCCAAATCATAACTGACTGAGAAGGCTAACATTTCTCTATTATAAATCCTTGTTTTGAGTGGTCTTGATGTTATATTGTAATATTTTGAAATACAGACTTTTGATATTCATGAGCTGTATATGCCATAAAAATTCAGAATTCACTGCATGTTCAATGTATCTAGAATACATGAAAGTTTCAATTTTTACACAATATTCAATTTCTTTTAGATGGATCTGTATGTCCACTTAGCCCTGTGCAGTGCAGTGCTGCTATAATGATGCCTGGGGCAGACTTTTGCGTACTATGACAGTACTTTTTAATACCGGGTGAGCGGCTGGCGACTCTGGGAGATAAAAATCTCCTAGTGGGCGTTCCTGCTTTCATTACCGTATGTCGATGATGGGCTATGATTTGCTTCCACCGGACCATGTTGTCCAAAAGATACAATATTTTCATGTTTTTGAATGATGTTCATCCGCCCACTTGCTTATCGCCAGTAGTTGCCGGTGGCCCGGTTCCCATAGACAAATAACGCATTTCCAGAATATACGCCGGCTGTTAAACACACAGTGACTGAAGGAATGAGGACATGTGTGGACCATGGCGACTCAATACAAATGTTGGCACTGAAAACAAGGCAGGTGTGCCGACCTTGTGAGGCAGGCCTGAGGCCGAGCTGAGGCTGCAGCCCGAGGTTACAATAAATCCAGACAAAAAGTGACATGAGGAGCACTTCTAATTTTTGGTTTCTTTATTAGTTTTGCCTACAGTAAATCCAGCATAGAAATATAGTGAAATGAGGAGCACTTCTTAATGTGGGTTTCTACGTGAGTTTTTGTTTTCCAAATGTACTGTATTTTTCCAAATGTACTGTATTTGTTCCAATGAAAATGACGAAACCTGTTCTGTTCTGTTTCATGATGTTATGTGTGTAATGGTGTGAGCTGTGTAGTTGTGAGGAAATGATTCAAGGATTGTTGGGTAACAGGAAACAGGAAATTATGAAAGCCGATCACATAATCTTGAGTTCCTCATACAAGCCATGCACCATTTCTGTTGTCTGTACAACGTAGTTGTGTAGTTCTGCATACACACTGATGAAGACAGTTAAGATCCTTGGGGCCACTGTCCGGGTGTGGAACAGCCTACCAGAGCATGTGGTTGATTCCATCGCAGACAATGGCCTTCAAGCCTTTAAACGCAGAGTTCATGGACATCTCCTGACCACCCCTCACACTGACTGTTGAGCTGCAGTGAACCGTATGATTGACCAATGGATAGTGGTAGTGGATACATTATCTTACTTGGCTTTTGTTCACAATTGCATTAATAATAAAATAAAAGAAAAAGAAAAGGAAAAAAGGAAATCAAATGTAATAAATGTAATAAAAAGGACTTCAATCCTGTATACTAAGGAATAGCAAAACTATTCAACCTACTACAGTAGCTCAGGGTTGAACCTGATACATAATACGTTGATACTCTGTTTGCACTTCATCTCATGTACAATGCAGTGACTCTCTTTCACATCTTAATGTCTAATCTCAGGTAATACCCAGTGGTGGACTATAACTAAGAACATTTACTCAGGTACTGTACTTAAGTACAATTCTGAGGTACTGGAGAGTATTTCCAATTGTCAATACTTGTACTTCTACTCCATTACATCTCAGAGGCAAATATTGTACTTTTACACCAATACAATTATTTGGAAACTTTGGTTACTAGGTTACTTTGTAGATTTTTACTGTTATTACAAGACATGGATTAACCACTTCAGCCCTATGTAATACTTAAAAATAGCCGATCTGCAAGCTCACAACGCATTTTTATACATTTAGAAACTTGTGAAATGGGTCATTCTACATAATGAGTACTTTTACTTTCAGTACACAATTAGGGTGCCCACACACCAAAATACCTATGAAAGTGGAATCCGCATTCTGCCAATGCACTTCAATGAGAAGGGAGCGTTTTTTGCAGAAATCCTCTGCTGGCATGAAACCGCTTCACTCTCATTGAAATGCATTGGCAGAACGTGGATTCCACTCTCAAAGGTATTTTGGTGTGAGGGCAGCCTTAGATTGTAATGGGAATACTATACTAGTATTTCCAGAGTGTGGTATTGGTACTTTCACTTAAATACTTCTTCCACCACTGATATTAATACCTGCTGCTATGTGGACCTACTGTACCTACCAAAGTGCTACCACCTTTGTGTCTAACCTTATGTAATATGTCTAACCTCATCATGTACATACTGTACCAGCTCGGTTATGCTATATATAGATACAGTATCTTAGATTTTTGCCTATCCTTGACACGTTCCTCTGTTTTCTCTCTTTTTATCCTTGCCCTCCCTGCCTCCACTTCTGCTTTTTATTTTCTCTTCCTGAAAACAACTAATACAACTTGTACAGTCATGTAAACCTGTGATGTGACAATAAGGATGATGTTTTTTTTATGCTATTTTTTAGATACTTTTTAAACTTGTTGCTTACCCAAAGTATAGGGACACCAGGTTGAATGTGTGGGTAATTAACATTTGATTCCATGTCATGACACCAATAGAATGAAATCGATCAGAGAGCTTTGATGCTCCTAAAACGTTGTGCCCTGACCTGCACTCAAAGATGCATTACCGTTGTGCCATGTAATTAAATAGTGCTTTGCAAAGAACAGATAACATCACGTCTCACTAGTGAAATATAGAGTGCTAACATAAACATAATCTGAAGGGCATTGGAGGGATAGTCTTAAATAAAATAAACATTAAATTAATTCACTCTCAAGTTTGAAAGTTTGCCTGCATTTGGGAAAGCTAAGGTCAATAAAGGATGTGTGTGAGGTCGGAGGAAGTGAGTGTAGCTGATTCATTTTTGTCTTTAAGAGCCAGAAGAGCAGCTGGATCTTGTAAAGATCTGGTATCGGAAAGTCTCATGTTGAAGTTGAACATCGCTCATAAAAAGAGAAGCATTTTACGGTCTGCACGCTGGCTGGGAACATCTAGGCCAGTGGTTCTCAACCTGTGGGCCGGGGCCCACTGGTGGGCCGTGAGGATATTGCAGGTGGGCCCCAAAATTGGGGGCCACAACAATTGTCTCTGTCCCAGCAACACACTCTCATGGGATCTAGCACCAGTAAACATGAGAAATGTTTTTTTATATATCCACAAGTTTCCAGTGTCCCATCGTGCATTGCGCAGAAGGTGGGTGGCATTTCCGCCTCGCAGCTGCGAGTCGTAGTCAAGCCGGGATGAGCCAACGTAATCATAATCCTGACCGCCCCAGAATACCCGGATGTGTCCCACACATAATTCTACAGTAACTTCCCACGAAAACAGGGATATATATCTTTCTGTTTGCCACGGAGTCTGCAAAAGTAGTCTTCGCGATGTTCGGCACGCTCGCTTGAGCTCGGTGGTGTCTCTCATGCCTCAAGTCCGCTTCAGGTGTATAGCACATCCATTGTTGTAACTGCTTCTGCCTACTTCCGAACTTATTATTAGGGATTGTGGTCTGTTCTCACCAACTAGGCAGAGTGTTCTGCCAGTGGGGTCGAGCGGTCAGTGTAAAAAATGTGGGCAAGTGTGTTTTGGGGCGTCAGGGGCGAGCATTCCAGTTACCTTTGAAAAGCACTGTGCAGACAGCTGCTCAGTGCAATAAGTAGCTTGAGACCCCTGTTATTACTGAGCAATTGATTACTAGAGTTGGCTAACAAAATAACAAATAACAGGAAAAAGTAGTAGTTCACCCCCAAAATGACTTTTTTTCCTATCAACGAATCATCCCATGGAGACTTGAGTTCAATAGTATATTCAGTAAGCTGTATTTTTTTGTTTTTCTCGCATTACTAAGACAATAATTTGATTATAATAAATGTACCCCCATTGATTCGGATGGACACACTATGTATTTGTGTCTCCATCGATAGATGTAGATAGTATTTTGATAGAAAAAAAGTCATTTGGTGGGTGAACTACTCCTTTAATAAACCAGTAAGACTCCCTAATCGGGAGATAAGCGACCGTTGGTCGCTTATCTCCACAAATATCACAGCCTCCACCTCTCACGTCATACGGGCAGCCATAGTTACACCTGGAATGTTGAATCTCCATATATGGAGATAACCTACCCATCACACAAAGTCTGACCTCACCAGCCCATACCTGGGCATGGACGACTTATATCTCCATATACGGAGATGGCCATATATGGAGATACGATGACATCACAGAGTCCACAGCTGATGATGTGGCGTGATGTCATACAATACACAAACAAGCCCTATATAAAGGGGCAATTCTCACCAGGGAAGAGAGCATTCCCCACTAGCTGAGTATCTTAAGATGGTTGGATGTGATGATAAGCCACAAATAGGCCAAAAGTTTGTTTTACCAATTATCAAGAACATACGGGCAGTTGACAGTTTGCCATTTTTACTCATTGAAGTTGAATCTCCATCTGAATCCCTTTTATGCCCATATATGGAGATCCCTGCTCTGAGTATCTGACATCACTAATCCCTTTTATGCCCATATATGGAGATCCCTGCTCTGAGTATCTGACATCACTAATCCCTTTTATGCCCATATACAGTATGGAGATCCCTAACAGAATCCATTTTATGCCCATATATGGAGATACCTGCTCTGAGTATCTGACATCACTGTGATGTCACCTGTTTATGCCTAAATATGGAGTTCCCTGCTCTGAGTATCTGACATCACTGCGATCTCACCTGTGATGTCACAGTGACACATCACCTCAGTATCTGTGATGTCACAGTGACACATCACCTCAGTATCAGGCGTTACACGTATACATTGAGCAGGGCAAAGGTGTGACGTGTGTGACGGACGGACGGACGGACGGACGGACGGACGGACGGACGGACGGACGGACGGCCGGTGGAGGTTTTCATACCAGTAAGACTCCCTAATCGGGAGATAAGCGACCGTTGGTCGCTTATCTCCACAAATAGGGCAAAAATGTGTTTTTCCAAAATCTTACTGGTCCATGTTGATGACATGAGTGTAGACATGCTGTGTAGTGATATTCGTGCATGAAAGGGATTTTGTTTCTGGAAATATGTCTGTGGGGTGCCACATTTGGAATAAAACACTTACATCACACATCTGGATATCCATACAGCCCATCTAGTTTGCCTGTGTCCATTTATGCCCATATATCTGATGACATTGGGACAATGATCTCCATATATGGGCATAAAACTTATGTTAATTAGTAAAGCCTGGGGATCTCCATATATGGGCATGAGGGGTACCCTAAAAGGGCATCATCTGGGAATAGCAAATATAGTTATCCTAGAAAGTGAAAATCTTACATCAAAGGCCATAACTACCTACCTACCACCATACTGCATTCCTCATTAAACTACCTACCAGTAAGATGCCTATAGGGAGAAAAGCAAAGGGCGAGGTTGCACCATTTCTTGGTCTTCTGGCCAGTGATGTATATCGGACCATTTAACCATATATGGAGACATCTGGTACCCAAAGATATTCACAGATATGGGCTTAATATTGATGACATAAGGGATCTCCATATATGGGCGTAAAAGGGATTTGGTTCCCCTGGCATCACAGGGATCTCCATATATGGGCATAAAATGGATTTGGTTACCCTGGCAACACGGGGATCTCCATATCTCCATATATGGGCATAAAAGGGATTTGGTTCCCCTGGCATCACAGGGATCTCCATATATGGGCATAAAAGGGATTTGGTTCCCCTGACATTACAGTGATGTCAGTGGCTGGTTCTACAGAGGGGATCTCCATTTATGGGCATAAAAGGGAATGTATGTATGATGATGTCAGATATCATAGACGTCATAGGACTTTCACATAACGAATAACTGAGTAAGCATGTAAACCCGTAAAATCTATATTTGGGCATGGCTGATTTATGACCTCATCATGATGACACGAGCAAACACAGCTGAATTGTATAAATGATCAGTGCAGAAACCAACAGAAGTATTTGACCAAGACTCTTCGATTTAAACATCAACAAAGGTGTGACGTTTGTTGATGGTCACAAAGGTGTGACGGACGGACGGACGGACGGACGGCCGGTGGAGGTTTTCATAGTAAACTGCTCCCTGACGGTCGCAACTAAACTGCGACCTTACGGTCGCAACCAGTAAGACTCCCTAATCGGGAGATAAGCGACCGTTGGTCGCTTATCTCCTGTCACACTGCTGACATCAGTATGACATCACACCGTACACAAATGACCCTTATATAAGACCGGCATTATCTACCGACAGATTAGTAACAAGATGTCAAAATCATTGAAGGTTTACCCTACTAACCAACTGTTTACCATAGCAACCATGTTTTTTACCTTAGCAACCAACTGTTTACCCTAGCAACCAACTTTTTACCACAGCAACCATGTTTTTTTTACCCTAGCAACCAACTGTTTACCCTAGCAACCAATTGTTTACCATAGCAACCATGTTTTCTTACCCTAGCAACCAACTGTTTACCCTAGCAACCAACTGTTTACCATAGCAACCATGTTTTTTACAGGGCCTGGGATTGATGACATCAGAAATCTCCATATATGGGCATGAAAGGGATTTTGTTTCTGGAAATATGTCTGTGGGGTGCCACATTTGGAATAAAACACTTACATCACACATCTGGATATCCATACAGCCCATCTAGTTTGCCTGTGTCCATTTATGCCCATATATCTGATGACATTGGGACAATGATCTCCATATATGGGCATAAAACTTATGTTAATTAGTAAAGCCTGGGGATCTCCATATATGGGCATGAGGGGTACCCTAAAAGGGCATCATCTGGGAATAGCAAATATAGTTATCCTAGAAAGTGAAAATCTTACATCAAAGGCCATAACTACCTACCTACCACCATACTGCATTCCTCATTAAACTACCTACCAGTAAGATGCCTAAGGGAGAAAAGCAAAGGGCGAGGTTGCACCATTTCTTGGTCTTCTGGCCAGTGATGTATATCGGACCATTTAACCATATATGGAGACATCTGGTACCCAAAGATATTCACAGATATGGGCTTAATATTGATGACATAAGGGATCTCCATATATGGGCGTAAAAGGGATTTGGTTCCCCTGGCATCACAGGGATCTCCATATATGGGCATAAAATGGATTTGGTTACCCTGGCAACACGGGGATCTCCATATCTCCATATATGGGCATAAAAGGGATTTGGTTCCCCTGGCATCACAGGGATCTCCATAAATGGGCATAAAAGGGATTTGGTTCCCCTGACATTACAGTGATGTCAGTGGCTGGTTCTACAGAGGGGATCTCCATTTATGGGCATAAAAGGGAATGTATGTATGATGATGTCAGATATCATAGACGTCATAGGACTTTCACATAACGAATAACTGAGTAAGCATGTAAACCCGTAAAATCTATATTTGGGCATGGCTGATTTATGACCTCATCATGATGACACGAGCAAACACAGCTGAATTGTATAAATGATCAGTGCAGAAACCAACAGAAGTATTTGACCAAGACTCTTCGATTTAAACATCAACAAAGGTGTGACGTTTGTTGATGGTCACGTGTGACGTGTGACGGACGGACGGACGGACGGACGGACGGACGGACGGCCGGTGGAGGTTTTCATAGTAAACTGCTCCCTGACGGTCGCAATAAATATATAATAATAATTAAATATAGATTAAAAAAACAATGCTGACTTGGGCTGCTGTACAGTACATGTGATTGTATGTATTTACATACTTTCTACTTGTTAAAAGGCAATCATCCACAAGAGACAGAAACACAGAGAGAGGGGGGGGGGGGGGCTGGTGTGTGTGTGTGTGTGTGTGTGTGTGTGTGTGTGTGTGTGTGTGTGTGTGTGTGTGTGTGTGTGTGTGTGTGTGTGGCGGGTCAGGGGGCGGAGGGATGGAGGGAGGTGAGGGGAGGGGGAGGGGAGGGGTGGTGCGGTGCTGAATGAACAGCTCCGACAGACAGACAGTCATAAGCGGCTCCTCCGTCCATCAAGTCATCAGACAGTCTCTCGGCGCGGTGCTATGTGAACTGACCTCAGTTCTCGCCATGAACCAGCCGAGTTCCCCGTCCTCCAGATCATCCAAACTTCAACGGGAGTTCCCAAAAAGCGCCGCCGCCGCCGGATCACGACCCTAGACCATGAAGAGGCAGAACGTCCGGACCCTCGCCCTCATCGTCTGCACCTTCGTGTACCTGATCGTCGGCGCGGCGATCTTCGACGCGCTGGAGTCGGCCGAGGAGAAGACCACGAGGAAGGAGATGGACGCGAAGAGGCGAGATCTCCTCAAGACCTACAACTTGAACGCCAGCGCCTTCGACGAGCTGGAGCGCGTGGTGCTGCAGCTGAAGCCCCACAAAGCCGGCATGCAGTGGAAGTTCGCCGGCTCCTTTTACTTCGCGATCACGGTGATCACGACTATAGGTAGGATTTGTTTTTATAATATAGATTCTTTGGTTCTCAAACTTTTTAATTTCAAAGGAGCCCGGCCATAACTCCGAGAGTGTGCAAATAGAACCAAATGGACCCTGCCTGAGAGGGGTTAGGCGTTAGGGTTTCAACGCTCTTAGAGTTACACAGCTGTACATGTGTGGAACACCCCCAATGAATGGTGAGGGTCCCTGGCTGGACCCTGGACCTCACTTTGAGAACCGCTAGCCTATAGATCATTTTAGAAAGTTTGACTTCACTGATGGTGGAAGCCGGATAGCGACTGTGTCATTTCAGTATCATATACAAATAATTTTCACCAGTTAAGTTATATTGGTTGATTGATTTGATTGATTGATTGATTGATTGATTGATTGATTGATTGATTGATTGAATACTTTATTATATCAGTTCGTATAGGAAAAGCACAGCAGGACAGCACAGGACTGTAGTAAAGTTCAGATACAAGGTCTAGTGGGATTTAAACCCAAGAAAGCACAATGGCTTGCTTACACTGGGGTAAGGTCCATTAGTACTCAATTCATAATAGGCTATTGTTGGCTGTGTTGACAATAATATCATATATCCTACTGTTTTTATTCAGGCTTGCTCGCACATGTGAGTAAAAATAGGCCACATGATCATGTTTATTTACAGTAGTAATCAGCTGTGTCCAGAGGGACGGGTATTGGAAAAACGCTATACCTTGCCAAAAGTCATTGGTGCTAAACAAGCCTTATTTGGAATTATATGGACCCCATTCAACAATCATCTTAAAACAAGGCCGGTATTTTGTCTAGGAATTATGTTAGTTTAAAGGTTATTTTCCATTCATTTACAAGTATACGCTAAAGGCAGCATAAAAGAGTATAGTGCTGGAATAAATATTCTACCCACCTGCATCATGCCATCATAACTCTCTGTGAAGCAAACCCTTCCAAGTGCAAAATGGCCAAAAAAGCCATCACAGAGAAAACTTTTAAGTGCCAACCGGCCACTTATCCTAAGAAGTGTCCCATTTGACTTCCCAAATCTGACTGTAACTCAGATGACATCACAGACGATGGTGACAGATTGCGGAAACATCAATGTTTCAGCAATCAGCAAAATCTCAGACAGACACATCTGTCTGTTTTTGTCCTCTTTTCTTCATCATTTAACTCAGGTCTTATTTGAATGTCTTGCATTTGCATTGCATTTGCCTGATTTTCAACCTTTCAAATACCAAGGAACCCCATTTTTGTATGCATTAGGCCATGGCACCACCAACTACAATTATTATATTTATCTCTGGGTCCCCGATCTCCACTGTAAAATTTGCTTTCTTAATTTAAGTGACCGTACAACAACAGAACCATATGACTGAGTTTCAAATATTTGGAATAAAAGAAAAAGAAAGTGTCATAAATAATTAAATATGTAGATTTCTTTACACTTCCCCATGTATTATTATTATCATCATCATTACTATGATTATTTTTTATTAAATTAAGCACACCTCCTTTGATTCAAACAAATGAACACTTTAAACCCCATGATCGGGGTCCCCCAGGGGTCTGTTTGAGGCCATCTACTTTTTTCCCTGCTATATACACCAAATCTCTTTGCTTAAAATAGTCGATCTACATGATTGGCTATTTTTCACCGCCTAGGTTTCAGGTGGTGGTTATACGAATCTGGAGGTATATTCTCGCCTTATGTCTGGTTCATGCATTTTTTCCCCCTCATTAACGCTTATCAGCCTTACCATCTGTGTTCCAGCCTTATCATCACCCACCACCTGAGTCACCCACACTACTCTGTTTAGTGACCGGGACAGTTGCCAGGGGTTGACCTGACGTGTAACCCAATCGTACGCGCGCCACTAATTGGACGCAAACCCAATCCGGGTGTTTGCAACCACATTCTGTAATTGTGAGCCCGCAGCCTGCTAGCTACACAGCTTTTCACTCTGCCATTAAGTATTAATGACAACACCAGACCCCACTGTTCCACTGTTCTACTAGCTGACTAGGACACTACACTGTGCTGTGTGCTAGTGTATACATTATAACACTCTGTTTATGCTGTACTGTACTGTATGTCGTCACTGTCAGGTGGTGACCTCATACTGTAAGTACAAA
Organism: Nannobrachium achirus; assembly: GCF_963921795.1. Lineage (NCBI taxonomy): Eukaryota > Metazoa > Chordata > Actinopteri > Myctophiformes > Myctophidae > Nannobrachium > Nannobrachium achirus. The sequence continues at coordinate 40,044,847 of NC_137823.1, forward strand.
ACCTTTACTTTCAGTTTCCAGGAAATGGGGGGGGGGGGGGGGGGCAGTTGTGACATGTTATGAGGCTATTTCTTGCTACTTTTGTGCAGCGTGATTTTAGGGCAAAATCTGTTGGGGCAGTGTGGGTACCGGCCCCGGCTCTCCCGGTCGCTCCTAGCCCCGAGTTACGGCATTTTATGTGCGCTGCAGTGGCGGGGGTCCTCCACTAGGGGTGGACCACTTTTGCATCCATTCTGGAGCACCAGGAGTTGGTGGTCCCCGGGAAGTGAAAGTTGCTCTGTCAAATGTATACTTGGGTGAAAGCACACTGAAAGTGCTTGGCCTTTAAAATAATTTAAAAGTAAATTTATTTTTTTAATTTCAGTACATTTCTGCACCAAAATTTAGAAATGTCACCTCAAATTCAAATAGATTTCAAAAATATAATCTACTCTATTTCACTATTATTTGAAAAAGGGCTTAAGTAGTTAATTCATATTGTACCCTTTTCCATCCATCCATCCATCCATCCATCCATCTTCCACCGCTTATCCGGAATAGGGTCGCGGGGGTAAGTTCCAACTGGGATTTCCAGAGTTCCCTATCCAGAACAACTTCCTCCACTCCTTCCGGGAGTATACCGAGGCATTCCCAGGCCAGTGTGGAGATATAATCCTTCCATCTGGTCTTTGGTCTGCCACGAGGTCTCCTCCCAGTGGGACGTGCATCGAGGACCTTCCTAGGAAGGCGCTCGGGAGGCATCTGCACTAGATGCACGAACCACCTAAACGGACTCCTTTCCAAGTAAAGGAGCAGCGGTTCTACTCCAAGTCTCTCTCGGGTGATTTAACTTCTCACTGTATCTCTAAGGGAGATACCAGCCACCCTTCTGAGAAAACTAATTCAGGCAGACAACTCTTGGATTAATTTAGAATATATTTTATTGAGCATTCTGAGCAATTACTGAGCATGATATACCGGTATGAAGCATAGCATGAGCATGATATGAAGCATAGTTTGGCATCAGGACTCTGTCTCTATTCATTCCCTGTAAGTATAAACATTTTAGATTAGTTATTATATACCAAATATAATTATTTACCAAATAGATTTACAGGGAATGAATTAAGACCCCCAAAGGGGATCTAGAAACAGAGCCTATCCTAGGTGGATGCTGGGGAGGTGGCGGGAAAAACATCAGCAGCAGCAGAGAGCGAGCAGGGCAGCTGCACAGCCAGGAGGCCAGAATGAAGAGGTAGGCAGAGGGATTTAAATACCCGCCCTGATCAGGTGGAGATCATGTGACTGATGACCTGATCAGGGAAGCAGGGGCGTCACAAGGGGGGGGGGGGGGGGGGGGGGGAGTAGGACTGAGTTACTAGGGCCCAAGGTGGAGGGCCTTAGTAACTTGTACTATGAAAAGTCGTGAACATTTGTGCAAATCTTTGAATATATATATATATATATATTTTTTTTTAAGCAAACATTTGTAACTCAAATTTTGCTTCTGGGGGGGTCCCTGGAAATAAATATTTTGAGATGGGGGTGCGTGGCCAAATACATATCATATTGGGGGTCCTTGACATGAAAAAGTTTGAGCACCACTGACATGGAAACATAGGTTTCTTGCACACGTTTTCACATTTTTTCAAAAATAGCAGATCTACAAGCTCGCAGCGCGGCACTCGAGTTGTCTGCATGAACCTGCTACGCAAGCTTCGCCCTCATTTTCGGGCCGCTTGTACCCGAGAACCTTATACTTTCGGTCATGACCCACAGACCCAATATATAAAAGAAAAATAACACTATAGTACTCACGTGAAAGTACTGGGTTACTGTGGACACAAAGGGAGGGTGACTGTTGATATAGTGGCCTCATGGGACAGACAAGCAGCATGGGCTGAGCATCTCAATGACCTGCTGGCCACATAATCTATAATGTATACTGACTAACACGCTATCTCTACTGTACTTTACTGTACACTGCTGTACTGTATATTCAATATAACACTCTATATAGACCACTGGTTCCCAAGGACTGGGTCGGGACCCTGATCAGATTAAGATACTGTCTACCGATTTGCATGATTTGTGGACAAAATCTGTCGGAGTAGTGTACAGACATGTTTTATGCAAACATTGGCCTCGTGGTGGCACTAGAACAGGGCCATGTGAGAAATGTGGGGCAGAGGCTCTGAAATGGCATCCAGGGAGTGTGTGTGCAGAGTTCTGCTACGACCGGGCCAACGGCACCGGAGATTAGCTGGTAACAAGACGGACTCACACACGAACGGACTCACACACAGACGTAAACACGGACGGACACAGGGACGGACGGACGGACATAAGTGGCGTTTCCATAAAGCCTCTTAATGCGCATTAAGGGTTATTCGCTTATTTTTTTTATGGAAACACTTCAAAATTCGAATAAACTTTCATTATCCGCAAAAACTTTTATCCGCTTGGAGGAGGTGGATTTTGAGGCTTTATCGAATAAACTAAAAGCGCATTTGTGAATGGAAACGGGTCAGACAATAAATGCAAATAGATTATGACGTTCTGGGTCCATATCGTCCTCCAACTTAACACTTTCCCCTGCCGCTTAACGTCCATTGTATAGCGTTAGCCCACAAAACAAACCGATTGTTTGTTACACACGGAGTGACACGGGCCGTGTGTAAAATCCTCCCGTTTTCACCTCCCGGAGTCAAAATCATCCGTGGCTAACCCTTCCTCATCACACGGTGTTGCGTGACAAAAGTGGCCGATCTACAAGCTCGACAAACTGATCTTCACTAGTGTTTTGTGCAACACTCTTGCAGGATGAAGGAAGGCATTCATTTGCAAAAAAAAAACTAAAAGTAAAAAGTCTGAGATTTGAGGTAACATGAACTATAGGCAAATGTAACGTATATCATACATAGATACAAAGTATACTTTGCTCTGAAGTGTATACTGCATACTGTATTGTATACAACCCTATATACTGTATGTATTGTCATGACCTTTATACATCATGAGTCACAAGAGCAAGGTTTCAATTTTCAGTACATGACTCAAGTTAAAATGTATTCTCACAGCACCAATCTCCACTAAAGCCATCATTTAGCATTTTTCTCCACTTTTGTTTTGTTGAGGCCATAAAAAATGGGAGAATATAAGTCAGAGATGATTTTTAGCCACATATAAATCACTAACCAATCTATATAAATATCAAGACTGCGCAGTAAATATATCACTTAACTGCAAAAGCAATCTGAAGAATGTTTTTATTAAATCCTTAATCTCTCAGAAGATACACTGGCTGCTTAACTTAAAGTACGTTATTAAGCCCAGTGTCGTAAATGCGGTATTCATTTCCATTTATTTCCTCAGAGGTTGCCTGTGATAACTGTACAGCACTTCTCTGTTGAACATGAAAATACCGATCCAATGATACTTCATTAACAGAGACAGGGGAGATGCTGCAATCAGCAAGTCTCTGTTCTCCACCTATATGAAGAGGTGGAGGTGTCCACTTTCTCTGTTTCTCTGTTCTCCATCTACCTGTATATGAAGAGGTGGAGGTGTCCACTTTCTCTTCCCAGGGGGAAAGACTATATAACCATGTAAACACAGAACGACAAGGTTCTATAGGTTCAAGGTTTCTTTGTTGTTAAACATATATTGTCTCTGTTGGGTGGAAAACTCATTATGTCCAAATTCCAAAATAGCAAAAGTAGCAGAACGACTATGTCCGAAACATGTCGCTTCTCTCCATGAATTAAAGTGTATAATTGATAGAAAATAAGTAATTTTTGTGTGAAGGGGCTAGGTGCTTCTTAGTCCTATAGGCTATAAACATCTATTGCGCGCACGTGCTTGCGCGTGTGTGTGTGTGTGTGTGTGTGTGTGTGTGTGTGTGTGAAAGTGTGAAAGTGACCTGTACCAGTGTCCATGGCACTGTTCAACACCCAGGCTGTCTCTGAGTCCCGACCAGAAGAATCAATGAGCTTGGTGTTGGAAAGCATCATCAGGAGAGCCATGCCAGATTTACAGGAGAGCCCTGGAGGCCTGGACCAGTAGTTTCCAAACTCTTTTGTGTCAAGGACCCCCAAATTGATATGTACTTGGCTGTGGATCGCCCATCTGAAAAGAGTTTGTGCTAGGGTCCCCCCAGAAGAGAAGAGTTGTGTGAAAAAAAAAAGAAATAGCAACTGTACAAGCTCTCTTTGTGATGCGCTGAGAGCTTGTATAAATACATTTATTAAATAAATTAAAACCTAACTGTAATTATAGAATGAACTTCAGCCCCATTCAAACATTTTCAGAACAACAGTAGGTGATCTACAAGCTCACACCTGTCACTTTGCGACGTGTCGTCACTGTCAGCTTGGAAAACTGCCATTTTAGAATATTTCATTTTTTTTTAAACTTGAAAATAGCGATACCAGGTTCAAAGTGTTAAAAAAACTGGAAACATCGGCTGCATAATCACTGATAGGAAAGTCAAATAATAGCAAACATATCATCCAAACCAATGTATAGTTTGGGCTCAGTAACAGACGGAGACTGTCTAACATACCAGACACCCCGATACCCGTCACCAGCCTCAACACAGTGGCCGTATTGGGGTGTCTTGGAGTCATCGCGGTGGCATTATATATAGGGACGCCACACACGCGCGATAACACACCAAACATGGTCCACAAAACAGAGCAACGTGTCATTATTATATCCTCAGTCTGCACTGTTTCCACTTTGCGTCACAAGTGACAATGCCAAAATAAAACACAGTCGATTCCCGGGTGCAGAATCCATTTTTAGTAGTTCAGTTGTTGTTTGTGGGCAGCTGGCCGGTCTCATCCAGCTGTCAGAGGATCAGTGTAACGCTCCACCCCACACACGGTTTACACCTATTCATATGATTACTGGCAACAGTGCTAACTGTTGCATCTGTAAGGGGCTGCAGCAGCAAAATATCGTCGTTGTCGGGTGAAAACCTTTGTCCAAGACTGTTCGTTTTGTATTTATCATTTTAAAAATGAACTAAACTAGTGAAATTAGCAGATCTACAAGCACACAACGCCTCGCACCGCGAGGCGTTGTGTGCTTGTAGATCGGCTGTTTTCACTACTTTTGTGCGACAGCCTTATGATGAAGCAGGGCTTCACTTTGCGAAAAGGTTTACACATTTGAAACTTGGAGATACGAGGTTTCTGCCCGACAGTGACGATATGTTTCGTTGCTGTGGGGCAGAAACCTCTTATCTCCATATTCTATTTCTAACCTTTTATAAATTAACAACCTACTTGATCATACTGCAGTGTCACACAAAACTATCCAAAGTAGCAGATCCACACGCTCAAAACAATGTGCAAACTAAGTGAGGCGTTTCGAGCTTTTAGATCTACTACTTTTGATATTTTTGAATCTGAATCCTGAAAAGTAACAGTTTTTGGCCATATGAGGTTTCCACCTGACAGAGAAGATCTTTTTTTCCTCCTGATGTTTCGTCTGATATCTAATCTCCACGGCCACTTCAGAACAGAACAAAGTCATTTGTAATGTAAAATATACATTTTCATGCCAGTATTTTTTAAAACAAGAACACTTTCCAGGGCAAACATAAAAAAACATTCTGCAAAAATAGCAGAAGATTTGATGTAGAGGCAAAGACTATATAGGGGTCTATAGTATAGAGGCCAGAAGGATCCCGGTCAACTAAGACTACTGGGGGTTTAAAGTGGCATTATGTAAATTTTTTTTTTTTGTGAATACATTTTAATGTGGTCCAATCTGTATCTGCATGTTAATACAATATAACTTTTAAAATTGCGGTGGTTGTGTTTTGTCTCCCTGTTCTTCTATTGAGACATTTAGATCTTGTCAAAGGTCTTGTCTCTCCTAGACACAGGATCTGACACAAATGTTGACCTGATGGTCAACATTCAATTTATCCCCTGAGCAAGCAGGCAGGCTCTATTATTAGCTCAGTAGTAACAATGTCAGCACTTGCGCAGGAAAACCGGGTTCAAAACCTGGTGTAGTAGAAGAAAGTTATTACATACTGCTGCTTTAAATGTCTTTATAATGACCCATGTGGAGTCAGACACCAAACCTCTTCAGTGCAAGCCTTTTACACATCCAACATATCATAGCATTTAAGATAATACACATCCAAACACAATCGTGTCCCAGGATTTATTTATTTGTTGTCGTTCATGGATCAATTGGCTTTTTGACGCTGATGATTTTTGACTTTCCTTTTGCGCTGATGGAAGAACAATGCTGGAGCGATACTGCGGCTGTTACTTGCACCTTATTACTTTAGCCTATGAATCTGTAATTCGTAGAAGCGAGAGTAACTGAATACAAATAGACTCAGGAGATGGGAGATGGAAATAATTCTGGCAGCAGCACAACACACAAAGTACCATCCAATGTCCAAAATTTTAATATAACACTCGGGATTTGATCTGTGTCGGTTCAAATACGCAACTGGTTGACAGAAGACTGAGAGACATATTCTCCATTTTTATTTTGGAATCCATTGTTAATTTAACTCTGAGATTTTGGTTTGACTGCAGGCAGATCTGATTTGTTTCTTAAATGTGACTGACAGTCCACACTGTTAATATCTGTGCCTGTGAATTAGATCGGATTTGTCTATTTTCGGACATCGTCCGACCTATAGTATCTGCATTGATGGCTGTGTTAACGACATAGCCGTGAGTAAAGCTTAAATCATACTCAGTCGTACGACACCATCACTCACCGAGAATAGCCACTCTACTACTGTAGCTCACAACGCATCGCCATGTGACGCAATTTGATGCATTGTGAGCTCAGAGATCGGCAATTTTTCACAGAGTGACACCGTCAAATTCTAAAGCCTGAGGACTTTAAGGTTCTATGAGATCAGTGCAGTTGAACTAATAGACGCCCAGAACTTGTTCCAGTGTGGTAGACAGTTGTTGAACTGCTTTAAATGAGAACACGGGTACTGTAGTTGAACACAATGTAGTTAGCAGGATGTTACTGAATCGCTAACAAGCTTAACTTAATTGATTGATTAATATTTGCAAGCAGTGGTACTATTTACGGGGCTGGTTACGGGAAAATGCTAATATTTTCTGACTGATAATACGCCAAATGAATAATCATAATCCACTTTTGTTGTTGAAGTAAGATTGATTAGCCAACAGAACAATCTGTTAGTGCCGAGTACAGGCTGAAATATGAGTGGTAATTGCTTAGATTAATAAGGCCATCATTATTCAATTGAGTTTAGGGGTACATGTGCTGAGTGCACCCAGACTGGAGCTGTCTCCAACATAAGATTTCAACTTAAAAGAGACTTCGCCACACCAAATGAAATTAATCAAATGATATTTAATGATGAACGCAGAGGAAGACATGCATGCAGTAGTATTTAACTAGAAAGATGGAGTTGGAAATTGCAAGTGTGGTTGCCATGACGCAAGAAGTCACACAAATTAATTTTGCATTACCATTTGAATTTTCCCCATGCAAGTCAATGGGGAAATTGAATTAACTAATAATAGCCATATATGGAGATCTCTGTGTCAGTCCTTGTCCTTTTCATGCCCATAATTATGTGGAGATCACTGATGTCATCAATATTAAGCCCAAAGGAATATCATGGATACAGTATATGGACATGAGACTGACACAGTCTAGTCTCATGTAGCCAGACAACTATTCCACAATCTCTGAATGCTATATAGAGTCTGGAACAGCAGCTCCCTAACGGCGAGTAATGGAAACGGGCATTACCGTTCAAGAAAATATATTTTAAAATGTCATTTCTGCTAAGCAGCATGCTTATATGATTTTTATTTATATAATGATAAATGTGTGCTATGTGAGACTGAAACGGAAGTGACGAGGGGGCTTCACTTCCGCTTCATCTCGCACTCATCATTTCTTCCCTGGTTTGCCAGACTGTATGCCGGGAGCATTTGACCAAATCGCGGAGGCAACAGTCTGGCCACGCGAGACTAGACACAGTCAGTCTCATGTGGTCTATGATGTATCAGTATTCAGTTAAGCGAGTGATTCATTAGGTATTTTCATTACATGATGCAATTTTGTCAGATTACATGCTTATCACATTTTCTCAACTGTTAAAAAAGTATGTTTGCCTCACTGAGAGATGTGCTCATTTGTCTAGTAACCTGTGGTTTTGGTGAGTTGATGTTGAGCTGTTTTGAGCAACTGTCTTTGAAAATGTTATTGTAGCATATCTTCCATCTCTGCCGCTGAATGGCTTGTGTGGGTTTTTTTTTTAAAAGGAAAAGCTCTTTAATGTAAAAAAAATCCAATTTACCAGTTATCCACAGTAGTGAATTCTCTGGTCGACCACAGCCCTCTGCAGCCATAGAAACACCTGCCAAAAAAACTCAGTTTGGACTAGATCAGAAAACACTGACAAACACAGCTTATTCTACATTTGGCAAAAAAAGAAAAGAAAAGAAAAAATCTAAAAATTGTTTAATTGGTCATATAGTTTCTCTCTTTAGTTTACTTTTGGACAGGTAGACCCTGCCACGCTTAACACAGTATACAGTAGGAAAATTAACACATAGCTGCTTGGGTGGTGTCGGGGAGGTGGTGGGTGACCTGAACAGAGAGCATGAGTAAGACAAGGAAGAATGAGTGAGACAACGATGAAGGAGGAGTCCTTTTAGAGGGATTCTGTCAATCAGCTCAGCTGTTCTCATTGGAGCAGAACCAATGAGGTGATAAATGTATAATGAATAACGGTTTGCTCAGTCTCTCAGTCGAACTTACATATAAATGTGGCTCTCATATGGCTTTTTGCCATCAATGACTGAGCATGAAACAGTGTGTGGCCCTCATTGACACGCCCTCAGAGGCCTCTGGCATCAGTGACGCAACATAAAACTCTTGATCGGCCTCCCAGGGGCCACTGGGTTTGCTGTCTGCGGTCATGATAAAATATTTTGCACGATAAAGATACGGAAAATGAGCAGAATGCACATGAATAATAAAACTCTGGGCTGATTTACAGACGGTTGAGTACAACCCTGCCAACCGCCTCTAACCAAATGTCATCACACTCATAGATACAGTAGCTTAGTAGAGAGAGCGAGAGAGAGAGAGAGAGAGAGAAAGAGAGAGAGAGAGAGAGAGAGAGAGAGAGAGAGAGAGAGAGAGAGAGAGAGAGATTACACAGGTACCGGTACGTACAGTGTTTGCCGACAGACAGACATACAGACAGAGAAAGACAGAAAGCACTCGGCTACGGCACAGTGTGCTATTGTTATTGTATTTTGTTTTGTTTCGGTGACACTTGACAGTTGTATTGTTCATTTATTGCAATGCTTTTGTATTTGTCTTGTTTCTGCGATGTCGACAAGCCGAAACCAAATTATACTCTCTCTCGTGTAAGGCTATGGGATATGACAATAGAAATATATAATCTTGGGCTCAAGAAATATAGGTTAAGTGTGACCTACAGTTGGAACAGAGTTGTTCACTTTCAACGCTGCTGTTTAAGGAAACTGAGACATGTCATAAACATACTACTGAAATGCTGTGGTTCTGCTTATATGCTGTAAGTGAGCAACGTAGAGGTCAGAGCTGGTTACGGTCGTATTGAACTGGTAATCATGCACCTGCACTCTTCTCCAGTTCACAGCAAAGTGCCCTCTATAAGCCACTGTGGTGCTCTGTGTAGCACTGAGACACAGAGGCAATGAATAGAGATGCTAGGGTTCATGTGTTACTGTAAGTGGACCGTTTTCAAAACAAGTTCAACGCTTAACTCACAGTTCCATATGCAACCACTGTCATCTTAATGCATCATTTTAACACAACCTTTGACCTTAACACAGTTGTAGGAAATAGAGTGAAACATTATAATGTACGGTAACCACACACACACACACACACACACACACACACACACACACACACACACACACACACACACACACACACACACACACACACACACACACTGCTGTACCACAAAAATAAACACTATTTTTGTCAGCGAATGCCAGTGAACGCATCCCTGGACTGACTCGTACGATAGGAACAGGATTACCGAAGGTCTCAACTGGCGACGAAAGTGAAGTCAGCGGTGTCACACAATCATAATAGAGAGACGCTATGGCAATTTCTACCGATACGAGATGATCTAATGAATGAGAGAGCTCTCATTATTGTATTATTATGATTTGATTGCAGGTCACGCAGGGTGCATTCTTCATTTTGCAGAGTGGGCCTTAATGCTCTGTTGGTTTCAGTGTACTGTCAGCTACCAGTGCATGTCTTGTCCGGTGATGTGCAACCTTTTCCATTTCAAAAGATCCCCAGTTTGATATGCAGGCCCCCATTTGAAAACCGTTTTTCCTCAATGTTCAATGTTTCTCTATAACTCAGAGGGAGTACAAATACCTGTAAGGGTCCATTTGGACTCGATGTTGAGAACCAGTGATCTAGGGTTTATTATTATTATTACTGAATTATCTTTTGTTCCTTTTTGTTGCTGTCGGGCAGAAAAATCTACCCCATATTCCAACTTTTTGTGTTTTTTCGTAAATGAACGCCCTATTTGATCATACTACAGCATCACACAAAAGTATCAAAAGTAGCAGATCTGCAAGCTCGAAATGAGGCGTTTTGAGCTTGTAGATCTGCTACCTTGCTATTTTTTTTATTTTTTGGAATCCTGAAAAGTTAATTTGAAACCTGAACAGTTTTAGACATTTGAGGTTTCCACCCAACAGGGACGTTTTGTTGATGCGATATCGATTGATGTCTCTGTTAAAAGTATAAAGAGAAGGAATATTGCACTGGCACCTGCATTCTCACAGTCTGGAACCCTGAACACATCAGCCCTACCGGCTCATACAAAGGGATATCTGCTGATCTGTGTGAGATTTGTCAAAGTGTTTAGATTCTGCCCAACACCTCTCCTAGTTGTCTCCACTGTTGATATACATGTACAGTATAGTCTATGCCTGAGTAGAGGATGATGTGTTATCCAAGATGACACTACAGTGACTTAAGTGCATACAAGCGATCATCAGGGTTCCATTTGTAAAAAAAAAAAAGACAAATGGGGCACAATTTCTTAACCCCTTAGAGCACTTTATACTTCTTTCTTTGTATACGATGCAATGAGTTGTAGATATATGCAATTTTTTTATTATTGTACATTTTTGATAATATGAAACACATCAAACAGTCTACATTTCCCAAAAGGAAATGGCAAAAAACTGAATGACCAGAGGGGGGGATATGGAAAGCAAAGACATGGATGTTCATCCCCCGCCCACCAGCAAAACCAACCCTGACAGCTATAATCATAGCCCTTAACCCTATAGCAGAGTATAGGCCGCGGCTACTGTGTGTTGAGCTCTGCAGGAGCACGCACGCACGCACGCACGCACGCACGCACGCACGCACACACACACGAGAAATAATGAGAAATCCATGTCTATTATTGGCTAAGAAAACTGCATGTCCAGTACCAGAGCAGAATGTTGATAGAAGCCACGGCGGTTCCCCGCTCCCCGCTCCGTTCACATGGGCCAGGAATGTTTACCTATTGAGGGTCTGCTTTGTGTGCAGTGGTGCTTCAATGGAAAGTTGGGCGCCCGCCCTGCCTGCACTAAACAAAACAAAGCATGACTCTGTATTTACACCACGTCATAATCCATGCCGGATCAGATTGGACTCTAACCAAATGAAATACTGTAGTATACAGTAGTGAGGGGGCTTTCTGAATGTCTTTCACTGCAACAGATTAAATGTTTAGTCTATTCCGGCGTATAAATAGGCATTTCACAGGCTGCGTGGACCATATGAACCCTATAGCGTCACTATTCCAGGGCTAACATTCGGGGGAAAATAGCTGAACTACAAGCTCACTGTGAGCTTATAGATTGGCTATTTTCAGGCGAAGAGATTTTAGTGTATAGACAGTAAGACCCCTGAGGGACTCCGGTCAACTAAATAAGTATATCGTCGTTGTCGGGTGGAAACCTTGTATGTCCAAAACCGTTCGTTTTGTATTTATCATTTTAAAAATTATCTAAACTAGTGAAAACAGCCGATCTACAAGCACACAACGCCTCGCGTGTGCTTGTAGATCAGCTGTTTTAAATATAGGGTTTAAATTGTTAAATGATATGTCAACTAAAATAATAGCGTTGTGCTCCAATAGTTTTATTTGTGAGAGCTCTGTTCTCCCCCACCATGTGAATTAAAAGAACATCCATAATCTGATGACCCTGAACGTTAGTCGTGTGCCTCTCAGCACAGCGGAGGGCTTTTAGTGCACATTGGACAGGTAGAGCCCGTTTGATTAATGTCCTAATCCATCGAGTGGAAATTTGAGATTAACTGAGTTGCGTTCCAGTTCTCCAGAAACAAGATATGGCGACGAGTCCAGAGGCACTGCCACCGGCAGTGTGTAAAGGAGACCCTAGTATCACATTAGTTTAGATGAAACTATGAAACAGGGCATTTTTATTTTTTAAATAAAAAAATCTCTTTGATACCATGTCAAACCGAAAAACTGCAGTTCTGAATGTTTTTTATTTGTTATTATTATTATGTAATGTCATAACGTCATGATGACGTTATGATAACGTTCTCCGGTGACGTTCAGAACCAGGCCAGATCACAGCCCATATGGGGATGATCTTGACGTCATTACCAGGACGTCATATGGACTTTTTTGTTTGACAGGATTATTGTTATTGTTTGTAATGTTAGTTGAAATATGAGCATGTAACGTTATATTCTGAGACATATCTGACTAGTTATGATATTTATCTGGCCTCGATCGGACCCTCTCTGATTAATCCAGGACGTCCGTTTTCGTGGGCAGGCTTTATGTTGGTTGAAATCAGGTGATATTCTAGGCCAATCGAGACGTCACTGATTGGTCCAGGTCCTGACTGTGCTTGCTGGGTATTTGACAGCAATAGAGGTTATGCGCGTGACATCACTGTTGCTGGAAGTTATGTGGGAACGCCTACTGAGTGGCAAAAAACTAATTTCTGCAATTGACAGCCCATACATCCAAACAGAAAAGTCCTATCTGATTGCATTAAACAAAGTTAAAGACACCAACATTGTGGCTGTACTGAAAGCTTGAATTATCCTCTTTCTATCTGCAAAGTTTTTGTTTCATAAAAATCCATCATAGGCATGTCGTGAGCTACTTTCTGTCAAGAAATTCTGTGCAGGTGATTATTTTTCCAAGTGTCAGAGTTTGGAAGCACTTGTTTTCAACTTGTTTTTCATGCACAGTCTCACACATAAAACCCACAGGACATAAACTACAATATGACCTGTATGATTTTATGAACTAGGGGAACCCAATCTAAAATTGCAACATTCTTTCTTTTAAAAACAAGATGGCGAAAGCACTATTCTCCATACTGCATCTTAGGCATTGACTTTGCCTATGACAATATATTGAAGTCTTCACTCCCTAACCTAACCCTAACCCTAACCTCAGTGAGGGAACATAGGGTTGAGGGAACATAGGCATGACCCCCAATGCTCCATGCTGCTCAATGTTTTGCCACTCAGTCTAGATTAGGGGGGCGGGTCCCAGTGGACGTGCATACCCTCTATACTTTAGTTTTTTCTTCAAGTAAAACATTGACTACAGGCCTTTTACTTGTAACCGGGTTGTGGTATCGATACTATTAGTTAAGTAACAAATGTTAAGTACTTCTTCCACCACTGCATGTAATGTGACACTCCTCCGTTTCCATTCAGCATAGTATAGGCTGGGGCAGTAAAATTGTCACCGGGACTGTCGGAACGGTCGGGTCAAACTACTGGATGGAGTTTCTCTCCTCGCGTGAGCTTAAAAAGGAAAGGTATTGGAAACTTGCGCGGTGCAGCCAGTAACAGCGGGGCCGGTTCCAGGAACCCGGTAACAAGGCCGGGATTAGAGACACTCACAAATGGACAATGTCAAAGAGACTTTAAGAACTAAAAGGGAGGGTTAAGGAATTTTAAAAGCACATTATGATTGATCTGCAGTCCGACACCCCCTCCCCGCACGTGCGCGCACACACACACACACACACACACACACACACACACACACACACACACACACACACACACACAGTAAAATGAGTGTTAATTTAACTCTTGAGTTGACAGATCCGTAAGGGTCCATTTGGTTACATTTGTACCCTCAGTTACAAATGGTTAAAGGAGCACTTTCGAACTAGATCTTTATATAATCGATTCTTATGCACATTATAAGATGGTACAATTTCTCACTCTCTGTGTCATTGTGGTGGGCTGTGGACCTGCCTATCAAAAGACATCATCGATGGCAATTCCAAGCTAACGGAAACAACAGCCTTTCTGTTCCTGGAAAGTTAGAAATAGAAGCCATCATTATTGCATTGATTAACAACACCAAAAATAGTTTGAAATCTTTTTGGGCAGTTATCTGAACTCTGCACATGCAACCCTCCTCTGGGACAGAGCAAGCAGACAGAAATGAGGTAGATAGATTTCACAGTTCCCCTTTGGAAGCCAAACCGGTTAGATTTGTCACTGGTGTATGAATCCTGTTGTCTGTCGGTGTGTTTGTCCAAGGAAGCCAATTGGAATTATGGGTCCCATGGCAACATACCGCACTTGGCTCACAATATTAATTATTAAACAATAAAATCAATAAGCGCTGTGTGCCTTTGATGGAACCTGCACACTTATTACATTTGGTGTCGCTGTGTGTTTGTGTGCATCGTATGGTATGAGTGTGTCTGGACTAGGCCAGGGGTCTTCAACGTTTTCAGGCCAAGGACCCCTTATTTGAGAGAGAGAGATGAAACAGGTAACCCCACAACCTTTTCAGAGATTCCATATAGTTTCATTGTTTGACAGCACAATAATCATTGTATTTTGGATTCATGACAATTTGTGTTTTCATACATGTGTGATGTGACTACTTGAACCGTCAAATCACTTAATAAACTTGAGCTTTCACACTGTACTTTTTAGTCTGCTCTTTTTCCCCTCTACACCACACCAAACCTCTTGGCCAAAAATAGCCGATCTACAAGCTCACAACACCTCGCTGCGCGAGGCGTTGTAGAGCTGGTACATCTGCTATTTTTGTCTAAAGTTCTCAGAATATGGACTCTAAGGTTCAAGTGGTTAATATAAAAAAGAAGAATAAAGGTTTCTATCACACAAAGATTTGGAGGACCCCCTGTAGTAACTCTGAGGACCCCCTAGGGGTCCCGGACCCGCTGTTGAAGACCCCTGAACTAGGCTATGCAATTTGAGTTTGAACTATATATTTAGTCTTTACATTTACAATCTTTTTCTTCTGCTTGTTCTTTTTTCGGAACTTGTAATCTCAGCATCACCGGAGAAGAGGGCCTCATCCCTCAGTGTATCTTCCCAGAATTAAATAAAGGGTTATTGATTGACTGTGTGCTACATGCAGCCACAGCTAGAGAGAGAGAGCCAGCCCTGTGTTGCATGCTCTGTGCATCTTCTGCACAATGTTGTGACGTCCCTTAATCCCATGACACAACACCCCCCCCCACCTCTCTGACAGCCCCCAGTGCACCGCGCAGCGTTGTGTTCAAACCAATCACCAGTCACCGGTGTTTCCTCCTGCATTTATTCAGCATCGTTGAGCCACCCAGGAGCAAGATAAAACAACCACCACCACTAGTGCTGCTGTTGCTGCTGCTGCTGCTAGGGCTACACACAATCTTAGATTTGAGTCCTTATAAATATACGGTAGATGAAGAAAGTAGCTCATCTACAAGATTTCTTTTCTTTATTATTTATGTATTTATTTTATTTTTTACCTGTAATGCCATGTCCAAAACAGGGATGCCAGTGGTTTAAAAAAAATCTCCTCTAGTGGCATATACTGTTGTTGCTCTATTGAGAATCGACGTCTAGATGAATTTACGCATTCTACCTGTGTCGCATTTTTCCCCCTATTCTGAATTCCCATAGACTTGTTTAATATTGTGTCAAATAAGAACCGTGTTCCAAAGATTCTTATATGAGACGATTTTAGGATGACCCCATGTTATTCTCCATAGAGAAATTACTTTCGCGACCCAGGGGATGAACAAGTGACACCAGAACTTCGGTACTCTATTGGCAAAAATAAAAGAATTGCTCCATTGCTTAGAATTTGCACTTTCATCCCCTAACCATCCAACAATTAGGGCACGATCACACAAAAGTATGGCTGCCAGCTGATAAACGAATTCTGTCCCAATAACCAGTGACGCACCTGTCACTCACTTTTAGGACCCTACACAACACATGTCTTTGGCGAGATATCTAACTGCACAGCAGACAGAGAGAGAGACAGACAGACAGACAGGGGAGCCTCGCCCCAGTCTGTGCACTCCCAAAGCTCGCAACACACGTTGCTAAAACCAGTTGTCGCTCCGAGGTGGAAAGTCTGGTGACGCAAGGTTAGTTGTCGCTTCCTGAGTCTTGCGACGGTCCGCCTTCGACTCACCTGATTGGACAGAGGGGGAAAAACAGAATCTGCGGCAAGGTCTGTGCGGCAGGCAGAAAGCTCTGCAAGATCATCAAAGCACGCCATTCCCATGGAAATGCATTGGCAGAATCCATAGGTAGAATATTAGACCGATTTAGTTTTCAGCTTATCTCAGCTGAGTGCTGGGCACTTAAAAGGTTAAATGTCTTGCTTGACACATTGGAATCGAACCTGCGGATCCTCTGTTTTCCAGGCAGGCTCTCTAACCATTCAGCTATAACCGCCGCACAGACATAGTTTGCAATACAACCATAATCACGGGAACAACACGTTACAGCTAACTACTGCAGTTGTAATGAATAATACAGGTTACACTGCTTGTCACAATGTCCACACCACTGAAATGTCCCCAGGGAGCGCACTGTGTCTCGTCTGTCTTCACTGTCACATGCAGTACACAGCTCTCGTAGATTGCCATTAGAAGACTAGACTTAAAGCTGCCATCCATAACTTTAGAAGTCAATAAAACGTTAATGAGGAAGAGAGAGAGAGAGACACACACAGAGAGAGAGAGACAGAGAGAGGGGGGAGAGAGAGAGAGTGCGAGGAAGAGACAAATATAAACACACAAGAAGATTACTACCCTTCACAAAATTCACAAAAATAACAAATAACATGACTCTATCCAGGCAAATCCCTACTTATTAGGTGAGAAAGCTGAATGTTTGGTTGGCTGCAAAAGATGTAACAGTCTGACACAATATGAGGTACAATGGATTAACAAGTCTTTCTCATTAGTCAAGTTAAAAGACTAATGAGAAAGAAAGACGACATACATTATATTTACACTGTCAGGCAGAAACTTTGTATATCTCTTATTTAATCTCTTTAGAATTATTTTCTTCATCAATTAGTGTTGCACAAAAGTAGATAATAGCCAATCTAAAAGCTCACAGTGTGTTGCATCGTAACTCATTGTGAACTTGCTGCAACCATCAGGTCGCAGGTTACTATGAAAACTTCCACCGGCTGTCTGTCTGTCCCTCTGTCTGTCCGTCACGTCACATTTTTGGCCCTACTCTTATCTCCGGAACCGTTGCCCCTATCCATGCCAAACTTTGCACACACACTCCTTGGATGGCAATTTACAACCTCACAGCCCTGATTTCTCACATGCCCCTCTTCTAGCGCTACCATGAGGCAGATTTCTTTTTGCAAAACATATTTTTGGACACTGCCCCTACAGAGTTTGGCCTAAAATCACGCAAAGGGGTACACAGTATCTCTAAAGTCATGTCATCAACATGGATCTGTCCCATATTCCCTCCTGATTGGCTACAATTGCCTTCTAAAGTTTGTGTATGCGACCTGATGGTCGCTTATCTCCCGATTAGGGAGTCTTACTGGTAGATAGTTGAAAAATTAGTCCAAAATGAAAGGGGACAACCACCTGAAAACTAAATTGCTACTTGCTATTCCAGTTTCTACTGCAAGTCAATACGTATATAAACATAGACAGCTTTAATTTTGATCAATTATATCGGGCAATCTGCATGGTAGGCTAAGTTGTTTATATATCGTCTCCGTGAGGTGGAATACTGTAGTGGTTGTACTCGGCCCACCTGCTCTTCTATTGAGACATGTAGTAGTTCCTGTGGTCAGGATGAACTCTAATGGAAACTACTCACCTTCCCAAATGTGCTCTCCATTAAAGCTCCACAGTAAAACTGTCAGTGCTTGTGTGTGTGTGGGCGATCCGGGTTTGAATCGCGGGCCATTACAGCTTTATAACGTGTATTTCACTTTAAAACACCTCTGGGGTCATTTTAAACATCTACTCTGGCTCTACACAGACAGTTTTTTTCTAAGTTTCTTGATTAAATATTTAGATATTTGATATTCATTTTTATCAGACCCCCACCCCCTTTTCTTTTCTTTTTTGCCTCTGGATCGAGGCACCACCTCCTTTTATGTGTAGTAACAGGAACTCAGTTTGGCTCCACCCCTTTCTTAGTCCACTTCCTCCCCGGGGCTTCTGTGTTTATTCTTACAACACTACATGTTTATTGCAGTGGTGCTGACAGATTCTGATGTTAGCAGAATGTGTCTTGAGAGATCAACATTAAAATGACCCCAGATGTCTTTAAAAGTGAAATAGCCCTGTCTTTCTAGTGTGATCATTATGGTCTTTGATTGATTGATTATTTTATTAGACAAAAAATGGAGAACAGTACAGTACAGTTAAACACCCTGCCTAAAAGGAACATCCCAAATAAGACCTTTTACGGTCTTTTTTACATTGGAAGCCCTCAATATTTAATTCATGGACAAGTTGGTATTGAGCTATCTGCTCAGAGACAGTGGAGAGGTTTTGAAGACCTACAGTACTCTGAACCTGATGGAGGTCTGATGTGTGTGATCGTAATCCCACCAGACCCTTCTCTTCCGACACTCTGCAGACCTCGTAGCCCTGACTAAGTCTCAAAAGAGGAAAGATGAAAAATGTAAATGTGGGGTAGAGTGAACTGCGTATTTGTGAAGACACTTTCTCATCCGTGACACACTTCTCCGTAGCGTCTAGAAAGCTGCCAAACCTCTTAGAGCAAGAGGTGTGAAGCTAGAGCCGCATGTTTATGATTTACCAATGATCGGATAGATTTCATTGCTGACTTTGTCATAACAATCTGGATCCCCCCTCCCCTCCCACCGCTGTCTTTGGACAGCTAAGCCCGATTTGGCACTGGCAGTGAGTTGTGAGCTTGTAGGTCGCCAATTCTCTGCCGCTCTCAGTGTGCGTCAGCATCGTGCTGCGTTGGCTTTACCCGGTGGCAGAAGAAGAACTCTGATTTAATACTTATATCGCCTGCCAGGTATAAATTAATTAATTAATCGGCCTTTGCCAGGGTTTTACTTTTGATGGCGTAATGGTATTTTCTGTTGTTTTCTTTAGGTATTAAAAAGGTTACTTAAATTGTAATTTCACTGTCATCTGGGACCCCCCAAAAAAAAATCATGTGGGGACGGACCCCCCTGGTGGTCCCGACCCACAGGTAGAGAACCACTGTGCTGTAGGTGGCCTGGCTGGCTTTCTCGTACATCGGCTCCTATTTTCTTTTCTCTCCCCAATTTATTTCAGCATCTGTTTAATCTCTGGCCGAAGCCAGGCCGTATGAAGTGGACTGCCTGTCTCACACACACACACACACACACACACACACACACACACACACACACACACACACACACACACACACACACACACACACACACACACACACACACACACACACACACACACCGGGGCCTAATGATAATAACAATAACACAGATAGGTGGAGCATGTGTGTTTACCCCTGGGGCCACAGATATACTGAGAGAGACACATTCAGTATCCATACCAAAAAAAAAGTACACAGCCCTTAGAGAGCATTCTCTGGGAGAGGAGGACACTGTTGAATGCTGCTCTGTACCAGCCGTGCTTCTCAAACATATTCCATCTCAATATATCTTTTCATATTCCATCCTGATTGGCTAAGATTGGCTTCCAAAGTTTGCAGGAGTGCTCCGTTTTGAACAAAATGCCTCAAATTACGAACACAGCGTGCGATTACATTGAAACCATTCCTGAGATTGGCTGAGGAAGAAATGCCACTTGATCGTGTTTTCAACCCATAACTGCACCTGTGTAAAATTGTATGTGCACAACCTAGAGGCCAAGGCGTTTTCACTTTGCATTTTTTTACATCTGCCTTTTATATAGCGCCACCAGACATTGAATTTTACTCTTTCAGATTTTATCCAACTTCCACGCAAATCGGTACACATGACTATTAACCTTGTCGTTTGTTGACTATCGACTTTAGTTGCACCCCACAACTGACAAAGCCCTGCATGGGTAGGCACACAGGCCTGGTAGAGCTCTACCAAGCCTCCTAAATCTCCAGTTTTGGGATGCTTTCCTGTCCATATACAGTTGTTGTAAAGAGAACAAGGTTTACTTAAGTCTTATTTGAGTCTTAAGACAATTAGTACATCCTCTTTTATTGTCTTGATGCAATGAACTCCACTCCTCTGGGGTTAAAGTAGGTTAAAACAAAACAATAGTTTGTTGTGCAAACACTATTTGACCCTGGTGTTGTGGGGTGGAGCTGGAGCTGCCATATGGTCAGCGCCCGGGGCACTGACTACCTTAGCTCACTGAGCAGGACACCCAACACACACTTAAAGATGCACAGCACAGCACACAACACAACGGAATTGGGATTTTGTTTCTGTGTTTTGAAATTCAACGTGGGGCTTCAGTGGCTCAGGGGTAGAGTGGCCGGTAAAGCGGCCGGAATGAAGAACTGCAAGGTTCCCAGTTCGATCCATGGCTCCCCCAGAGTTAGTGTCGAAGTGTCCTTGAGCAAGATGCTGAACCCCTAATTCAGGGGCGTCTAAACGGGGGGCCACATTAGAACTTAAGGCTCAGCCCTTATTAATTTAAGTCAGAAAGTTTACCAATGCAACCAAATCGACCCGGAAAGGGACCATTTCTATTCTATTGTTAATAAATGAACAACATTTTTACAATGTACTGTACATGCAATATAACTTACCCCTGAAGGAGGCTGGACTCCGCTATTCAAGGACATTTACCGTAGATGGGTACGGAACCGTGGGACAGCTACAGAGATTGAACCTGTGACACTGTGGATACCAAACAGCCTCTCTCACAGTACAGTACCTCATGATATGATGAACATTACTAGAAAGGCACAGATGTTACAGAAACCCTCGTCCCATCAATAATGCATGTGATGCGTCACTATTAAAGACCTTTGTGTTCAAACAACGTTCAAAAGTCATTAACATTTAAACGACAGAGCTTACAGTGTCCGACTCCCGACTCTACTGCTGTCAACATAGCGGTCAACATTACTGTCAACGTGGTTGTCATGATATCGTTGAGATTGAACAACTGCGTTCAGTCATCGTCGGCTTCTCTATGCAAAAATAAACTTCAACTTAAATACATATAACTTATGTCCAAAACAGTTTCTTTTTCATTATTATTGTAAAAATTTGAAAATAGCAGATCTACAAGCTCACAGCTTGTATGATAGAGTAAGGCAATATTTTATCATAAAAAGTTGAAATATGGATTGGAAACACAAGGTTTCTGCCTGACAGCAACGCTATGATTTTCACGATGGAACACCAGATGGAGTAAAAACTAGACTTCACTCTGTCAAGGTGCCAACTTGCGTGTTGTGCACTCGTGGCCATATACTGTATGGTCTACTTGTGCGCCAGCAGAGCACGCAAGTACTACTTTTGGTGCTGTCTGTATGTATGTGGGTGGGCAAGTTGGCACTCTGTCAAGGTGCCAACTTGCGTCTTGTTATTTTTATCAGGTTGCACTTGTTGGTGGTGAATCAACTAGAATGGTGCTCCCTCATTTTCTAAAGGGCAATTAGGGGTTAAGAGTCTTGCTCAGGGACTCACATCGACACCGCTACCCTGGCCTGGAATGGAACCAGGAACAACCAGGGGCTCTGGTTCCCCTGGCGGGCTCCCTAACCATTCAGCTATGCTGCCCCAAACTGTCGACCAGAAACAGACGGCACCAAAGATAATACTTGCGCGCTACGCTGGCACAAGTAACAATAAAAAGCTCAATATACCTGTCATCGTGATCATCATCCTCATCATCACCTCTGTAACTAAGTATCCATGTCCCTTTCTGCTGAATTGGGATGCTAAAAGAATAATGCCAGACAATGAAGCAGGAACAAACGTGCCGTGTTCCGTGTTAGAGGGCCAGAGGTAAGGACAAGGTGAGTGCCCGGTACAGTGGCAGGTTCATGTAACACTTAAGTGAGATCTATTACCTGATTTAATTGCATCTAAAGCCACCGCCCGTTATGCCAGATGCTCGCAAACGGCCCATGCGTCACGTGACGTGACATGTGATATCTTCTACAGTGTGCCACGCAAAGCCTAATTATACTCTAGTTGCGCGCTGGTCCTGCACACAACAAAATAGACGATCTACAAGCTAAAAAAAAACGTCGCGACCTGATGTGTTGTGAGCTTGTAGATCTGCTATTTTACGGTGTGCAGTCACGTATGAATCTGGCAATCAACCAGTCAAGAGAGCTAAGACACTGGTTTGGTAGACACCCATATGAGTCAGATGTAATGTGCCCACACAAACTCTCTCTCTCACTCTCTCTATTAGTGTGTGTGTGTGTGTGTGTGTGTGTGTGTGTGTGTGTGTGTGTGTGTGTGTGTGTGTGTGTGTGTGTGTGTGTGTGTGTGTGTGTGTGTGTGTGTGTGTGTGAGAGAGAGAGAGAGAAAGAGAGAGAGAAAGAGAGAGAGAGAGAGAGAGAGAGTGTCAAGGCCATAGATATATTTATTTTTAGTATACTTTCCCTTGAGCTATTGTTATCACTGTTTAAATAATTCTGTTGTGGTGACTGTTGCTTATCTGGATGGATACAAGGAATAGCCCTTATTTCTATACTGTTTGGTCCAGTTATCATTTGTTTAGGAGTAAAGAAGGTTTCTGAGTTGCCTTTGTGTAAACTATTCAGTATTATCTCTACTCCTCCTGGTGTTTGTACAGTAGTTTCATGGTGGTTCCATGTTGCCAAAGGGATATTTCACTTAGAGGCAAATGGACGAAAAAATAAAATAAAGTTATGATGGGTTTGAATCAAGCAACTTAAAAACTGTCCGGGGTGCTCACAAAAGCCTGAGTAGACGTTAAAATGACCCAAACGCGCTTGAAAGTTAAATATCCCTTTAACCCCGCTAGCCTAGCAGGGCTATAAGGGTGACAATGTCTGCCTGTCTTGTCTGTCCGTCCACAGATTTCTCACAAACTATTGGCTGGATTGCCATAATATTATATACACTTTGATGCTCCCAGGATTATTAGTACATCCCCCAGCCATGATGTACAAGTACACCCCCTGGACGTGCTACAGTATATGTCAACGGGACTTACTCCCTATCCAACTCTCGGTGCTGAGTGCCAAGCAGGGACACGGCTGGAGGATTGAACCCTGACCTCCACATCTCACACTCTAACCACAACTAACCACAAGGCCACTGAGCTGGTTTTAGTGGCTGCTTTATGGCCTTTCCTCGACCTGAAAGGTCTGGGAACCACTGCCCTTGCCAGACCTCAGACTTGCCACGAGCCGATTTGAAACCTGCAACCACTTGCAGCAGAATTCCCCCGAACTGTGGTTTGCAACATTATAAAACTGGACAGTCCTCAAACAAGTGACGAGCTGATGTTATAGGCTAAAGGTCCCCTGCACAAGTGCTGACATTTTTACTACCGAGGCAACAGTCCTACTCAACCACAGGTTTGACACTTTTCATTGGAAGAGACTAAACATAACAACCGCAGTTATGTTAGTTTAGTTTAGTTGTATTCATACAAAAAACTTTGTAGTTCCTTAGTCCTACTCAACCACAGGGTCGACACTTCTCATTGGAAGAGACTAAACATAACAACCGCCGTTATATTAGTTTAGTTTAGTTTTATTCATACAAAAAACGTTGTAGTTCCTTGAGAGGGGTCCAAATGGACTGTGAGTGACTCTGAGGGCGGATTCACACAGATTCATTCGAACTGTTCCCGAATACGATTGCCTGGTCCCCGCTGGCCAGCATTCACATTGGCCAAGATTATTCTGTACCTGAGTACACTTCATTCAACTGTTTTTATGGGCCTTGCGTGGGTGCTGTCACCCACCTTTGGTGTTACATCAGCATCACCCAAACCTCTGCCAAAGTGTCCTATTGCTTTAACTCACCACATGACTACTAGAAATGGTAACCGTGCCAAGTTCACTATTTTGTGAACCGTGCCAAGTTGTGGCAGGCTGGTCACTGGTCTTCATTATGTTTGATCGTTTATTTTATTTTTGTCACGTGTAACTGTTTATTACTGTGACCTAGACTGTGTGTCGTCTCTGGCCATGTGTCAGGATGAATGGCCATAAAATACTTTGTTTATTTTCCATTATAGCAGATATAATGGAAAATAAACAAAGCATTTTATGATCCCCACATTTTTCCATGCCCAGGAGTACCAGCACATAGTAGCCATGCATGGCCTCTGGCTGTAGCCCCCCTTGTCAAGGTTTTTATAAGCTCGACCCAAATGCAGGAAAAACTCCATCCCACTTCAACTCAAAGAACAAATATAAAGTCTTTATTCTCCAGACCTCACAACACTCAGGGTGGCAAAACTGACAGAGGATCCGACCAGTGGTCATTTTGACATCAAATTCGGATTAGTCATAGTCTTTTGAGGCTATGCACCGACATCATCGTACCCGGAAGTTATGCGGGAACGAATACTGAGTGGAAAAAAATAACTTTCTGGCCTTGATAGCCCATACTGTACATCCAAACGGAAATGGAAAAATCCTATCTGATTGTATTAAACGACGTTAACCTCATCAATATTGCAGCTGTACGAAAGCTTGGATTATCCTCTTTCTATGTGTAAAGTTGTAGTGTTGGTCACATTTTAGTCATCTGAAAGGTTTTATTTTTAGTCTAGTTTCAGTTGACGAAATATCATACAATTTTAGTGAACTAAATCTACAGTTGAACCAAAATGTATTTTTTCAGGCCGTGATGGCCTGATTCAGTAGCCGATCTACAAGTTCACAACACTCCTGAACGCATTGAGAGTTTTAGATCGGCTATTTTCAGAGAGCGACATCTGCACGCAACCCAGTATGAAATGACATGTCTTAGTTTTACTGGATCACTTCTTCGCTATAGTTCCTCACTCCCTAACATTTTCAGAGACAGATGTTGCAATTATACGATTTTTTTAAAAGTAATGCTCTCTTAGTCTCTCTCTCTCTCTCACACACACAGACACACACGCACATGCACGCCCGCACGAACAAACATACGCACATACACATGACCAATTAGAAATTAGAATATCCAATTGCATTTATACTGTACATACTAATCCACCCACACATACCATTAAGGCCAGTCCACATCAATGCAACTGCAACTACTTGCAACTCCTTGCAACAATTACCTCCAAATGGCAGCAGTCTGCAACTGGTCAGTCCAGACCACCGCAACTGTCTTTAAAAGGGTTTTGTCCCGTCGCGTTGCATTGGTGTGGACTGGCCTCTTAAAGAACAACTAAAACAGTAGCACTCGAAACAGATAGCCGTGTTATTTGAGTTGACTGGCTTGTAAGGCGGCCCAAGTCAGTTCTTACATAAGCAATGACAACAAATTAAGTTAACTTCCTGCCCAACTAGAATAACTTTTAAATCTTTTAAATGCCTCTTGTGTTTCCGCCTGGTCTGTAGAAAGGAAATAAATTGTTCTCTGTGCTCGCAAAAGCCTAAATTTATAGTTGTTCTGATACCAATACCACTAGCATTACCGCCTAAAATGCTGGATCTAGTATCGTCAAGTATGCAAGTCAGTGCTCCGCTCCAATATCACGTAATCAATCTATCACACAACGATAGCTCATTTCCCCCAAAAAACATTTTGGTTTATTTTGAAACTTTCTAAGTTTTACACTGTTACTGTCCTATTTTTAAAAGGGCTTAGTTTACTAAATTATGTCTGCTCTTTAACAAAGGTCTAAAGTACAGTAGTATATAGATGGTAAATAAATATATATACAGTTAATGTATGCTTAACAGGACGACAGTGTCACAGAACAGATCTACACGCTAACAATGCGTCACAACGCCATGCAACCAGAGGCGTAGCCATGGGTGGGCCTGACTAGGCCTAGGCCCACCCATTTCGTTTTTGTGCCCACCCAAAAAAATAAAATAAAAAATAAAAAATTATATATTTTTTTTATTTTTTTTATTTTATTACATATATTATATTTTTTATAGCATATTAAGTCATTTTGATGATAGTCGCATCCTTACAACAACTAAAATAACATAACATCATCATGTGGACGCTATAATGTGCAACAAGCGTCCTTCCCTGCTCGCAGCCAAGCATGTCTAGACTAGTGTGTCATGTAATTCTAATTTAGTCCATTTACTTCCTGTAAGTAGTCGACTTAAAAATAAAACCAATTGCTTATATATCATCATATTACGGCAGGGTTTTATTTTGAAATCCACCGTTACAGGAAATGCTTAAGCGTGTTGGGCTACTTGTCAAGAGTTGTTGCAGCCTGCACAATGTATACAGGATTCACGTGGATTATACTGACTCAAGCTTTTTGACTAATCTAAAGTTCATATTCATGATATGAAACCATGCTCCTGGGACTTAAAACAATACACAGCGTTTGAAAGCAGCAATAGGTGAGTGAGACTGGTTAATTACGTTCTGCTGGCTTGGCTGTTTTTGTTGTGGGAGAGGGAGAAGCGTCAGAGCTCTGATAAAAAGTTGACGGTGCAATTAAACATTTCGGTCTTTTCTCTTCATAGTTGTTTATTTTGTCTTGCACCAGTGACTAGGCTACTGGGTCAGTCTGCAATATCTCTCTGTGATACATTAGCGTTGTGCTCCGTGTGTATAGTCTTATACTAACAGGAGTGTTGTCAATTAAAATAAGCATCTCATGCCGTCATGTTACCGGCTTCTTCTCTAATATGCCATTCTGTTTTTGCACGGCTGGAATGACCCGCGCATCACTAGTGGACACCACGCATGAA
Organism: Nannobrachium achirus; assembly: GCF_963921795.1. Lineage (NCBI taxonomy): Eukaryota > Metazoa > Chordata > Actinopteri > Myctophiformes > Myctophidae > Nannobrachium > Nannobrachium achirus. Next base: position 40,072,012 of record NC_137823.1, read on the forward strand.
TTGATTATTTAATCATGCAAACCCGACCCAAATCGCACCAGAAGACCCGATCCGACCCGAAAAACATGGATTTTTTTTCGCGCGGCGCGCTATCGCGCGGCGCGGCGCGCACCCAGGCCCACCCAGTTGGGCTCAGGCCCAGTCGCCGGTTCGATTCTGTCTACGCCACTGCATGCAACTTGGATAAAGTATCAACCCCAGTACTTGAGCCAAGGTATAGATCAGTGTTTCTCTAACTTTTCAAATGTCAAGGTCTCCCCTTAACTCTGACAGTGTACAAATGGAACCAAATGGACCCGTCAGGGTTCATTTGGATTGGATTGTGTACTTGTAATTTTCACTATATTATACGACGTGGTCAATTCATAATGTACTTTTTTCTCCTCCCTAGAAATGTAGTGGAGTCAAAAGTCATGATTATCCAAATATACAAATATTAGTTACCCAATTAAAGTACAAGAACTCCAAACATTTACTCAAGTACAGTGCATTACTGTAGACCACTGTAGTCCCTTTACATCTCCGCTCTTCTCTTCTCTTCTCTCCTCATCTCCTCAACTGCCCTCCCTGTACCCCCCCCCCCCCCCCCCCCCCCCCTGTCCCTTCTCCCTCTCTAGTGTACGTACTGTACCTGGACCCCTCTTTACTGTGTCCAGCTGTGTTGTTATGAAAACACGTCCCTATCAACTAACTTGTGTATCGTGTCCATAAATCACGTGATTTATTTTAATTAGCTAATCCTCCCAGGGATCTATCTCACACTCTTGTTTGGAATGCCTTGCCTTGCCTCAGCCTCTCTCTCTCTCTCTCTCTCTCTCTCTCTCTCTCTCGTTCTTGCTGTGACCTCATGGAAAACCGTTTCCTGCCAAGGTTTCCTCTCGTATCCCCTAAAAGGGAACCCAAGGAGAGAGTTTGGAAATAGACCCCGCTAACATCCAGGGTGTATCTTTGTCCCTCCGCGGTGGAGCTGACAGACACACATGTACAGTATGCAGCGCAGCGCAGCACAGTGTATGTGCGTGCATGCGTGTGTGTGTGTGTGTGTGTGTGTGTGTGTGTGTGCGCGTGTGCGTGTGCGTGTGTGTGTGTGTGTGTGTGTGTGTTGCCACACACCCAAAGTCAAGGTCACGGTCAAGGAGTTCTATTGTCATTACAGAATGAAATTTGCTACCTACCGGTAGGTCTTGGTCAAGCCAGAATAAAGTCATAAAATAACTGATCAACAAGCCCCCAACACGTTTACATATTATAAAACATGCGTTAACGATTTAAGCCCTATTTTATACATAGTCTATTTGAAAATACTTGTGAGCTTATAGATCTGCTATTTTCAAACATTTTGGTACTTGTATACATTTTGATGCCAATACTTTTGTACATTTTGAATTCCGGACTTTTACTCGTAAAAAGAGTATTTCTACATTGCAGTATTGATACTTTAACTTAAGTATAATATCGTCGTTGTCGGGTGGAAACCTTGTATGTCCAAAACCGTTAGTTTTGGTATTTAAAATTATTTAAACTAGTGAAAACAGCCGATCTACAAGCACACAATGCCTCGCACCGCGAGGCGTTGTGTGCTTGTAGATCGGCTGTTTTCACTACTTTTGTGCGGCGGCCTTGTATGGTGAAGCAGGGCTTTACTTTGCGAAAATATTTACAAATTTGAAACTTGGAGGTACGAGGTTTCTGCCCGACAGTGACGATATGGGAGTACTTTTTCCACCACTGGTGTGTGCATGCGTGTGACGGAGGGAGGCTGCCAGCCAGGTGCAGCCCCAGGCCTCTCTGATGTGAGGCCCTGCAGCTTTGGTCTGTGGTGCTGCTGTGATGACGTCATTGGCCGTGGGCCTCAGCTGTGTGCCGCACGAGAGAGCACATGCTCCCAGGCCCCATGTGGACGCCACACAGAGCTAACCCAGTTAAGCCATTTAGATCGGGTATGAATTATTACGTATAATTATTTCATGCTTTAACTATAAAAGAAATAGCAGATATACAAGCTCACTGTGAGCTTGATTCGATAAAATGTGTCCCAGCACGGCTGACGGCTAGTCATTGAATTATTATTTTTTCATTTTCATTTTTTCATTTCATTTGAAAGCTGGGGGTCATATCTACAAAATGATATATTGGTTGTGGAGATTGACCCAACAGTTTTGAAGATATGGCTTATAGAATTGATGCCATGCTGAAATACTACTTTTGAGATATTCAAGTTCTAAATACATTTCTAACCTGCAATGACCTGCATGATCTCTCACATTAATTTAAAAAAGTCTTATTTACATGCAGAGTTAAGCTCTGGTGTTTAAGTGAAATGTAGCCTGATATTTATGAAATTGTTTTGTGGCTATATCACATTTTAGTGAAAAAAAAAAAGAGTAATTTCAGCTGTGGTCTAAAGTAGTGGCTTCCGAAATGACTGCCCCTGTGTCACACTCAGTCATTTTGTTTTTCAAAAAACCTTAGGATTTAGAAGACATTAACGTCAGTGGCTCTCAAACCTTTTTATGACAAGGAGCCTAGAACTAGGCTACAGTATATGTATTTGGCCGCCGAACCCAGTCTCAAAATATTTTCGGGGATCCCTCCAGAAATATTTGAGTTACAAATGTTCACTTTAAAAATTAGATATCCAAAGATTTGCACACATTTTCATGATTTTTCAAAAATGGCAGATCTACAAGCTCTGTAAAGCTTGTATATCTGCTATTTTTGTAGTAGTATAGCATCAAATAATTTCAGTCTAAACGGCTTAACGTGGAGCCAGACACACACCCTGCCAGAGCAACGGCTCCTCTGCTATTACACCAGTTTGAACGTGATCAATGCGTCCTGTCGTCGCACCCAGTTAGGCTTGGATTCGCTGAGGGAGGGAGGAGTTCATCCACAAAATGATTTTTTTTCCTATTGATTATGCCGTGGATAATTTGATTACAATGAATGTACCCCCATTGATTCCGGAATCAATGGGGGTAAATCAATGGGGTAAATTTACTATAATCAAATTTTTGTCTTGTCAAATACAAAAAATATTATTGAACTCAAGTCTCCATGGCGTGAGTAATCAATAGGGGGAAAAAAAAGTCATTTTGGGGGCGAACGACGTATGGTTATTGTACTGATTGCACTGTTTGCATTAAACAGTGCAATGCAAATAACAAGAAAAGGCTTTTCTTTGCATTGTGCAATGGCTGCCAGCCAACCCCCTTAATTCTGCAGGTCCTTGATCCTTGATTGAAATCCTTGATTTCAACTACTGTACATCTCCTTGAGGACTCCTTGTGACCAGCTATCTCTCTCTCTCTCTCTCTCTGGCTACACAGGTGCCATGGATCACAGTTTGATTCGTGAAATGACCATACACTGACACAGCAGACAGTTTAGCTGTGTGTGTGTGTGTGTGTGTGTGTGTGTCTGTGTGTGCGTGCGTGCGTGCGTGCGTGCGTGCGTGCGTGCGTGCGTGCGTGCGCGCGCGAGGGCATGGGCATGATGTTGAACGGCTCTGTTTAAACTACCATTGTCAGTGTAGTAGCCGAGGTGCAGTAGATGCATTTACAACTTCTGTGGACTAGGTAGCTTACATACAAGAAGGCACTATTCACCCATTGAATCTGCCAACAGCCGACGCTACCTGACGCCCCTCTCGTGAACAAATGGATAGAGCCTGCGATCATAGGTTCAGTCAGATATACCTGAGGGGTCAATGCGGTTGCATTCAGTTCTGTTACAACACTACTACGCCAGTCTTGCGTCACAGGTGACGTGGCAGTCAGCTGATCATTGCCAACCTACTTAAAGCCTGTTCAGTTGTCTCTTCCTCCTGCCTTGCTGATTGGCAGCTGGCACTTGCTTGCCCCCACCGCCTCCCCAGCACCACCAGTAGGCTCTGCTGTTAATTCTGTTCCCCATGGGGGGTGTTTATATATATTTATATCTCCCTGCTACTAATGGTTATTGATGTTCTTCTGTGCTGCGCTGAGCAGGGAGAGCAGAGCCTGACGCCAAAATAAATGTGACATATACACACTTGCATTACTCATTCATAATAATAATAAACATTGTTTCAATCCTTATCGTGGGTTATTTGACTGAACTACCGTGAAAAGAGGCAATTGACCATATTCACACAGCGGGCATCTTGCCATTAAGTCAATGAAATGCCACCCCAATTGCCACCCGCCCGGTGTAGGTACAGTTTGGCCGCTAAGTGAATATCGTTCGACGATATGGTCTATAGACCCAGCTTCCAGCGGTATGTTCGTCCACAGTCAGAATAGCAATGGGTTCAATAGAAACAATACTTATGTGGCCCAGGGGTACAGGAGTGACGTCAGGACTTCGACACTCTATCTATCAGTGCTTATATACGCTAATTTAGCACTTGCGTCAATATGACCTTTGGTAGTTATGGATCCAGGCTGCATGGCTGCTTGTTATTATAGTATGTAATGTATTGTTGCTTTACATTATGTATTGTTGCTGTGGTTTCATTAGCAGTCCATTCATTCATACACACGAAACACTGTTATATTTGTATGGGGGTCAAGTATGATGTCAAGATGATGTTTTTATTTTATAGTACTGTAAAAAGGCTTTTTTCAAGCCATGTTTTGAATTTGTGTGACGCTGTAGAGTGATTAAATAGGGCATTCATTCGTCTCTCTGTGAGTCTTGTGTAGATCGGCTGTTTTTTGGCTGAGATATTTTTGGTGCAGAAGGAAAACGGAGGGTGCCAAATGCAGACCCCTGAGGGATCTCTGTCAATGAATCAGGTAGGGTTAAATAGGATCTGTGTATAACTGTAGTCCCAGCTTTCCAGAGTGTGCAATACACGTAATACACGCAAGTTGACCAAAGTTGGCAACACTAAAATATGCAAATATTGCCAGAAAGAAAGCATCAAAAGGACTGCAAGAGTTTGGTTCACTGATTAGATAAAATACTTAATAAGTGCTTATAGGCCTATGGTATGTACTTGATGCATAAGCATGCTCCCCACATATCAATTGACACGTCTATTCTGTCAACATGACCTAATAAATACAGTTTTTACTATAAATAAACATTACTGTTATTCAAACTACTGCAGTGATTGTAATAATAATATACAACTAATGTCATGCTATCCAACTCTAATTCTGCAATAACATTACAGCACTAACTGTGCTACTGCCCTAAATAGATATTATATAATATAATTGAAGCAACAGATAATCTTTCTCCTGAAAGCTTTTATTCTTGCCAAAAAGGATTTTTTTCCTCTCAATCAATAACTCATGGGAATTCAATCAAGTCAACAAACACATTTCTTTTCTCAAGATACACACTGTGCACAGTCGTCCACTTGCAATTATGAACTCGTATTCCAACAAAAACGTTTCTTGGAATTCTTTGCTCTCACAGTCAGACACTGGAGAGTTCTTGTGCAGCTGCCTTCAAGGTCTTCACGGGTCAAGCGTGATTTATACTCCGTTAGTGGTGGAAAGTAACAATAAAGTACATTTATTCTTAAAGGACCCACTTCACCCATTTCCAACCTTCATCTTTGTACAATTGGTCCTCACTAATGCTCATGATAAAATGGTACCATCTTTTTCTACTCACATCATGGAAACATCATCATTAGGCAGGTATATATTTTTTCAAACAAGATTTAAAAAGATTCATTTCTTTTTTTTATTAACTTGAGAACAATGGCTTCCATTAGAACATACTGTAACTTCTGAACCTGAAACTATTTTGGGGGGTCCCCAGATGATTAGTTTAATGTGCAAAATTGTTTTCTCACTCAACAGTAAACAAACCAACATAAAGTTTAAGTGTTTAGAGCAGGGGTCTTCAAAGTTTTCAGGCCAAGGACCCATTAGTTGAGAGAGAGATGAAGCAGGGACCCCCACAACCTGTTCACAGATTCTAGATAGTTTTATTGTTTGACAGCACAATCGTCAGTGTATTTTGGATTCATGTCAATTTGTGTTTTCAGATAATTAACCTCTTGAACCGTCAATACTTAATAAACTTCACCTTTCACTCTGTACTTAGTCTTCTCTTTTTCCGAATTTGTTGATATTTCAATCAAAGATCAGATGAGGATATTAGCATTATCAACTGTAGTGTTGAAATTAGTGCCTAATTTATCATTTATGCTGTGTAAAGTGCCGAAAAAGTATCAGATCACAACATGTCGCATGCAGTCAGGACATGCTGTTTTGTGAGCTTGTAGATCAGCTATTTTCGGTGCACCAGCACCGCCACGACAATATATAAAAATCTGGCTTTTTTCCCAGCCTGTTGTGTTTATACATATTTTTTATCAAAGTAAGAAGACCACTGTAATTACATAAAAAATATGCTAATATTTTTGGGACATCTAGTCACCCTTGTGAATGAAGTGAATGGATAGCCAACAGCAGAAAAGCACGTATATAGCATACATTTAAATATATGCATTTAATCATATTTTATACATGACTGGACGTTGTGGACGGCGTCAAGAAATTGAACCAGGGCGTTTTTTTAGTTTGTCACCGTATCTGGAGCGTCCGCCGTTGACGTCGGCAGTGGAGCACCCTTCATTGATTAAAACCGGAGCGTTCCCAGCGTTGACATTGACGCGACACTCGCCGCGCCCGGTGGAGCCGGGGGTCACTCGACTTAAGTCGGGTAACTCGGGTTATAACATTTCCTATTGTAAACCCTAGCCTGATTATCTCCACAGACAACTATTAGAAATAGCCATCCATGCCTTCATTTCATCAAGATTAGACTATTGTAATTCCCTATACATCGGTTTAGAGTGTCTCAGGCGTCTACAGCTCGTCCACAAGCTTGCAGCTCGCCTCCTCACTGGCACAAGACAGCATGAGCACATCACTCCTGTCCTGGCCTCACTTCACTGGCTCCCCGTCAAGTTAGATTAGATTAGAATAGATTTTAAGGTTCTTTTATTCGCTTTTAAATCTTTAAACGGCCGTGCCCCGCTGTACCTCGTTGAGCTCCTGCAGCCATACATCCCAGCCAGAGCTCTGAGGTCAGTGATAGGGATGAGACGATACACAATATTATCGTTTATCGTGATAAAAAACACTCACGATAATCGTATCGTGGAGATTTAATTGATTGTGATATCGTCCTCCGTCATGCACTGGGATCAATTCACCTTTTATTTGCAGAGCTGCATGTCTGTGTCCGGTACCACTTAAACTCTCTAGAATTGGTCAAATGTACTTATAATATACGTACTTGATACAGTCTTTGTATCTCTATCAAATGACTTTGCCAAAAAATAGCCGATCTACAAGCTCACGTTGCGATGCGTTGTGAGCTTGTAGATCTGCAATTTTTGGCAAATGTTCCGCCCCAGGATAATGGATTTTGATTATCACGATAATATCGTGAATCGCGATTTCTTGGGTCACAATAATCGTCATATGAAATGTTCTTATCGTCCCATCCCTAGTCAGTGACCATGCATTCTCTGCCGCTGCCCCTATGCTCTGGAACAACCTGCCTCTCCCCATCCGATCTGCCCAGTCCATTTAGGTCTTCACTCTTCAGATCCCTACTTAAAACCCACTTATTCCCCTTGGCTTTTAATTGCACTTGACCCTCCAATGTGTTTTTAATGATGTGTGTTTTTAATGATGTATCTTTGTCTGTGCGCCGAATGGGCGCCGTTGATGTTGATGCTTTGCTTGTCTCAACCCTGTACAGTACTTTGGTCAGCTTTAGTTGTTTTAAATGCGCTATATAAATAAAGTTTGATTTGATTTAGGGTTGGGACCCCAAACCTTTTAGCTCAAGAGCCAAAAGAGAAATCAGATGTTTGTCTGGGACTCAAACTAGTGAAAACAGCAGATCTACAAGCTCACTTTGCGTATTATTATTATTATCATTACTTTTTAAATATATATATTTATAATTCTTTACTCGCGACTCACAAACATTGGAACGCCACCCAAGCGTGGGCCCCCGACCCGCTGTTTGGGAACCAGCGGTCTAATGGATGGGGGCGGGAGGAGCGCCAGCCGTGTTTGAGTGCCTGGATAAACAATCACGGGGTCATCTGGAGTTTGAGGTGTCCGTGATTAAGAATGGATGGGGGTCCCGCCGGGTCCGGCGCGCTGGACGGAGAACGGGACATTAGGCGTGGGAAACGCCACATTCAAACTCCTAGGATGCTTGGCTGTGTGATCGATTGGAAAACAGGCCTCATAGTAGGAAGTGGAACAAGAGTTATACGGTCCTGTGGCCGTGGCCTCTGATTGGCTTAGAGGGCCGAGCAGCTGGACTTGAAAGGAACTGGAGCTGCAGAGACTAAAGGCATGCTGGGAAGAGAGGGAGAGAGAGAGGGAGAGGGAGAGGGAGAGGGAGAGGGAGAGAGGGAGAGGGAGAGGGAGAGGGAGAGGGAGAGGGAGAGAGGGAGAGAGAGAGAGATAAAGTGGGGGTCCAGAAAGGGAATATCACTAGTGCAGTGTTTCTCAAACTTCCATTTGTACACTGTCAGAGCTACAGACTTGTATGGGTCAATTTATACCCCCCAAAAGGATCCCAGAGAGTCCCTGGAATCCACTTTGAGAACCACTGCACTAGTGTATTACTACTCTGATACTCTGATATTTTACCTAACTCATTGACTGCCAACATTGTTTTCATATCTGCTGATCTGCTATTTTCTGCAAAAGCTTTACCCCACAATACTGATGCTGGTAAATTAAAGTATAGATACTCAAAGAAATATACTTATGTACAGTGCTCAAGTAAATGTGCTGTCGTCCAGCAGTGCAGAGTGACTTCATGTGAAGTGGCCACCTGTACTGCCTGTTGAAAACTAGGCCGGCCATATAGGGTGAATGTTGACATTCTGTATAATGACACCGCTGGCATGCTGCTAACACACACACGCACGCACGCACGCACGCGCGCGCACACGCACACACACACACACACACACACACACACACACACACACACACACACACACACACGTTGAAAATAAGCGTTCAGACCGTTCTGCTCCTCTCTTCATTGAACATTCACTATTGCCTAATAGATGAAGTAAATGTTTTTCAAACCCGTTTATCAATATATTCCCTGTTCTTTTCATGAATGTTTTCATGTTACTTCTGACATTCACTCCTACCCCACAAGGCCAAGAGATTTTAATTTACCTTTTTACTTCAAAACATCAATCTTTCATCAGATTTAGAGGCCCTCAGTTGTAGTGCCTAAACTGAAACTAGAAAGAAACGTCATTCGTATATTGTATTAATGTTGCGTTTGAGTACTTTTAAAAGCATCATCATTATCATTGAGAGAGAGAGAGAGAGAGAGAGAGAGAGAGAGAGAGAGAGAGAGCGAGAGAGAGAGAGAGAGAGATGATGCTGGCAGGACTGTCTATTATGGTGCTTGTTAAGGTTTTATGCGTGGTGGAGTGCTTTGAATATCGTCCAGAGTGCTCGCACGCAGCATTTACGAGATCCGCAACCTTAGAACCTAACCTATATATAGAACCTAGCTGAACTAATGGTTAAACATCGTTGTGATAATGAGATTCAACGCCAGGTCGCAAATGACAGGAGGATCAGATGACTGTCTGCTACTCAAAAATACTCTACAAGCTCACAAGGTGTTTCAACGTGACACGCCATGCACTTGTAGATTTACACTATTTCTAAAACACAGTTTAAATTGCTAAAATACAGCTGAAGAAGCAAAACTGTCGCTCGACCATACAGTGTGTATACCTGTGCTTCTAAAGGGGTCTTAAAAAAGTCCTCCAAATCTTTGTGTGATAGAAACCTTTTGTTCTCCTTTTTTATATTAACCACCTGAAACCTAACGCCCATATTCGGAGAACTTTAACCAAAAATAGTAGATCTACAAGCTCACAACGCCTCACGCTGCGAGGCGTTGTGAGCTTGCAGATCGGCTATTTTCTGCAAAGATGGTGGTGTAGAGGGTTAAAAGAGCAGACTAAGTACAGAGTAAAAGGTCAAGTTTATTGACGGTTCAAGAATCCAAAATACACAGATGATTGTGCTGTCATTGTGCTGTCAAAAGATGAAACTATATGGAATCTGTTAACAGGTTTTGGGGGTCCTTGCTTCATCTCTCTCTCAACTAAGGGATCCTTGGACTGAAAACGTTGAAGACCCCTGACTTAAGCACATAAGGTAGCTGAGTCTCTTGCTGCAGTATCCTTCCTCTCCTTGGTACAGTACTGTATATAGTTGAGTAACATCCACTGTCAGCTCTCCAGGGTCCCAGATGTCTGAGGACATATCAGTCAGGACGGACGGCCAGGGTCCATGACCCTGCCGCCGGCACCTAAACTGCTGCAGCCGTCATCTCCTCGGGCGCCGCACTGACCATGCTGCACTTGAACCGCGTGAACCCTAGCGTGCCTACTGCCTAGATGTCCAGGGCACTGTTTAGGGCAGTCAGGGCCTATAGAGCATCGCAGAGGAAGTGGTTTACTGGTCCCACAAAAATATCTCCCATTAATTTTCCTCATAGACTTTTACAAAAATAGCGATAACAATTATGTTAAGCCTAGAACCAAGCCATCCAGGATTGCAGTGAATCATGACCATACAACCTCCGGCTGCACTGCCATGCACCAAATACTAACCGATGAGCATTGACAGTCTCATCATTGTTGTGGTATAAAGATCACTGTAATGATGTTGTAGACCAGGGATTCCCAAACGTTTTTGGCTCAGGGCACCCCTATAAATATAATTTTCATCCGAGGCACCCCTACATTCTATTCATAATTTTCACTCCCAACACCTTTAGAGATTATGTTGCAAGGAAAATGTTGAGATAATAGCCATTTTGGAACTGACTGAAAATAACTTTTGTACTTCAAGTTTAAAATGATACTATTTGTTTTAAGTGTCCAAATGAATTCCAAATATTATCAAATTATCTCGCGGCACCCCTGGACTGCCATCTCGGCACCCCAGGGTGCCCCGTGCCCCACTTTGAAAACCCCTGTTGTAGACTATCAAGGGACTTTAGGATTTCATGTTGACACCAGCCTCATAACTTTGTACAAGTATGTTATCATTGCATTGAATCAAATCAAGAACTGGCCTATAGGTGACATTCACACTGTAATGCCAATTATTGCTTGCTTCTGTACCAAAATGTGAACTACCTTTCACAAAAGACACAAACATTTTTAGTAGCTCAGGAAACAAATTCTAGCTTGATCTAACCAAGGTGAAAAAAGTATGAATGTAGTTGGTTTTATCAAGGCAAAGACAGTGAACAGAGCAATAGCTTATAATTTAGTGGAAAACATGTGCAGGTATGTGCAGAATATACAATCACTAATCATAGCAGAGGTTCTCGATCAAAATGCGCAAGAGGAGTCAAGCATATTCATAGAATAGGAAATAGAATGGGCCGATGGGTTCCCTTGATTGGTGTGAATGTGATGCAGGCCAGGGCCTTGCTGAAAAAGAGCAATTGCCCTGGCTAAATTAAAGTAAAAAATCACACTTGTGTGAACTGAGCGGTGGAGGCTGCGTGCGTGTGTATGTGAGTCTGAACAACAGCGCCCCTCCCTTAACATGTGTGGTCAGAAAAGGTACTGCAGGCTACATACAGACAGACAGACAGACACGGACGCATACATACATACCCACACACACGGCCACGTATAGGAGACGGTGTGACCACCGCTCCAAAAGGGGGGGCATGACAATATGTGAACATTCTGTGAGAATAGACCATGGGTCTTCAACGGGGGGTCTGGGACCCCTAGGGGGTCCTCAGAGTTACTACAAGGGGTCCTCCAAATCTTTGAGTAATAGAAACGTTTTTCTCCTTTATTATAATAACCACTTGAACCCTAGCGTCCATATTCTGAGAAACGTAGCCAAAAATAGCAGATCTACAAGCTTGTATAGATCTGCTATTTTCGGCAGAGCTTTAGTGTTGAGGGGAAAAAGAGCAGACTAAGTACAGATAGTGAAAGGTCAAGTTTATTAAGCATTAACGGTTCAAGTGGTTAAATATCTGAAAACACAAATTGACATGAATCCAAAATACACTGATGATTGTGCTGTCAAACAATGAAACTGTATGGAATCGATGATAAGGTTGTGGGGGGTCCCTGCTTCATCTCTCTCTCTCTCGACTAAGGGGTCCTTGGCGTGAAAACGTTAAAGACCCCTGAAACAGACGATCCACAAGCCCACTGGGCTAGCCTAGCGGCTATTTTCGTCGAAGAGATTGTGCGTTTTCTGACCCCTGGTGGATAGCGGTCAGCAGGGCTTAAGCAGCTTGTTGGATACAGTATGTAACCCGTCACGTTTCATAACATACTTTTCATAATCCCACAGTGTTCCCATACCGTACCGTACGCTACATTACACACCGAGCATTTAATCACAATTCATTTTACTCTGTTATGTATCGTTGCCTGTCGGGCAGAAACCTCTTATCTCCATATTGTAACGTTTAGTTTTTTCATAAATTAACACCCTACTTGATCATACTACAGCGTCACACAAAAGCATACAAAATAGTAGATCTTACAAGCTTTCGCATCGCGTTTTGAGCTTGTCCATCTGCTATTCTTGAGTTTCAATCCTAAAAAGTAACAGTTTGGGACATAATGAGGTTCCCCTCGATATTAACCCATTATTTTATGCTTTAACTATTGAAAAATAGCAGATCTACAAGCTCACAGCGCGACACAGAGTGCCGCACTGCAAGCTTGTAGATCTGCTATTTTGGAAAGGTCATGGATGGTGTGTGTGTGTGTGTGAACATTTTTGCAAGTCTTTGAATAATTTTGACGCGATTCTATAAGTGTCTTCTAAATCCTTAAGGTTTTCTGAAAAATGTCTATGTCAGTGGTGTACATTTTAACGTCAAGGACGCCCATAATTACATGTATTTGGCCGCGGACCCCCATCTCAAAATATCGTATCAGGGACCCCCAAAAAGCAAATATTTGAGTTACAAATGTTCGCTTTAAAAATACATATTAATCAAAGATTTACACACATTTCTACGACTTTTCAAAAATAGCAGATCTACAAGCTCGCAGCGCTGCACTCGGTGCCGCGCTGTGAGCTTGTATATCTGCTATTTTTCAATAGTTAAAGCATTAAATAATCCTAAACCTAAATGGGTTAAAAACATCTACTTTGTGTCTGTGGTGATTCATCGCAACATTGTGGCGGTGATCAAAGCCTCCATTTACAGCTGTCGTGCCCATGAGAGCTTTTGTAAATGATAAATGGACAGCATTTATATTGTTATTTCTAGCCTTTTCCGACCACTCGAATGCACTTTAAAATGAACGTCACATTCAACCATTCACACACACCACAATGGCGGGATGCCCATTGCATGTTTGAAGAGGTATATATACACTTTCACTCAAGGTTAAAGGTGTTCTTTATTGTTAGGTCTTGTGTAAGGTACATGAGAGTAAAACATCATTTTGTTCTGCTTATTGATTATTTATTTCTTTGTTTATTTTCCCTAGAGCTCCCTCTCTATCTGCTGAGCAGTGTTGTACAGTACAGTACAGTAGTATATTTATTATCTAGTAATATATTTCAATATTATTACTTTCCCCAGTAACGAGTGGTGTATTACAATTTCCAAAACAGTAACATCATTCAATATTACTGATCCTAGTGACGCTGTGTTACTGCATTAGTTTTTGACCGAGATAAGCGCTCTCTCTTCTATGCATTGGGTTGTCTATGAGCCATCCATCCGTCTGTTCAGTACGCGCAGCGACAAATATAACCCTCCTCGCCGGCTTCCCTCCCGCGAACACAGGCCGATTGTCTTTGTACAGGTGCTCGACAAAGCCGGACGTGCCGCGATGGATACGCGCTCCCAGAACCAGCGGTGGTGGGCAGGCACTTTACCACTGCGCCACTCGAACACATTTTTATTATCTTTGAAAGAGTAATGAAGTAACTAGTAACTCATTACTCTTCCTGAGTAACTTGTCCAAAACTGTTCCTGAGGCGTGCCGACCCCTTTTGTGTGGCACGATGTTTTTCAGAAATTCAATTAGCCTTTGATAACATTCGTCATCTTTTTGAGAATCCTTTTGATAACGTTCATTGTCCCTTTAAGAATCCTTTGATAAGGTCCGTCATCCCTTTGAGAATCCTTTGATAGTCTCCATCATCCTTTTGAGAATCCTCGTCACCCCTTATGGGAGTTGAGGTGCGTCCCGGGCCCTGATAAACGGCCTGTGCTTCTTGTCTTCGTTGGCGGGAACAAATTGTGCCTGGTTGTTCAATGACAATGTAATCCAGTCCAGTGACAGAGAGCTCCAGCAAAAAACGGGTAGCATTATTCCGTTCTTTGATGTATTTTTCAAAGCCTCGTTTTATCTCCACCTAATTAATCATCATAATGAAGACGTTTAGATGCAGCGGGTGAAGCTCTAGGAGACACACATCACAGGGGAGGGAGGAGGACCCACCCCTCTCATCTCTGGACTTCAGAGAGAAACCCAAAGCCAAAAAGGTGAAAAGTCCCTCAACACCTATAATAGTGTTTCTTTTTTCATCTCAAGGACACCCAGTTTGATATGCATTAGGCCACAGAACATTGTTATCTACGGCAGTGGTTCTCAACCTGTGGGTCGGGACTCCCAGGTGGGTCCCCAAATGATTTTGAGGGTTCCCCAGATGATTAGCTTAATGTGAAACATTGTTTTGTCACTCAATAGTAAACGAACCAAAATACACTTTTAAGTGTAGGGACTTTGAAGACCTTTTTTAATACCTCTAAAATGAGAAATTAAACCTTGGCCAAAATGTCAAAAATTAGAGGCAGTTGGGGTGCCCGCTGGCCTAGTGGTCTAGGCGCATACCACATACAAGGCTATGTATGATGCCTGCTGGCGTCGCCGGTTCGATTCCCGATCCGGACGACCTTTGCCACATGTCATTCCCCATCTCTCTCCCCATTTCCTGTCAGTTTACTGTGTCCTATCAAATAAAGGCATAAAAAGCCCAAAAAAAATCTTTAAAAAAAAAAAAGAATAGAGGCAGAAATGTTGAAAATAGACGATCTACGTGTGTTGCGAGGCGTTGTGAGCATGTAGATCTGCTATCTTCACAAGTAGTGCTCATCAGGGTGGGGGGTCCCCAGTTCAAATATGAGTATTTTGGGGGTCGTGAACCACTGATCTACGGGACCTCAATCTACACTGTAAAACCCTTAGTGTTTATTGTGGGCTCGCCTGGAAGGCGAGCACACGTATGTTATCTTCATTATTTATAGTCAGTCAGTATCTCCTCAAAACTTTGGCGCGATTCATCTCTTAAACGCTTACACCTTTCAACACCATTCAAATTTTTATGTGTTCAGCTTACTGAGGACACGTGTGCTTGTACTTTTGGTTTTGAAATGTTTTGTAGTATAAATATAAAAAAATAAAAATGTTTAACTTTAAGCACCCAATGCATTTCCAATGGGTTTAGTAGAGTGGAGAGAAGGATAATAGACCCATGTTTATGTTAAGGCGCTGTGGCTGCAGTGTTCACACTTCAGATATGCTATCTATATCATTGCGTTCACACAGGTCTGCTCTCTGATTTGATCCAAATGTCTAAGCTGTGTGATGTATAAAACTATAGTTATAGTTAAAACTATAAATAAATGTCCCTCTCCACTCTACTGATTACACAGCTGTGATCAAGAATCAAGTCCGGGCGATGGGATGTAAATCCCATAGCCATATATCCTAGAGCCCGCAGGGACAGTCAGCCATATTAGTGGTTGTTGTTGGTTGTCAGGGAGATATCAAAACCAATGCATTTCCAAGTCAGATCCACAAACACAATAAAAGCCATGCTCCACTCCTCAGTCTGGAGTGGCCACATAGAAGAACGCCTTGGTTATAGACATAGTGGAGGACAGATGTGATCTGGGATTGTTAGCCTACAGTATATGCACTCAATATACTCCACTACAGTTGGAGTCCATTTGACAGTTGCTGGTTCCCAAACATAGAATCAAAAATGTAGATCTAGAACACATAGAATATGTACAGTACAGTAAGGTTCAGTAGAGTACAGTAAAAGTACAGTAAGGTTCAGTAGAGTACAGTAAAGTACAGTAAGGTACAGAAAGGTACAGTACAGAAAGGTACAGTAGAGTACAGTACAGTAAGGTACAGTAAAGTACAATACAGTACAGTAAGGTACAGTAGAGTACAGTAAAGTACAGTAGAGTACAGTAAGGTACAGTAGAGTACAGTATAGTAAGGTACAGTAGAGTACAGTACAGTAAGGTACAGTACGGCACAGTAGAATACAGTACAGTATAGTACAGTAAGGTACAGTAGAGTACAGTAAAGTACAGTACAGTAAGGTACAGTACAGTAAGGTACAGTAGAGTACAGTAAAGTACAGTAAGGTACAGTACAGTAGAGTAGAGTAAAGTACAGTACAGTAAGGTACAGTAAGTTACAGTAGAGTACAGTAAAGTACAGTAAGGTACAGCAGAGTACAGTAAAGTACAGTACTGTAAGGTACAGTACAGTACAGTAGTGTACAGTAAAGTACAGTAAAGTACAGTAACGTACAGCACAGTAAGGTACAGCAAGATACAGTAGTGTACAGTAAAGTACAGTACAGTAAAGTACAATACAGTACAGTAAGGTACAGTAGAGTACAGTAAAGTACAGTAGAGTACAGTAAGGTACAGTAGAGTACAGTAAAGTACAGTATAGTAAGGTACAGTAGAGTACAGTACAGTAAGTTATAGTACGGCATAGTAGAGTACAGTACAGTATAGTACAGTAAGGTACAGTAGAGTACAGTTAAGTACAGTACAGTAAGGTACAGTACAGTAAGGTACAGTACAGTACAGTACAGTAAGGTACAGTAGAGTACAGTAAAGTACAGTACAGTAAGGTACAGTAGAGTACAGTAAAGTACAGTAAGTTACAGTAGAGTACAGTAAAGTACAGTAAGTTACAGTACAGTACAGTACAGTACAGTAAGGTGCAGTACAGTATAGTAAGGTACAGTACAATACTGTAGGGTACTGTACCTTACAGTACCTTAAAGTATCCTATTTGTTGGGTTGGAATCGAGCCCACACTGTTTCGAAGGAACAGTATTTCTAGTTTTACTCTGAAATGGAAACATTCATTTTGGTTCCATTTGTACAAATTGGACCCGTGGCGGTCCATTTGGACCCCTGGTGGTCCCTGAAGCCAACATTTAGAAAAAGTGACCCATAACATACATGTTCGGTTACGGTTAGGAGACGAAAATTAGTTTGAAGGATAATATAACTTAACACTGAATAAAGATTGCTTATGAGCAGAAATATGGGAGGGATACAAAAAAGATTGGTAAATTACTTTATACAGTAGGCCTAAACGTAATAATTAACCACATATACCCTAGTTAATAATAATATGTAACACGTATATAGTGCATTGAAAAAAATACCCAAAGTTAAAAAAATACCCAAAGTAGCTTGAGTACAAAACAAACAAAATAACAACTTAAAACCTAGTGAGCCATGTCATAATAGGAGAAGATCTGGTGAAAATAGCCGATCTATTAGCTCACAACGTGTTGGATAGAAGCTTGTAGATTGTCTATTTTCAGTCAAGAGATTTGGTGTTAAAAAAAAGAAGGAAAAGACAAAATATAGATGAAGTCTTTAAAAACTCAAATTACCAAAAAAAGAAAGAAAGAAAAAACACGCTGGCGGCCTTTTGGAATTAAAAAAAGATATCACAAGGGATTTGTTTGTTTTCTCTTTTATAGAATAGCTTGTTCTGAGGACTCAAATTAGGACTGGTCTCTTGCTACAGGCGCTGGGTTCAATTATGATTGGATTGCATTAGGGATGGGACGATATGAAAATTTCATATCACGATTATTGTGACAAAAGAATTCGTGATTTACGATATTATCATGATAATCAAAATGCATTATCCTGGGGCGAAACATTTTCCTAAGAATTGAAAATGTTCCCAAAAAATTTAACATTTTCCAAAAACATAGCAGATCAACAAGCTCACAACGCATCGCGTTGTGAGCTTGTAGATCTGCTATTTTTTAGCAAAGACATTTGATAGAGTGAAAAAAAGACTGTATCAAGTACGTATATTACCGTAAGTACGGTAATTACAGAGGGTTTAATTGGTACTGGATATGCAGCTCGGCAAATAAAAAAGTGAATTGAACCCAGTGCATCACGATGAATTGAATCTCCACGATACGATTATCGTGAGTGTTTTTTATCACGATAGACGATAGTATCGCTTATCGTCCTATCCCTAGATTGGATTGTGTTAATGAGAGAGGCAGTGGCGAGGGCTAGGAGGACCCGAGCCAAGCAGCGGATACACCTGTGTTTCCGTGCTGTCCAGCTTGTCCCGCTTTGTCTAATCACTAATTTATTGTCACCGTCAGGCAGAAACCTTGTATCTCCAAATGTACACTTACATTGGTGTTTTTTTGGCAGTCAATGCTTGTTTGAATGTCAAGCAAAGGTAGTGAAAATAGCCGATCTACAACTTGTAGATCGACTATTTTCACTTTTTTAGAAAATCTCAGTTCCATTTCTTGAAAAGCAACTATTTTGGACGTACGAGGTTGCCACCCGACTGCGACGTTATGCTCCATCATATCGTCGTTGTTGGGTGGAAAACTTGTATGTCCAAAACCGTTCGTTTTTATCATTTAAAAAAATTCACTAAACTAGTGAAAACAGCCGATCTACAAGCACACAACGCCTCGCACCGCGAGGCGTTGTGTGCTTGTAGATCTGCTGTTTTCACTACTTTTGTGCGACGGCCTTGTCTGATGAAGCAGGGCTTCACTTCACGAAAAAACGTACAAATTTGAAACTTGGAGACACGAGGTTTCTGCCCGACAGTGACGAATCTGACGATGTCGCGACCCCCAAAAATACGACCATTTTCAATGTGTTGTGAATACGACGCGCATGTGAACTCTTGAATCGTCTATTTTTGCCACGCAGCCACGCCATGCGAAAAAGTATAAATCAGGCTTCACAGGCCTTTCCAGGGCTACTAGCCTATCAGGGTTTTTAAATTTAATGCATTTTTCATTTCATATTATTATTTCACATGATAATTGTGGACAGTGCCTTGAGTGTGGGTCTTCTCTGATGGGCTGTGGATGTTTCTTTTGTGTGTGTGTGCTGCTGCTGCCTGCAACTGATTGCTCAATTTCACCTTTAGAAAACAACTCACAGTACAATAACAATAAGTATGGATTTGCTGTTGGGTATGGACAGAAGTAACCCGGCCTTTCCCTCATGCAAATAGTGGAAAACCAAAAAGTTGTCAGTACCGGGAAGAATGTTTCGTGCTGGTTAAGGCGCTACTTGGCATGAAAAATAATATTGTATAGTGGGGCGGGCATACACCAGTAAACATTTACAATTTACAGATCTGCTATTTGGGGGGGGGGGGGGGGGGGGGGGTTGTCATATACAGGGGATCCTAACATTCTATCATGATAGGTAGTGGTGTAAAGTAAAATATACTCAAGTACTCTACTTAAGTACAATTGAGGTATTTTTACATTCCGTCTATTTCTATACATTACATAGAGACCTGCAAGCTCACAATGCGTGCAAATCTTTTTGAGGCAACGCTTTTGTACTTTTAGACTACATTTTGAATACGGAACTTCTACTACAGTATTGCCGTATTGCTACTTTTACTCAAGTAAAACATGCAAGTACTTTTTTCCACCACTGACGACAGAGACTAAACGCGGTGGCCCTGCTGTCAGGTCCAGCTCCTCTGCCCCCTCGTACTTATGAGTGCTGCGCTGTCACTCCGCTCATCTCCATGTCCGCATAAAGCAGCTCTCGGTGTGCTGACAGCTCCTGACAGCTCGCTGCAGCGTCAACCCTGTGTCCCCGTGCTTCACCTGCACCCGCAGTCTCAATCCATTTCCTCACCGGAACAACATACACTGTCAAAGTCAATAGTCCTAGCGTGTGCAAATGCAACCATTTGTTGCATTTGTACTTTGGCCTGCCTTTGTACTGTACACCAGTGTTTCTCAAACTTTTCAAAGTTCAAGGTCTCCCCTTAACTCTTGACAGTGCACAAATGGAACCAAATGAACCCTAACGGGTTCATTTGGTTCCATTTGTACACTGTCAGAGTTACAGACGTGTATGGGTAAATTTGGACCCCCATAAAGGTGCCCACAGAGTCCATGGAATCCACTTTGAGAACCACTGCTATACACCATCTTAGTTAAATTGACAACACTGAGAATTTTACTGTCTAGCCACGGCTGTATGCAGGCACTGTACGTGTATAACATTATACATTAGGTTTGATATACGTATATTATCTATATCTGTAACTGTCTCTCTGCAGAGAGGGTACAAATATTTGAAAAATGGAACCTCTCTCTCTCATATACAGTTTATTTCCTTCCTTATTTCCTTCTTTCTTTCATCTTGTTTTAAATACATACTGTATATGCTACATTACATTCATATACAACCTTGAGTTGTGGAGTGGAGGAACAGCAGAGAGAGAGAGATTTAAATGCACAGTGATAATCTAACCTGAGTACTTGAGAAGTGGGAGGAAGTGGAACAACATGGTTATTCATGGGTTTCAATCGTAGTCCTACACGGCCATGTTGAGGACCAACACAGATGTTTCAATTTGTCTGATTGGCATAGAACCAATGTTCTACGCCAATCGATACACGTGTGTTGGTCCTCAACATGGCCCGGTGTAGGAATTGAAACCCATGAATTGGTGAGAATTAAAAACATATCGCCTCTGTCAGGTGGAAACCGTAATATGTCCACAATTGTTACTTTTCAGTGATCCTGACGCGTTTGGAGCTTGTAGATCTGCTGTTTTCGCTGGATGTCCAGCCGATAATAATGACTAGCGACGCTGTTCATGTGGTTAAAGTCAGGATAAGGACCCATGGGCAGGCAGTCAGCCAGCCAGCCAGCCAATGAGATGATAGCGTGACCTCGCTCAAACTCTGGCCGTCGCGAGGGAGCTGGTAGAAATTGGGCACCGGTATCAGATCAACAAATTCCATATCAACACAGAGTGGCATGGAGGCCAAGGTCGTGAATTGCTTGATGAGTCTCTGGGTGAAATTCCATCCAATCTTCTCATATGTACACATGATGCTGTTGCTACTGCTACTACTACTAGCATGTAATGGATAGACCGTCAGGGACAGGCACGTGCACACATAGACATCAAGGGGGGCTTGAGCCCCTGCACTTTTATCAGTCTGTAAAAAGTGCCCTCTCCATACCATGAATGCAGTTTTTACTATAGTGAAAGAAATGCCAATTATGCCCTCTTTCCATGCCATACCTGAAGGCAGCGTCCAAGAGAATTGCGTTTTTCAAACTCTCCTGAACTTGAATGCAGCATCTTATTTTGAAATAATTGCCCTCTCTGTGTAGAAATCCATGCCATACGCCACATCTACAGACTTGAGTGTGGTATCACGCACCGAAAATAGCCGACCTCCAAGCGCGACACGTTGAGCTTGGAGGTCTGCTATTTCGATATTTTCACCAAAGGTCCTTTTAGAAATTTCAGCCCCTACCTCTCTAACATTCTCTGCACGTCCCTGGTCAGGGACACTGGAAAATGGCGTGATAAACTATTGTTTATGGGGAATGGAACTATAAATAGCCACTGGCTTTAAGAAGCAAAACAAATTAAAATAGCCACCTGCTTTACGAAGAAGAAAAAGAAAAGTTTTGTTCTTTTGTTCTGTCAAGAAAATGGTCATGTGTTTAGGCATTAGAATAAAGAGGTGGTGCCATTGTTTTGTACATTTTCTTTTTATATGTGTCTATCCCCAGGTGTGGTTATAATATGCAAATATCTTCCCTGTGTATTTTTGGTTTCTTCCTTTAAAAAAAAAATTAAAGCCTCCGAGTCAAAAAGCCCAATTGAAATACATTGCTTTAGTGACACACCAAAATCACTCCCTCCCTCCCCTTATTGTCATACAACAACAGCTGTGGGCGTTTTCCGGTTCTGGAAAGTTCTGGTTCCACCTCGTAGTGGAAAAGGGGCTATTGTGGTGTTCCAGGGACACGCAGGGGTCCTCGGGGAGGGGGTCTCCTGCCAAATGTGTTAATACTGCATCATTTTAACCCCTGTATCCATATTTCATAGGATGGATATACAAACATAGCAGATATACAAGCTTACAGTGTGTCACGATTCTCATGAACATCTGCTATTTTTGAATATTTTTGAAAAATCTGTAAACTGTTTGAAAAATCTTTTACATTTTTCAAACACAAACCTTCTCTTCTGGGGGTCCTTGGCCAAATACATATAATTCTGGGGGTCGTTTGAGAACCACTGCATTGGAACACAGGCTCTTTTTTTTCTCCATTCACTGAAAAGTATGTTTTTTTTTCCCTTTCTTTTTCTTTTGATATACAAGGTTTCTTTCCCACGACAGCGACCACAATGATGTGAGAGCTCAGTTCAGCTTGCAGGGCATTTTCCACCGTTTCTTTTTTTCCAGCGAGACATACATCACGCATAATGGCCGTCGTTTTGGCAAGCATGACTGTCCCTGGCTTTAAACAAATCTGGCTTCATATGGACGGATAGCTGCAGCCACACAGGTCGGTGTGACAATAAAAGCAGACAGTCACAGGAATTAAATCAAACCCCTGCGGTAATCACATTCAAAACTATTGGATGGCCCTTTTTTTTCCTTTCCATTTGCTCATCTTTGAGGTTATCAAGGGCTGCGATCTCCGGGCTTGTGCGTGCAACAAGGTCCTAGATGATGTTGCAGCACATTGGGGGTGTGGCGATATTCGTGATAGGAATACACTTTTAATAAGATAAAGGTTGACGCTTCACCTGAATGTTGCCGCAGGGAAGATCTTACTGGCTGTGAGGATTATTAACTCTGTCATCTCTGCCAGCCGTGGACACAGTGATGAAATATTATGTCATTGCTGTCGGGCAGAAACCTCTCGTCTTTTTTCCTTAACTTTTTGTGGGTTTTTCTTTCGTTAATTAATGCCCTACTACTAGCCTACTTGATTATACTACAGTGTCACACAAAAGTATAGCACATGCTCTACACACGGCGCTTTTCAAGCTTGTAGATCTGCTACTTTTGCAATTCTTTTAGTATGTACTTTTTGGATATGTCGCATATCGTCGTTTTCGGGTGGAAACCTTGTATGTTCAAAACCGTTCGTTTTGCATTTATCATTTTAAAAATGATTTAAACTAGTGAAATCAGATCTGTAGATCTGCTGTTTTCACTACTTTTGTTCGACGGCCTTGTATGATGAAGCAGGGCTTTACTTTGTGAAAGAACGTACACATTTTAAACTTGGAGATACAAGGTTTCCGCCCGACAACAACGATATATAATACGTCATTTTTAATTCTCAAGGACAAATCTGACGTGGCAACCTTCACTTTCACAGCGAGTCGAGTAATTATTTGACCAAGAGTAACTATACTTTGACTCTACTCTGTCCTCCAGTGTCTGCAAACTTTGTAATCCTTGATGTACAGTATAACTCGTTGCACACCAGTGTCAAGCACCGAAAACCCTAGATCTACAAGCTCACAACTGAACTTTTTATTGTACATGAGCAGTTTTTAGGTGCGGGGGAGTAATATATCACCCGTGAGAGTGGAGAGCACACAGATGATGAGTCACTGAAGATGTGAGAGACTCAATGAGTCACAGTGTAAGAGATTGGTTGGTAATAGTGTTGACTGAGGCACGTTATTATGCAGCTCACAGCTCAGTTTTTCAGGGAGTGGAGTCAACAGAACTGTCCTACTCTGTTATTTGAGAAAACATAACCTTTTTACTTTTTACTATTTAATGTTTCACCTCTGATTTCTGGATTGCATTCAGAAGTCAGAGGTCTAGTATAGAGCATTGGTTCTCAACCTGTGGGGGGGTCCCACAGGTTGAGAGGTTGGGGGGTCCTCAGATGATTAACTTAATGTGCAACATTGTTTTCTCACTCAACAGTAAACAAACCAAGATAAAGTTTAAGTGTATAGAGGGTAGGCCATCTAGTATCTACTACACATTTCTAAAGTGACAATTTAAGGACTTTTTAATACCTCTAAAATGACAAATTAATGACATTGGCCAAATTATTACTGGCCATTATTAGAGGCAGAAATTGTGAAAATAGCCGATCTACATGCTCACAACGCCTCGCAACATGTAGATCTGCTATTTTCTCAATAGAACCGTGTTATACAACGCCTCAACTCGTAGTGCTCGTCAGGGTGGGGGGTCCCCAGTTAAAATATGATTATTTTGGGGGTCGCGGCCTGAAAAGGTTGAGAACCACTGGTATAGAGCATGACCTTGCACCAATGGTGATTGTTTTGTCCCAATCAGGACCTTGTTTGGTCCGTGTGTGATGCCCTCTGAGAAAAGGAGACTGATGGTGATGTTTTTAGCATTATTGAGCTAATGTTGTCTCTCATAGGCCTCACTAAGTGTCTCAGTTTCACTATGTTTTTGAGCGGTGCTAACCTACATCTGAGGTTTGACAACAAACTTAATGTTTGGGGGTAGCTGCATTGGAACTCCTTCTATAGTTATGGCTGAGTCAAAAACATTTTATTGGGGACCCATGCAATTTTGAGGCAACAGCAGTAAGGGCTGTAGACAGCCACACAGCTTTGCTTTACAGACAGTTACTCAAATGAATTGAATTGAATACTTTTGTTTATAAATGCCTCCAATGCCTCCTCAATGACCTCATACCACTTTATTAAAGAAAAACACATTTGATAACTTTTTATCGTGCCCCTACGTTTGCCACTCGCCATTATGGCGTTTTACTGGTATGTATTACTGATGAATTGAGTACAATGGACTCCCTCCTTCCTCAAGAGTTACACGTTGAGGAAGGCCCATGGGCCGAAACAGTCCACTGTTTTGCTGCTGCTGGGGGAAACCTTCAATAAACTTGAATAATTCGTTCTAAAGTGAGTGCTGGTGTCCATGTTCTAAGTTCATTGTTTGCCTGAACCGTGCGTGCACCCAAGACCAATCAATATTGGTGAACTACTCTTTGACGAGTGCTCCTCTTTCCTTTTCTGACTTATCCTTTTAGCATAACCTTTGTCTGTACTACCTGTACCGTTAATAAGCATGTTAATATAGTATTTTATCAATCAATCAATCAATCAATAATGCATAAACAGAAAATGCTACATTCAACCTAAAAAAAACATGATGTTTTCTCGCTGCAAAACAACTAAACTAAACTATGTTGGCCTGTTTTATTTGAAATGCACGGAGACTAATTAAGAGCGAATGCCCTCGCGAGCCACTTTCCACAGAGACTGTATATGAATTATTCAACAGCGCCCTCTCTCTCTCTTTCTCTCTCATACTCGACATCAATACACGGTCATCCCCACCTCTGTGTCGTGCATTCATGTCTCCACTTCGTATCCCGAGGGGGATAATCTTGAATTTGATGATGTGCTGCAGTGCTACCCTTAGAAATCATCTCTAAAATCATATTGTCGCTGTCAGGTGGAAACCTCATATATGTCCAACACTGTTACTTTTCAGGCTTCAAATCGTCACCTTCTTAAAATAATGGCCCACTCCCACTGTTAAGTAATTTTTTGTGGAAATTTATATTTTTGCCTATCAGTACTTCATGACACTGGCCACCTCTGGTAAAATCGCCTATACCCTAATTGAAAATGATTTTTCAACTCTTTTAGTATAATGGCCTGAGTCAAGAGTGTGCCAAAATAGCCATTGGCCTGCCCTAAGTCACATGGTCTTGTGACTTTTGGAGTAATTCAGTAAATAATTTGGCCTAAATCGGGTTTATAAAATGTAATCCTCTTAACTGACAGACAGTGTTATTTTTATGTCAGTAGTCATGTATTGTTATAAATGTTTTGGGTGAAATGATTAAGAATTATCATTTACCGTAGTTTTGTTTTGGATACGTTTTTTCTGTTTTCTGAAAAAAAAACAAAAAACAAAACGATAAACATATTTTAAGGTGACGAAATTCAAGAACAGCAAAAGTAGCGGATCCACAGGCTCAAAACGTTTCCAGCTTGCAGATCTGCTACTTTTGATGCTTTTGTGTGACGCCGTAGTGTGATCAAGTAGGGCGTTAATTAATGAAAAACACAAAAAAGCATGCATGGAGATATGAGTGTTGAATGAGTGTATGAGTGAAGAAAAAAAGCCATAAAAAGATGTCATATTGGCTGCAACCCAATAGTGTAGGAGTAGCACGAGGGCTGAAATACTTGACAGCAAGACCCCGGTTCAACCATGTCACCAATCCCCTGCAATCTCTCTCTCTCTCTCTGTGTGTTTCCTGTCCATCTCCACTGTACCTGTCAAACAAAGGCTCAAGAAATGTTAAGAAAATATATGAAATATTGAGATGCAACAAGTTTCTTGCCTGACAGGGATTATACTGTTTTCAAAGTATCTTGTCAACCTGCAGACAATTCTCTGCTGTCCCTCTCTCTATCTCTCGCTCACAAACTCTCTTGCGCACGCACGCACGCACGCGCGCGCGCACACGCACACACGCACACACGCACGCACACACGCACACACGCACACACACACACACACACACACACACACACACACACACACACACACACACACACACACACACACACACAATTCAATTCAATTTCAATTTAAAGGGCTTTATTGGCATGAGAAAACATACGTTTACATTGCCAAAGCAGGAGTGTACACAGTACGATACAATCAATCAATATAATACACTCAAAATAAAATGTGTACAATTTGAAGGGGTGGAACAGTTTTCATGTATGGAGATTACTGGATGCAGACAGTGCAAGGATGTGTACACCATGATCGGCAGTCTTTAAGGTGGTTGTGTTCCATTTGATATCCTTCTCCTATCGCAGCAGCTCACACACTATCTCTCTCTGACCCCTGTCCTGGTCACTGTAGATTTAATTAGTTCTAGCCCAGTAACCCTGTGCCTCTGTGTGTGCGTGCGTGTGCGTGTGCATGCATGTCTCTGTGTGTGTGTCTGTGTCTGTGTGTGTGTGTGTGTGTGTGTGTGTGTGTGTGTGTGTGTGTGTGTGTGTGTGTGTGTGTGTGTGCGCGCGCGTGCATGTCTCTGTCTGTGTGTATGTGTGTGTGCGTGCATGTCTCTGTCTGTGTGTGTGCGTGCATGGTGTGGTGGTGTCCTCCTGCAGGCTACGGCCACGCCGCCCCCAGCACAGATGGAGGGAAGGTGTTCTGCATGGTCTATGCTCTCCTGGGCATCCCGCTCACCCTGGTGATGTTCCAGAGCCTGGGCGAACGCATCAACACCATGGTCAGGTAGGCACCGCCGTCACAGCCATTACATAATCACCTCCTGATCACAATTACTCCGGGTTAATCGCAATTATTTTGCCTCTCTTTCTCTCTACTACGTCATCCTCATAATCCTCTGCAGCACAAGCTGCATAACATCGCTATCGGGGCAGAAACCTCTTATCTCCATGTACTAACTTTTTGTAGGTTTTATTTTTCGTAAATCAGGGGTCTTCAATGTTTTCAGCCAGGCCAAGGACCCCTTAGCTGAGAGAGAGATGAAGCAGGGACCCCCACTAGAGCCTATATATTCTATACAACTGAGTTGCGAATTAAAAATGTTTATAGATTTCTTAGACAGCTTAGACTTGTTTGACAGCACTGTCATCAGACAGTGTACAGTATGTTGGATTAATGTGTATCTTCAGACATTTAACCACTTGAACCGTCAATACGTGGTCTGCTCTTCTTTTCCCTCTACACCAAACCTCTTTGCCAGAAATAGCTGATCTACAAGTTCACAACACCTCGCAGCGCGAGACGTTGTGAGCTTGTAGATCTGCTATTTTTGGCTAATGTTCCACTCAGAATAGGGATGCTAGGGTTCAAGTGGTTAATGTAAAAAAACATGATATGCTCATATCACACAAAGATTTGGCGGCCCCCCTGTGGTAACTCTGAGGACCCCTTAGGGGTCCCGGACCCCCTGTTGAAGACCTCGTAAATGAATGCCCTGCTTTGATCACACAACAACATTTAACAATCAAGTATCAGATCATCGTCAAAGTAGCAAATCCACAAGGTTGAAACACGGGCCGAAACTTGATCCCCAAAATAGCGATCAATTATTAAATGATTGATTATCGTTTTCTTTTTTCTTTTTATAATCCTTTTTAAATCAATTAGGCCAAGGTTTCATCTGAAAACGCTGAACAAGACCACTGAATTAGGCTACGGTTGCATTAACCGTTGGCCCCATTGTGTCCAGGTACCTGCTCCACCGGCTGAAGAAGTGCATGGGCCTGCGGCGCACCGAGGTGTCCATGGTGAACATGGTGACCATCGGCTTCATCTCGTGCTTCAGCACGCTGGGCGTGGGCGCCCTGGCCTTCTCGCACTTCGAGGGCTGGAGCATCTTCCACGCCTTCTACTACTGCTTCATCACGCTCACCACCATCGGCTTCGGGGACTACGTGGCGCTGCAGGTCTGCTGCCACTCTCGGCTCTCTTATTATACCCAGTGCCGTCAGTTCAGCAAAAGCTAAGGTATGGCAACATGACTGGTGTCGTGTGTGAAAGAAACCAGTAATGTTGCCATACCTTTTGCAACAGGCATGAGGAATTTATTTTAAGAAGTAATTTTTCCCCCCCTGTAGCCAAGGTAGGGCAGCAGCCATACCTTGCCATACCCAATTGGTGCCTCTGTACCGCGTGTGTTACACTCATTTCAGTCCTTCTGGCGACACCTGTTGGTAGCTTTGAGACATCACAGCATTTGTCTTTAAGGCATGGCATGGTGGCCATTTTTATGGTGCCTAATAAATACCCCTTTTGTGGTTTTCATATATATATATTTTTTTACACAGAATCAAATGTTTTATGGTCATGATTCACCAGGCAGGAGCCTGGATGGCTTGGTTCCAGCCAGGCTTAAATCTCTATGGGAAGAATGAATGGGTTTTCCATTTGTGGCACCACACAATCAGCCACTGCTATGCTCTACAGTCTACACTGAAAGAACCCTGAAAGATTCATCCTGCTGCTTTACCGTGATTATTGGCATAACAGTGACGCGGTCAGGATCGAGGCAGAGCCGAGCATCATTGAAGAGCCAATAATCACAGCAAAGTGCACCCTTGAGTGTAATTTTGTGTAGCGCCCAGGATTACATTAGATAATTTACACCGGGTGAAAAATGGGTTACAAAATCGTGGGATAAAAATCTATGTTAAAAAAAGAAAAGAAAAGGAAATACATGACAGTCCAGTCCAGACGTGTGTCTGTAGTTCACATATCTCGAGAACCGTCTGACCGCCTGACGTCATAACCGGCGCACGCGTCGCCGACGACCAGCGGGAGCACCGTTGAATGAATGACCTTTATTTATATAGCACACTTCAGTGCTTTACAGAGATACACAATGAAAAGTAAACTCTACAATAACAGCAGGAGGCCACCCACTATTACAGAGAAAACACCAATCAATAAAATAGAATAATTTAAAAAACACCAATCAATAACAGAGAATACATAAGAACGAAAGAACAGTAAAGTCAGGGATGCCTATAAGTGACCAAAGGCCTGTCTGGTGACAGGCGGTGTGTTTTCAGATGCTTCGTAAAGGAAGCCCTGAGGGGGCCGTTCTTAGGTCCAGGGGGAGGGCGTTCCAGAGCCCTGGGGCTGTCACCTCAAAGGCTCGGTCACCATTTGTTTTTAACTTGGTCCAAGGGACCTCAAGGAGGTGCTGATGTGCGGATCTGAGTGAGCGAGTGGTAGTGTAGGGCCGGATAATTCTGTGATGTAGATTGGGGCTTGGCCATGAATTGCTCTGAAAGTAAAAGTGAGGACATTGATGTTTTTTGTTGCCTTATTGAAATATGCTCTACAAATAAACCCCTCCTTGCCCTTTGCAGAAGCCACACGCGCTGCAGAACAAGCCCGAGTACGTGGCGTTCAGCTTCATCTACATCCTGACGGGCCTGACGGTGATCGGGGCCTTCCTCAACCTGGTGGTGCTGCGCTTCATGACCATGAACGCCGAGGACGAGAGGCGTGACGCCGAGCAGCGCGCCCGGGTGCTGTTGCAGCAGCAGCAGCGCAACAATGGCCAGGCGGGGGCGCCGTGCGGGCAGCACCAGCGCCTGTGCGAGGTGGTGGACCCCGCCTCGCCGTCCTCCACGCGCTCCGGGGCAGGGTGCATCGGTGGAGGGGCGGAGGATAGCGCCGGAGGAGGCGGAAGGGGAGCCGGCCGCGGCCTGCGGAACGTTTACGCGGAGGTGAGATAAAGACGGGACCTTTATTGAAATGCAGCCGCCAAATGCAGCACAGCAGTTAAGAAAGCAGTTACATGGCGAGAAAAAAGTACTGTAGACAAAGCAGGGTAAAAGACACTAGTAAGACACCTCAGGGCGACATGCGGTCGCACCAATTCTTGGCCGTCTGGCCAGTGATGTATATCGGACCGGTTACCCATATATGGAGACCCCTGGTACCCATATATGGAGATCCATGTACTGTATATAGTACATCCCTTTTATGCCCAAACATGGAGATCCCTGTCTCAACCAGCCACACAGATATGGGCTTTCTTCCTCTATATATGGCCATTCCCATATGAAGTCCTGTTAGATATGGGCTTGATATTGATGACATCGGGGATCTCCATTTATGGGCATAAAAGGGATTCTGTTAGAGTGGTTCCCATGACATCAAAACATACAATATCTTTTATGCCCATACATGGAGATCCCTATCTGAACCAGCCACACAGATAATATGGTTCATGTCTTGGCCATCTGACCAGAGATATATATCGATGACATCAGGGATCTTCATACAGTATATGGGCATAAAAGGGATTCTAGGGAATACCCATATATGGACTTTTACATAGGTGATGTCACCTGTGATATCACCTGTGATGTCACAGTGAAGTGTCAGGGGAACAACAGTGTCCGGTGTGACCTGCAGAGATACACGGATACGTGGACAAGATGTGCCGGTTTTCATAGTAAACTTGCGACCTATGGTCGCAATCACACATCATCATCAGCATACACGGAAGTTATGCAGGAACGCCTACTGGGTGGCAAAAAGCTACTTTCTGGCCTTGACAGCCCATACATCCAAACAGAAAAGTCCTATCTGATTGCATTAAACAACGTTAAATGATGCTAAACTCACTTTGACACTCACTTTACCACTCGATTTGCCATTCACTTTATGCATGTGCATACCCTCTATAAAGAACAAAATATATCCTATATACACCCTCCACAATGCTTGCATTATGCAGGACAAACTAAATAGTAAGAATACACACAGTAACCACGAATTGTTACTGTAGTGAACTGTTGAATGAGCCGAGTGCCTATGGCGTGCCTTATCATAAATCTTCATGTTTGCTTAAGTCCTTCGCATGTTCCCCTTTGGGGGAAGATGAATCTATAATTTCCCCCTACTCTTGCCTCACTCCAGGTCCTCCACTTCCAGTCCATGTGCTCGTGCCTGTGGTACAAGAGCAGGGAGAAGCTGCAGTACTCCATACCCATGATCATCCCCACCTCGTCGGAGAACTTCATGGAGCAGGGCGAGGCCTTCTCCAACCCGCTGCACTCCAACGGCTGCGTCTACAGCATGACGCAGCACCACTCCACCATCAGCTCCGTGTCCACCGGCCTGCAGAGCCTCAACACGTTCAAGGGACTCAACAAGCGCCGCAGCTCCATCTAGAGGCGGTGATCCTCCACCTTTTTTGAATTTCAAAGGCCGCCGGCGCCCGGTTTGATACGCATCAGGACCACGGACGGACCCCCTATTTTTTAAATCTCTGGGGACCTTGTATCTACACTGTAAAATCCGAAGTGTTCATTTTACTCTTGAAAGGGTACGAGTGGAACCATTGGTGGTTCCATTTGTACCCACTCAGGGGCCTTTTCCACCAAAAGAACCTTGGTTCAAGAACCAGTGCCGTTCAACTTTCTTGGAACCTTGGTTCGTTCTTGCGAACCGGCTTGCGTTTCCACCAGATTGAACCAGACTGAACCAGAGGAACCAAGGATTTTGTGGTTCCCGTTCCGAACCAACTTTTACGGTTCAGAACCAACTCGGTTCTCGGTGGAAAAGCTCACCTCTGGTTCATCCCATAGGCGGGAGAAAGAACCTGAACCTGTTCTTTGCCAGTCGAAAAGCGCCCTCAGAGTTACAGACCTGTAAGACTCCCTTTGGACCCCAAGGATGATCACCGGATCTGACGTTGAGAACCAGCGATTTAGAGGTACGGGAGGGTTGAGTGATTTAAACATGCAACATGGTCATGGTCCAGGGGAAGACGCTGCTACTGTGCTACGTTGATCAGATAGCATAGACATGACTCCAGGTAAACGGACCGAAGACACCTGGTGCCCCTCTTTCTGGTACTGATCACCCAGGCTGCCTGTACGCCCGTCTTCACTGGACTGGACAATATATATCGATAAGTTATATCGATAGCGTTATATGAGACTCAATGTTGTCTGGGATTTCGCAATATCGAATATCATGATATGGCGAAGGTGTTGTCTTCTCCTGGTTTTAATCACTTAAGCCTTATTTTATATTTTCAAAACTTTTCAGAAATTGTCAAAAATAGTGAAACTAGCAGATCAGCTACTTTCACTATCCTGTTCTAAATGCGTGAAATTTCTGTCCGTCTATAGTTCACGTATCTCGAGAATCTACTTCAAACTCGGCGTGCGCATTGCAGTGGACCGGGGGAGTGCAGTGCCCGACATCGAGACGGTCAGATTGCCTGTTGTCCAGAACCGCCGATCCAACTAATGGAGATCTGGTTGTCCAGAACCACTGATATATATACCCATATATGGGCATGCCCATGCCAAGAACTCGTGGGCATGAATCAACTCTAAAAACATCACACCGGTGCAAAGTGAGCGGTGCTCACTTCGCATGGTATCAAACACAACACACGTGCATATCTCCTTGTATGGGCCGTTCTGTCCGTGACATCAGCTGTGGTGATGTCGATCTTTGCATCCATTTTATGATGTTCGTCTCGTGTGACGTTAGAGCTCGTACTGCATACGGACATAGGGATATAATGGATTTACACACAAAGCCAGACGTACCGCTCAAAAAATATTGATATATTTGAAATCCAACCATTATGGAAAACCATGATGTTTTCAATATGACGTCATAGTACTATAATCCATATTTGGGCATGCCTGACACAGAACTCCATAAATGGGTATGGGCATAAAGGACGGATGAATGGGTACAATGGGTACAATGGTTACAACGGGCATTGACTGGTCTATAATCCATATTTGGGCATGCTTGACACGGAACTTCATATATGGGTATGGGCATAAAGGACGGATGAATGGGTACAATGGTTACAACGGGCATTGCAAAACTGGGTGGGGCATGAATTTCCAACCTGCATCATTTCTGATTATGTTTGAAACATTTAAAAGAACACAATATTGAGTTGATTGGTGGAAAAATGGTGATAAGATTGTGATATTCAATAGTCTTCACATTCTGGCCATACAGTTAATATTCGGTGGCTTACAAGCACACAGCTGAAGAATAAGGGAGTTAATCGTCATGTATACTCTGTAGTATGAAGGTGTTGCTCTGTTCTTGTTGGCAAGCAAAGCCGGTTGGCGTGAGTGACAATACGTGGTCCATTTGGACCAAAGGTTCTACCCTGAATTCACAATTGATTTCTGAATTAATACGGGTGATTTCGCCATTCGTAAGATTTCGGAAATCATAACTAATTTCGGAAATTCAAATGGTTGATTTGGGAATTCGTAAGAGATTTCAGAATTCATAAGTGTGATTTCTGAATTCGTAAGTGATTTCTGAATTTATACGATATTTCTGAATTCATAGAGCTCTCTGACCCTTTTGTCACGGGACTGACATTATGTACTTTGTTCAAATATTAGGACATTTTATACTGTGAGACACTTTTTTATGTAGGAAGGAAGGAGTGTAATTATATATATATATAAATTGTGTATAATCTTCACCAGAGGAAACAAAATAACTTTATTTTGTCTATAGATTCAAAGGGAATCTTTAGCCGTAAGTGTGATGCTTACAAGAATGAAATTAAAATGTATATACGGTATATATTTGTGAACAGTTGTAGGCCTATCATTACAGTTGTTAATGAGGGATGCCTCCTATTTTTCCAGTGAAAGTATTGAAAAGAGGCTCAGTCTGTTCTCCTGTGAGTCTCTGGCTGGAGTTTTCAGTATGAAGTCAAATGTTTGTTCATCCAATTCATGTTCTGTTTGTGGAAGAGCGTGCAGTGGTCCATGATTCAGTGACTTGCAGCGTGCGTGAGCAGGCTCAGCCCCATTCACAATGTGTCGCCGTAAATAGCAGATCTACAAGCCTGCGGCGTGTCGTGGGCTTGTAGATCTGCTATTTTCGCCACGCGACCCGGGAGAGCGAAGGAGTTACAGTGTCTCTTGCTCAAGGACAGTTTCTAACAACACACATTATAGTTGTTACGGGCTTCAAACCTGTGACATTCCGCTCACAGGACAACATCCACCGGACCACCCCATTTCTGACCATACTGTTGTATTTTGTACGATTCACTATGGATTTTTTTTTTCTCTTTCCTGTGTATGAAATTATTTCATGTACTGCCTATTTTATGTTTGTTTGATGTATTTTTCATATAGCACAACAATATTTTAAACATTTTACTTAGGGCATGTGAGCTCACTTTGTGCATAATATTGTCTTATCTCATTCACTGCAGCACTTTAGAAGATTATTATTATGCTTTAACGCACTGGAAACCAGTGTACTAGTGAAATGAAATATATTAATTTATGGAAACACTTTTATTTTTATGTAAATTATATGCCTAATTATTTCTTCTTCTTGTTTTTGGTGTTGTCAGTTTGGGATCTTTGACTAAATACATTCATGCAATGACATATTTTATTCAGCATTGTTCACGCCTTATTACTAAGGCACCTGTGTTTGGTCACCTTATGAATAAGGCACCTGTGTCCTCACTGCTCCAGCTTCACCTTAACACACTTAATTCAGCCGATCAAGATCACTACGCAGTTGTTATGTTGGCATCATGTTTGGACTTTGTTCCATTTAGGTATTGTCACTTGAATAATCATTGTGTTAATCATTCAATTAACAGACAGTAGTCGAGTAGCTGTGTAGTTTTAGTCAGTCGTGTCATTTTTGCCCCGGATTTGTGTGCTGATATTTTTACCGTTGAGCTAATAGAGCCTGCCTGCTTGCTCAGGGGATAAATTGAATCTTGACCATCAGGTTGAAATCTCTATCAGATCCTGTGTCTAGGAGAAACAGGACCTTTGACATGATCTACTGTATGTCTCAATAGAAGAGCAGGAAGACAAAAAAAAACACCCTAATTGTATTATATTCAAGAATCTACCATACATATTGGACAAACTTACATGTTATTACATAGTCCCACTTTAAGGTCATCTTTTCATGTTGACTGACTTTTGGGATATAATACTTCAATTAAACTCTAAAAAAGATATCTAAAAGCGCAAACATTCTATCACGATGTGAGCTTGTAGGCGTGCATTACAATCGTACAATTACAGTGCAAATCAGGTTTTTTTTTCACAAACCGGAATGTCAATTTAAAGTCTTTCTGTGTAACCTTCTCAGTTAAACATTTTTGATCTGATCTTTGACTGGCTTCACTGGCAATTCCACATACTGTATGTTTTTGTCAACTTCTCTAAACACTATTTTAGTTGCTCCTGCTGCCCCAACAGTCGCAGCAACATTATGCAGGCACAACATGCAATATATTTATCAATGTATTCTAAAGTTAATACACACCGTTTGTGACAACACTGTTGTTTCTTCCTAAAATATGGTCAGCACTAGGGGGCCCGCAGCATTCATTTTGAAGCCATACTTCTGTGTATTTTCTTTTTCTTCTCGAACTGCATTCTGGGAATCGCAGTTCTAACGGAGCTAATGGAGCCGTGTCACCAAACAGATTTCTAGACTGGATGTTACCCAGTATGACTTAAAAACTTCAATTTTAAGGATCCATAAATGCACACTCAGAATCGTTTTCGAACGCACAGTGTGCATTTGACGAATGGAGTGGAGTAAAATTAACATGAAGATTCATTATATTTTTTAAATACTTTCAACAACATGTAACACATTTGAGTGCTGGACTAGAGCCAAGGCCTGCGGTACTATTGACAATATAACACTTCAAATGTAAACACCACCAAAATGACTCACTGGATTGATTCAACTATTTTTGGGGTACACCGTTTCAGCTTCTTAAAAAGGACTGCACCAGTATTTCTTTATGGGTTGAAATGATTTATCATTCTGCCATTTGTTAATCAATTTTTTAAAATAAAAACAAAATATCATTGACTGATTGCGTGTTCCGTCTTATTTCAGCCACAGCAAAGAGGATGAAGGTGAAATGGTTGCTGATTCCTCTCTACTTGATCAACTATTTTTGAAAGATTTGTGACAGATTTGAATTAATATATAGGGGTATTATAGAGGTACATATCGATTTGGGGGTCCTCTCAACATGAAAATGTTTGATAACCACTGATTTGGCACTCTCCTACGTAATGTCCATTCATTGAGGCGGGTTTATCTGCTATGGAAAACACAGTAAAGGAGTTGAGTTGGTACCATGCAGTGGAGAAGCACCATAACTGGCATCTCTCATCTTCACCTTCAGCATCTCAAGGGCAGTGGACTGTTCCAACGGACAAAGTACAATACTTTCACTGTGTTGTTCAGCTTTCCCATGGTGTCAGCATCTGCTGTTGGGTACATTCTGTGCACGGGCATGCACGCACACGCACACACACACACGCACGCACACAGCTCCCAGACAAATGGAATGCTAGGGTTCAGACTAAACAGGGACATCACTTAAGATGGCCTTTGTCACAATCAACATTCACATTGTACGCCGGTGTACTTGCTTGGATCTGTGGGGCCGCACTGTGCTCTTCATGTGAATGAGGTCATGAGGTGAACGAGTAAAAGGTTTATGGGTCAGTGACGTGACGCCCCAAAAAATGTGTTTTTAAAAAAACTTTAAATTGCAGGCATAAAAGTTATTTACTTTTGTTCTACTCACTCTCAACCTTATGGAAATACATTTTGTTTTTAGATATGTTATTGGAATCAGACTTTATTCAGCAGTTTGTTGTACTTGTGCCTAAAATCGTCATATGGTGTGACATGAAAATAATTGTTCATAAAATGAAAATGGAGTACATCTTTCTTAAGTTACTCACTTTATCAAAGTCCTTTATCATAACTAACCAGTGATCCACTATAGTTTTTTGAAAATTAATTATATCTGTATATTTTTTTCATAATCGACACTCTGTGTGAGGCCCATGTTCATGATCTTACAACATATTTTAAATGTATTCTGTCAAAACTTTCTCTAAAATTACACAAATATTTGTGACTCTTCCTGATAATATTCTCTATGTAATCCATAAACATTTTTTTGGTTTAATCATTAATAAAGGTATGATTTTTCACTATTTGGAATGTCACACCAAATGATTTAGTGTCACACCGTATGATCATATCTTCATGTGTCAAAGCAAACTGTGTTTTAACCTACCTATTAGTGAGTACTGAACTTTACTGATTGATTAAACAATTACCCAGGATAACATGGCCTTAATATTTCTGAACAGGATATTATTGTAGGGCTTTAACATGGGATAAGAAAGAATTGTAGTAGTAGATGGATGATGAGGATGTGCACAGGAATGCTACGCACACCTAAGTCTTCTGCCGGCCCACGGCAGAAGGATCCTAAAGGGACAATAAGGCGCATAGCCACACTTGGAGCCAAGGCATTGAAGGCAACATTTTATTAACACCAATTAGTGGAAACAGAACTCAGCATTCAGGTAAATTGCTTTTTTCCGAAGTCTCCTGAACTTGAACACAGCATTTTGTGTTGAACAAATGTAATTAGGAATCATGACATTACACCACATCTCCACTAGCTAAAGAGTGCTGGGTTGCGCAACTCTTAAAATAGCTGATCTACAAGCTCTCGCAGCACAACGTGTTGAGAGCTTGTAGATCAGCTATTTTCGCTAGTTTTGTCTCGGGTCCTACCTTAACACTGTCCACTGTCCAGTCCAGTGAGTGAAAGTACAAAAGTATTAGATCAGATTAGATTATACATTTAGACTGTATTGTACATCAGCCAGTCGTATTTGGTGAGGGTAGCAAACCGGCTGCCTTGTTGCGGTTCTGCTATGCCACAGACAACCTCCTGCTCTTCGTAGAAAATGCAGTCTCGCCCCTTTGGCTCCTCTCTCCTTGCTGGGTCATTGTTTAGTTTCTCCCTGTACTTTCTCGTTCTCTCAGCACTTGTCATTTTCCAGCTGACAAAAGAAAATGGAATGTATAGTTTAAGACAAAGAGAAAATATTGTTTAGATTGAAACAATATGTTAAGGTTTCTGTGAAGGGGTTTCTGCTCTGTCTGATGAATTTGAAGTATCACTGAATGAAGCTAAATTTCATTTTATGTAAAAATGTTTAAAACAAATGTTTAAATGTACAAAAGAAACATGGAACTTTGTTATTTGTTGTTATATCTGTAGTTAAATACAGTATAAATCATATGGTGTGACAGTCAAGTCATATGGTGTGACAAGCAGACCTGTCACACCATATGATTAAGTGTCACACCATATTACTGTTTTCTCCATTTAGGTTTACCTTGAGGCTACTATGTACACATTAGCATGCTAACAGCATGCTAGCTATAACAAAGCAGCCTAGATCTACATGGAAATATGACCAAAACGTCAAATAACTTAAGCTTTTTTTAAAGAAAAGGTGTCACACCAAAAGACATCCAGAATGGTGAGTTTGTCAACGTTTCAACAAGATGGCATTTCATGAAAATGTTAAAATCATAACTCACCTCAGACACCTGTCTTGCAGTTGTGCTGGGAGTGCTGAATAGCCTTACAGAAGAAGGACCTCTCTAGCCAATAGGTGTCCAAATAATTGCCTGTTTAATTTTTCCAAACTAGTGTCACACCAAATGATTTTGGGTTGGGGGACAAAATGTTTTTGATCAGAAATGACTGAAAACATTATGCTTTGACTTTGAAAAGATATAGGCTCAAAATAGACATTCTTTTTAGCCTAAATTCATTTTCAAATTATTTTTAGCAATTATTTTTCTTAGTTTTATTCAAGTTCCCACTTTGAGAAACAAGGTCAGGACAGTCACACCATATGAGTTTTGCCATGTTTGGTTGAAGATTCTGAAGAAATGAGGAATGAAATGTTTTAATCTTGAGTAAGTTCACATAAAGCTTAATGTCCTGCACAATATTCAGAAGGTTTTTGACAAATATATTTTTTATTTATACATGTTTGACACCGAGGACAGCGAAAACGTTACGTCACGTCACCCACCCACATATGACAATGAGACACAATCTTGTATTTACAATTGGCTTAAAGCCGCATCCCACTTCCAAGCGGTAGGTAGGGAGAACGTCCGATGTAGGTAGAGCGTAGGGAATAAAACCGCCCATAACTCTATCATTGGCCCCCCGTTGCCATGGTGACCGCCGTCCATTGGCTCGTATTCCCAGCTATGGGACCGGCGGATCCAATTTCAACCGAGGGGGGCGTAGCCAGAACACACACACACACACACACACACACACACACACACACACACACACACACACACAAATAGCTAATAGTTAGCTCACAACTTTCCACTTTTCTCTTTCACCTCAATCTCAAAAAAAAATATTTTCTCAAAAAAAAAAAAATCTCAAAAAACTTTTTTTTTTCTCAAAATTCTTTTTTTCTCAAAAATTTTTTTTTTCTCAAAAAATTGTTTTTTTCTCAAAAAACATTTTTGGCCACCCTATACCTCAGGGATTTGTTTTCGACGAATATTTACTCCTAGAGACGCAACGCGACGACCTAGAGGGGAGGCCGGCGTAGCCGGCCGACCTTCTAGTTTTATACAAAATGTGTTGTGGTGGTCCCTGCTTATGCTCTCTCTCAGATGACGGGTCCTTGGCCTTCAAAACGAACCCTGATGTTGGAGCTAGACACTGAATAGAATGAGATTCAAGCCCTAAATAATGCTCTATGGAGAACATACATTCCCAATCCTGCTTCAGTATGCAGGCTCTTATGCTGGGCAATGCAGACATTGTAGTAGTTCAAGATGGGTGTGAAGTCCACCATGAGTCCACGACTTAATCATTTATATGAATATTGTTGCTGCCGGGTGGAAACCTTGTATCGCCATGCTTTTGTTTTGTAAATGAATGCCCTATTTCCCCCCCCCCTATTTTGTCATACACGAGTGTTGCACAAAATTAGTGAAAATAGAAGATCTACAAGCTCACAACCAGGCCCAGCGGCAGGACTCAATGACTAGTGAGTCCGTGAGCTTGAGGTTGTGATCACTATGCAAAATAGTGTTTCGCCTTTGTTGTTGAGTATTTGCCGGGTTCACTGATGGGGACGGGCGGTCTGAGTGAGGCGGATGGACCCCAGGCTTCCCCCTCGTGCCGCCGGTGCTGCTCACACCGCTCTGCTATGCGAGGCGTTGTGAGTATGTGGATCAGCCGTTTTCACTATTCAAAGTTTTTAAAATAATAATAAAAATCCACCCGCCAGCGACAATATGGATGTTGCTATTTCCCACAGTGTGGTCATCTCTTTTGGGAAAGGCTTACTGCCAAGTTCCATTAACATGGTCAGCACATGACCCCTGTCATCATGATGACAATCTATTATGTAACTTTGCATCATGGTCCCACCTGTATGACAGCAATCCCCACAACACCGTCTTCCGCTCTACTTAAGGCGCCAACAGGCTGGCCTGATGTGCCTCAGTCTGCTTGACTTGGTTCACAACAACACTGTTTTGTTTTCTTCCCCAGCCACTTGTGCACAGAAGATGAGCTTGCATTGGCTAAAGGACGGTATTCAATATTATCATCACTTATCACTCATATATAGGAATAAGAAAAATCGACTAACTGAATCACGACTGAACTGGGTTTTCATTTGCCTTTTTAAAGAGCATTGTAGGATTTATGTGCTTTCTTGTCTTTTCTGTACTTTTATCTTTTTAAATGCTGGCCCTGGAAGCTGTGCTCCAAGAATTCCTATGCTTTCGCGTAAATAGCGAATGAAGTCTCTTGAATCTTATTCAGTTAATTTAGCAGCTACTACTGCGTCCTCAGCAGTCAGTACAGCTCAGGAACAGAATATCAAAGGCATCACTCCAGCTTCCCCATCCATAAATTGTTGTGTAATGTGTACTGAATACATTTTTATTTTTTATGTCCCCCCATCCGCCATGTTTTCTAGCAAACAAAAAAGGAGAAAGTACTTCCTACTACTATTATTTTCTTCTCATTTGTTTGTTTATCTGTGTATATGAAAGCATAGATTTCTAATTGAAAAAGAAAAAAGAAAAAAAAAAAACAGACTACTTCCTACCATGATTTTTTTTCTTTCTCATTTGTTTATCTGTGTATATGAAAGCATAGATTTCTAAGTGAATCTCTTAGTTTCACCAGCATTGTTGTCACCATGAAGTAGCAA
The DNA here is from genome assembly GCF_963921795.1 of Nannobrachium achirus. NCBI lineage: Eukaryota > Metazoa > Chordata > Actinopteri > Myctophiformes > Myctophidae > Nannobrachium > Nannobrachium achirus. The sequence continues at coordinate 40,113,767 of NC_137823.1, forward strand.
GTATACTTAAAGGAGTAGTTCACCCCCAAAATGACTTTTTTTCTATTGATTACTCAGGCCATGGAGAGTAGAGTTCAATAATATTTTTTTGGTTTTTGTCACATTCCTAAGACAAAAATGTGATAACAATAAATTTACCCCCATTGATTCCGGATGGTGACCCGTTTCGAAACGGGTCACCATCCGGAATCAATGGGGGTAAATTTACTCGAATCAAAATTTTGTCTTAGGAATGTGACAAAAACCAAAAAATATTATTGAACTCTACTCTCCATGGCCTGAGTAATCAATAGAAAAAAAGTCATTTTGGGGTGAACTACTCCTTTAATGATGAAACTAAGAAAGGAAAAAGAAAAATGCCATCGCAGAACATTCCCTCAACAACACCCACCAACATGGTCATTTATCACAGCTGAAAAACCCTCAACATGCAGAATGACCAGAACAAATAAATACAACATATGTTTGTAAAAAAAACACAATTGCACATTTGCTACTTTTGAACATTTTTGAAAAGCTCTTCCCTTCTGGGGGGGAGGGGGCCCATCATTCCGACGGTTCATTGTTCCGAAGGTTCATTAGTCCAAATTTAGTTAGGGTTACTGAGGTTAAGGTTAGGGTTAGAGTTTGGGGATAGTTTTAGGGGGGGGGGGGGTCCCTGGGTTAGGGTTAGGCACAAAACATTTTCAGATGGGGGGTCCGTGGCCAAAAACATATCATTTTTGGGGTCCTTGGCATGAAAAAGTTTGAAAACCACTGATCTAGAAGGCATTAGTAGAATCGTCCTCAGATCTTAATGGGTTGGAAAAAAAGGAAACGGTTAGATGTTTACCACTGTCTGGGAAGAAATGTCTGTGTGGAAAAAGCCAGACTGAAACGTCTTCAGCCATCAAACAGACATGCGTATAAATACAGCCCCTATTACTCTCTGAATTGGTGATGAATAGGGTCTCTCTCTCATCCTCTGTCTCCCAGTTTCTCCCTCCGTCTCCTCTATAGCAGTGGTTCTCAACCTTTTCAGGTTGCGACGCCCAAAATAATCATATTTTACATGGGGATCCCCCACCCTGACGAGCACTAAGAGCTGAGGCATTACATTTTGTATAACACGGTTCTATTGTGAAAATAGCAGATGTACATACTCACATTTCTGCCTCTAATATTGGACAACGTGGCCAATGTTTAATTTGTCATTTTAGAGGTATCATAAAGTCCTTAAATTGTCACTTAAAAAATGTGCAGATACCCTTGATACACTTAAACTTTGTCTCCTTTATATCCATCTCTCTCTTTCTCTCTCTCTCTCTCTCTCTCCCCCTCAGATCTCTCCACACACACACATCTCTCCACACACACACACACACACACACACACACACACACACACACACACACACACACACACACACACACACACACACACACACACACACACACACACAAACATATCTCCACACACACATCTCCACACACACACACACACACACACACACACACACACACACACACACACACACACACACACACACACACACAGTGTGGTGTCTCAGGGCGTCACACTGACAGTGAACATTAGCTTTGCCAACACACAGAGACACAACCCCAAGGCCTCGGGGTCATCTCTGGGTCTCTGTCCTCTAACTATAGGAAATATACAGCAGACTTTCTTCAACCCACACATTTCACAGCGGTGTGTTTATTATGCCTCGAAGATCACTGTGAAACCAATCAAGAGGCCTCTTCTAGGACAAACGGTTCCTAAACTTTTCAGGCCGCTAACCCCCAAAATAATCATATTTGAAAATTCCCCCTTCAGGAGGCCAGAGGAGAAGGTAGGCATCACTTCTCCCATAAGACAGGCAAGAAGTGAGACCCCACCTTACACCTACCCCCACTTTCTCCCTGCGCTGAACATAGTGTATTTTTAATTTTTTTGTAAATGCAACGATTGTTATTTTGTTATTGTTGCTATGTCTGTAAATTGAGTGCCAAGGACTTCCGACTTAAACAAGACTGTACCTGTGCCGTGCTGCATCTCAAATGTGACTACTGTACATGTGATGTTGTTCATTGTGTGACTAATAAAATATTCAATCAATCAATATTTGTCACTGTGTGCACATACTGTAACTCCAATGAGCTGGGGCGGCACCTGTCAGCAGGGAGTCTTGGACGAAGACTCCACGTCCCTCCAGTGGAGGCTCCTCACTGGCAGGTGAGTCAGTAGGATACAACAGCTGTGAAAACAAAGAAATGTGTGTTGGGAGAAAACAATTGGCTTAGCGACTAAATTGGAGAGAAAAGCAACAACAAAAAAGAACAAGACATTTACAGTACATGGTGAAGCTTTAAAATACAGTTTTGAAGTGGCCACCACTCTATTGATTTTACATGAAGTGAAGTTGGAACTGGAAGCCGGTAACCCTGTTTCCACCTTGCCTGCCTCCAGTGGTGGAAGAAGCAGGGGTCTTCAACAGGGTGTCCGTGACCCCTAGGGGGTCCTCAGAGCTACTACAGGGGGGCCGCTGAATCTTTGTGTGATAGGATAATTTTTTGACAACTTGAACCCTGGCATCCCTATTCTGAGGAGAACTTAAAAAGCCTAAAATAGCAGATCTACAAGCTCTCAACGCCTCACGCTGCGAGAGCGTTGAGGGGTTAAATGTCTGAAAAAACACATTCACACAAATCCAACATCGACTGATGACAGTGCATCCAATCATCCTATGAAATCGTTGAAAATCTGCAACACAGTTTTATACAACATGTAGAGGGGGTCCGTGCTTCATCTGTCTCTCAGCTAAGGGGTACTTGGCCTGAAAACGTTGAAGACCCCTGAAGTACAGTACTTGAGTCGATGTACTTAGCTACTTTAGACCACTGCGTGCCTCTGCTGGTTCACACACCGATGGCGTGTGCCGGCCCGGAGCAGCCAGCGGCTTTGATGGTCCTCAGATCTGCTGTGATGTGGTTATTTTAAGACTTTAAAATGCAAGGGATGCTGCATCCAGCAGCACAGATCCTGGGGAGGCTCTCGTCTTACGTGATGGTCGGACATTATTAGACACTTTACATAACCCTTACCTCTGGCTCTGCCGCAGCCGCACACTGCTACTGCACACACACACACACACACACACACACACACACACACACACACACACACACACACACACACACACACACACACACACAGTACCATGTACAGTACATACAGTACGCATAGTATGTACAGTACATACTGTATACCTGACCGTAGCAGAATGAAATCCAATACAAAATGTGGGGATTCGCCTCAGGATTTGATCATCCTGTCGGGGGTTATTTCTCAACAATGCCCGGCATGTCGCCAATTATCCCTTGCATACTAAGACATTTGGCTGGGGAACGCCCTCCAAGGACCGCTGGGGGTCCCCCGACCCCACTTAAAAAACGGCTGCTGTACACAGAACCCACGTTTTAAACAGGTCCATGGGATGCAGCAGACGTACATGGACGTGCTGAGAATGTTACTGTAGAGAGGCAGGGGCTGAAATTTCTAAAAGGGCCTTTTGGTGAAAACATTGAAAATAGCAGACCTCCAAGCTCACAACGCGTAACAGAGCTTGGAGGTAGGCTATTTTTGATGCTTGATTTCTACACAGGGGGGGCAATTCTTTCAAAATAAGATGCTGCATTCAAGTTCAGGAGAGTCTTGACAAGGCAATTCTCTTGAATGCTGCCTTCGGGTATGGCATGGAAAGAGGGCGTTTGCATTTCTTTCACCATAGTAAAAACTGCAGTCATGGTCTGGAGAGCGCACCCAAGCCCCCTTTGATGTCTATGTGTGCACGTGCCTGGTAGTGTTGCAGGGTTTGTGCGTATGTACCATATGTATGTACAGTACACAGTCAGAACAGATGCAGCTTAATGGACACATTTTAACCCAGTTGATGCGACACAGCAGCTCTACAGATGGACAATAAAACACATGAACCACCTGGCATTTCAAAAGCACATCAGTTTCAATCCAGAATAAAAATCGTTTTATTTGATTATTTTCACTGGATAATGTGAGTGATGTCCTCGTTTAACTGAGTTGAAAGAGCTTCAAGGACTTCCAGTAAACCTAGAAACGTCAACGCTGACGCTTTGAATACCGTAGTTGAAAAACATTTTTTCTTTCTTTTTTTTTATGTCGATTTTGATCTCAAGATCTCAAAGATTCAAATGCAAATGACCAACACACACTAAAATCCACCACAGTGTTAATTTATCCATATTGTACAAGTGCATGGAACCAAATGGATTTTACTGTGCAGGATGAGAATAAACTTCTTGATGACCGTGGTGCATGTTTGCAGCTTGCATAGGTCTACACTACAGTATGTATTAAACAGTACAGTAGTACATGTTATGTTTTTGCATTGTAGGAAAATGACAGTTCAAAACACTGCAATATATGGTGCTTTGGTATTCTGGGCACACACGCACACGCACACACACACACACACACACACACACACACACACACACACACACACACACACACACACACACAGCAGTATTTAACAAAATATATAATACAGTAAAAGGGCACAATATTCCCATTCATCAGATCCTATTTACCCCCATGATTCTCTGTGTAAATCAGTATAATAGCTCTCGGGCAACCTTGCTTGCACCTTGTGGCCCTTTTTCTCCCTCTTTTCATTTTTTATTTATTTATTACTAGAAAGAAGCACCGAGCGCGGTTTGTGACTTCAGCACGGATTAGCATCAAGACGACAGCGCTGCGCGCATCGTGTCACTTATGATTAGCCGTCCCCTCCCAGATCTGGGAGGAAAAACTGTCCGAGGTCCTTTGCCACCACCGCCACGCCGCGCAGGGCTGTGTCTGCCCAGCCTCTCAGCAGTTAGATAACCAGCCCACGTATGAGATGAAACCATCACACACCACCAGCGGTGGTGGTGGAAGTAATCAGGTATATAGGGCCTATATATCTTTTTACTTAGAGCTAACCTCTGTAACTTTCCTCTTGTACCCTGGATTTGATTGAGAGGAAAGAGACCGCACAGCTCTTCAGCCAGGATGCAAATAACTTAAAGTGATAGTTCGCCTATTTTATAAACGCAGCTGTGTGGAGTACTCACCAGTAATGGACTTGTTCTAAGGGCATGAATTGGTTAGCTGAATCCCCTGGACAGAACTGTGGTCATTTTTGAGCTGAATTAAAAGTAGTTCCATTGAGTTGCTAGAACCTATTTTTTGTAATAAACTAATCCACAAAACCGCCGTCATTATTATTGTTGACCTATTTCTACTTCTACGAGTAATGCTCGTTCAACTTTGACCCCTCTGTAACATGGTACTATTTCTTCTCGAGTAGATCACTGCGCCGCACTATAACTCTATGGCGCCGCATCACTCACGGCGTATGCTCTGTGCTTCTGTGAGCTGCTGCAACACACGCTGTTTATTTGTTGTGTGGTCGCTGCTGATCGCTCCTACTAGCTAGTCGTGAATAGCAACTTAGCTAACCTTTATCTGCCATTGCTAACACAAGGGAGATATATCCACGCATTTCTGGGTAACAGAAAAAAACTTCTTCACCGTTTCCCCAAGGATAAAGACAGCCAGCGAGTTTTCCCCTCTGGTCCCGTATCTAACACTACGCTATGTCACTGGTGAGCACTTGCACTCTGAGCCGCGGCAGCACAGGCTGCTCAGCCTCTTGTCTGTAGTAAAAATAAAATATACACTTTCACTACTCACCCAAAAAAAAGGCGGTTCTAAGATGTCGAAAGCCTACTGTCCTTAGTGGCAACACTTGTAGCCCCCCATCTCACGTCTAAAATACACATTTGGTCCAGAAAAGAAAATATTTTACTGGAAGTTTTAGCTACTCCACACCGCCCTCTACAGATCTTGTCAATAGGAAAGTCCATTGACCAGATTTTGCTTTCGGGTGAAATATATTTTCTTTTATGGCAACAAGTGCATTTTATACGTGACATTTAGACAGATTGCCCCCACTTCTGAAAGTAGGCTTTTTACTCTATGGAGATGTCTTTGTTTTGGTGAGAAGCGAAACTGTACTTTGTATTTTTACTACAGAGGAGAGGGTGCGCAGGCTTTCCTAAAGCGTAAGGGCTCATCGGTGACATAGCGCTACGCTATGGACCAGAGCTACCGATTTCCGAGGGTAAAACAACACTGGACTAATAAAATATATCGTCTGTACCATTGGTTGTCAAAGTGGGATCCGGGGACCCCCAGGGCAGGGTCTTTGAGGGAATATAAGGGGGTCCCCAGCTAATAGTTAGGACCGAAGGCGAGATTTCAGCTTTCAGGAGCGACCAGGCAGCTATCAGTTCAGACTGTTTGGGGGCGTGTGCTGCGGCTGCCGCGGGATGCGCCCGTTGAGTTGAATGCGGCGCAGTGATCTACTCTAGAGAAGAAATAGTACCATGTTACAGAGGGGTCAAAGTTGAACGAGCATTACTCGTAGAAGTAGAAATAGGTCAACAATAATAATGACGGCGGTTTTGTGGATTAGTTTATTACAAAAAATAGGTTCTAGCAAATCAATGGAACTACTTTTAATTCAGCACAAAAATGACCACAGTTCTATCCAGGGGATTCAGCTGACCAATTCATGCCCTTAGAACTAGTGTTGCCCGATCCCGATCACGTGATCGGATCGGCCGCCGATATGGCCGTTTTTATAAGATCGGAGATCGGGGGGAAAAAATCGAGAATTTTTTTTTTTTTTTTTTTTTTTTCAAAAAAATATTTTCTGGGAATACTGAAAGTTACAGGTAAGGTGAATGCGATATGAAATGTAAGCTTACCATAATCACAGTAATCCTTAATCATTTTCAATCATATTCAAGGGCTTTTGGAGAAATGAGACAGACAGAGCACTGCAGAGGGAAGGTGATTGTGTCAGACTCTGTGTACAGCTGGCAGCTGATGCCAATAAGTAGTAATTGGCCCCTTGCTAATGGATCAAAGGAAGGCAATTATGTCTCTCTGCACTGTCAACTAGCTCAGTGGTTCTCAACCTGTGGGTCGGGACCCCCAGGGGGGTCCTCAAATTATTTTGGGGGGGTCCCCAGATGATTAACTTAATGTGCAACATTGTTTTCTCTCTGAACAGTAAACAAATCAACATAAAGTTTAAGTGTATAGAGGGTATCTGCACATTTCAAAAGTGAAAAATGAAGGACTTTTTAATATCTCTAAAATGACAAATTAAACATTGGCCAAATTGTCAAATATTAAAGCCGGAAATTGTGAAAATAGCCGATCTACATGCTCAGAACTCCTCGCGTTGCGAGGCGTTGTGAGCATGTAGATCTGCTATTTTCACAATAGAACCGTGTTATACAAAATATACTTCCTCAGCTCTTCAGGGTCGGGGGTCCCCAGTTAAAATATGATTATTTTGGGGGTCACGGCCTGAAAAGGTTGAGAACCAAGTGATAGAATGAATAGAATTTTAAAAGATCGGATCGGGAAAGATCGGGATCGAATCGGAAGCAATAATATTTGATCGGTATCGGATCGGGAGCAAAAAAAACCTGATCGGGGCATCCCTACTTAGAACAAGTCCATTACTGGTGAGTACTCCACACAGCTGCATTTATAAAATAGGCGAACTATCACTTTAACCAACATTTCGACTGTTGCCAGTCTTCCTCTTGGTTTAACAGAATGACAAAAACAACATCACTTTTATAGGGGCTGGGAACAAAGGTGGGGTCATCTCAAGGAGGTGTCCTCAATCTCCCCATCAACATGGGTGGGGTGGGTAATTGCTCATCACTGGCAAGTGACTATAAACCTGCTTGAATGTGCCCAAGTGACTTGTACAGATTTTCATTATTCATTTGTAAACCTGGATTTGAACCTGGGTCTCCTATGCCGACGCATGAGCTGACATTTCTTTTTTAACACTGAGCTAATAGAGCCGGCTTGCTTGCTCACGGGTAAAAAAATATAAAGCGAAGAAAAACTCGCATTCGAAGGAAGTTGAAAGTTAAAACTTGGCTGTAAGTAAAAAGTAAAATGCATCGCTTCACGGATCGTGTTTTGCTTTTGTGTAACGCTGTTGTATGATCAAGTATAGGACGTTTAAATCATAGGACTGTATGAAAAAAAAAACACAAAAAGTTTGAATATGGAGATAAGAGGTTTCTGCCCGACAGAAACACAATGTACTTTGGTACTTTTCACCACACACACACACACACACACACACACACACACACACACACACACACACACACACACACACACACACACACACACACACACACACACACACACACACACACACACACACACACACACACACACACACACACACACACACACACACACACACACACACACCCCTTGTGGAAGAGAGGCCCACGTGATGAGAGAGAGCGGACAAAGGGCCTGTTAGGGCACGGTCACATCGTACTTTTATTCTACCTATGAGGGAGGATTCTGCCAATGCATTTCAATGGGAATGGAGTGGTTGTTTGCTGCCATTTCGGATTTCTGAAGAAAAAAAAAACCCCATTGAAATGCAGAATTCGCCCTCATAGGTATAATAGTGCGGTGTGACCGTGCCCTTAGAAGAATATACCGAAGAGCAGTGGACAATGTATATAGGACTGAAGTCTACAAAGTAACTGGTAACTCAAGTTTGGAGTAAAAGTACAATATTTGCCTCTGAGAAGTACAGAAAATTGGAACCTACTCCAGTAAAGTAAAAGTACTTCAAACTTGTACATAACTTGGGTACAACCACTGCAGAAATCATGTTATGCTAATATTGACTGCTAATGATCAAGAGTTCAAAAAATAACTGCAAGGAAAGCGTCATTAACAAGTCATTAGTGCATGCCCCATTAAAGCTGCTATAGCTGCAGCATTATGCAACTCTCCTGTCCCTACCCCGGATTTGAACCCAGGTCTCCTGCACCAAATAGAGCCTGCCTGCTAGCTCGCTCAGGGGAGAAATGTTATTTTGACAGTTGACACTGGGTAAAAAGAAATTGGATAAAAATGATACCAGGGAGCAGGGATGAGATCACTGCATCGCAATGTATGGGTGAACAACGTTGTTTCCTCGTTAGTCAAAGTGAGAGCCGAGGGGATCAAGAGCACATGCTCAAAACGCATAAAACAAACCTCAGAGGAAAGGGCACGGTGGTATGTGTGAACGTTATCATGGATTACAATATTCATCGAGGTGAAAACACAATTGTCACATCTCGCCTATACTGTGATGATAGAACAGCTTCGTTTTTTTGCGTCCACAAAATAATGGGTGCCCTCCCGGAACATCTTTCTTTTCTTTTCTTTTAAGTTGGCTCCACTGAAATCTCGGAACCAATTTCAAGGGTCCAATTTTAGTGGTCATAATATGGGGTCGTGATATAAAACAGTTTCAGTGTGTGTGTGTGTGTGTGTGTGTGTGTGTGTGTGTGTGTGTGTGCGTGCGCGCGCACGACAATAAGAAGTACAGCCAATACACAAGTGCAAAAGTCTTGATTTGCTGCCCCCCTCCCTGCAACTTTCAATATTTATGATTTTTGAAGCCCACGTTTGTGTGTCAAACTAGAATGAATAAAAATCACATTTATTATAGTGTAATATATTATTCTTTGTTATGCTAAAGAATCCTGATATAAAATGTGTGATCTGATATAAAATGACTGTTGTCATTTCTAGTAAATGTGTGACCTGATATAAAATGACTGTTTGTGACGCTGGCTGCTACATGTACATGATGATCATGGGCGTCACAAGGGGGGGGGGGGGGGGGGGGGGGGGGGGGGACTGAGTTACTAGGGCCCAAGGTGGAGGGTCCTTAATTATTTTATATTTAAGCTATTGAAAAATAGCAGATATACAAGCTCACAGCGCAGCACCAAGTGCCACGCTACGAGCTTGTAGATCTGCTATTTTTGAAAAGTCGTGAAAATGTGTGCAAATCTTTGAATATATGTACTTTTTAAGTGAACATTTGTAACTCAAATTTTGCTTCTGGGGGGTCCAGGGAATTAAATATTTTGAGATGGGGGTCCGTAGCCAAATACGTATCATTTTGGGGGTCCTTCACATGAAAAGGTTTAAGCACCACTGACATAGAAAAATAGGTCTTTCGAAAAACCTTAGAAGGATTTGAAATTGCCAATTGCCAAAAATGTTTTTTCCAAAATAGCAGATCTACAAGCTCGCAGCGCGTCTCTCGGTGAAATGTGAGTGAATCCTTGTACCCAGGGCCCAGAATTTGGTGTGACACCCCTGATGATGAGTCCTCATAGCACAAGAGCCTTGGACAGGCTGCTTGGCTGCCTGGCCGAACAGGGACACGAGCACACACTTACATAAATAAATCACATACAGGCAGGCTGGTGTGTGGCTGGAACCGGTGTGAGGAGGAGGGCTACAACTGTAGCCTTGCACCTAGACTGAATTATACAATGTTATGCTTGCCATCATCATACAACCTTCATGCAGGGCCACACAGAAGGCTAGCACTTCTGTCAGGAAGAAACATTGTATCTCCATCATGTTTTTTTTTAGCGGTGCTAACCGCTCTACATCTGGCTTTGTATGTATGTCCCGTGTTTGTTTGTACACGTATGTCCCGCCCCATCCCATACTGGCCCAGCTTCAACGGGAACGTTTAATGAAATTAACTCATAAATGGTGCCGCTTTTTTTTCTGTTTGGTTGTTTTACCATAAATTAATGGCCTACTTTGTCATATACTACAGTGTTACACAAAAGTAGCAAAAATAGACGATCTATATTTGCTCACAACCCGAAGATAGATCATTATGGAATACTGCAGCAGTCTTAACATTATCTGTGGGTTTTATAAATAGGCCTATTGAACCATTTTTATAAATATTGAACCAAAGAAAGGTATTAGCAAGAGCTTGCGACTAAATATTATCTACTGTAGATGGTACTGGTTTTTTCTTCTTTTTCCTTTTTCTGAAAAGTAACAGTTTTGGACATACAGGGTTTTCACCTGATTATACTCACTATGGCTGTGTGCAAGAGTGTAATTGAAATGAAATGAGTGCAGAGATGGAACTTGGAGTGGTTAGGGATGATAGTTCAGTCACGACTGTCTGAAAGGCTGATATTCTTTTCACTATATATCCTTTTGTTGCTGTCGGGCAGAAAGAAAGCTTTTCTTTCCACAATTCCTTACTGGGGGAAAAAGAAGAACCTGTATATGGTTTGTATAATATCCTGTTGCTTGTATTAGGAGAAAAATAATATGAAATACTGAACATTAGAATACGTGAAACAGAAATGTATCAAAATATGGAAACTGGCTCTCAATACCGAAAATACTGTAGCACATAATACATCTGATGGTATTGTAATACAATTTTGTGGGATAATAATGTGAATTTGTATCTGTCCATATTCAAATAAACCACACCAGTGCAGAGTACAGTACGGAATATTGGCCATTACAGAATGCTGATCCAATACAATGTACACTTATTTGAACACTGGAAGAACTGAGGTGTGTGTGTGTGTGTGTGTGTGTGTGTGTGTGTGGGTGTGTGTGTGTGTGTGTGTGTGTGTGTGTGTGTGTGTGTGTGTGTGTGTGTGTGTGTGTGTGTGTGTGTGTGTGTGTGTGTGTGTGTGTGTGTGTGTGTGTGTGTGTGCGTGCGTGCGTGCGTATGTACGATGTACTACTTATATTGTATCAACATTCTCATTAAAACTAGCCCCAGATTCTAGCTTAAAGACTGCAATGCTTTGAATCACCAAGTATATCTTTGCTGTGACAGATTTACAGTGGAGCTGAATGAGGTGAATTCACCGACCATGGACATTATGACCAAATATGGACGCAGACTTCTGACCTAATACATGTTAAATCACGTTGTGGAGGTGACAGTTGAGTAATATCGACTACTGAAATGTCTTAATAGGTTAATGTCATCACGTTGTTCTCCCAATACTGAGCAGTCAGCATGTTAGCCACCACCTGAGATTATAGAAACATTAGCAGTGACAGAGTTATGAATACGCAAGCAGCAGTGAAAGGGCATCCAGGAATACACCGGCCCTCCACACAGCTTGCAAATAACACATAATTATGACAAAGATACACACCGTTGTTGACATTATTCTCCAAAGGATATGAATGCCTGTCAATGCCATTACATCCAACACAGCACAGCCAACGCAAAGCATTTGGCCTGGAGAAATTGTGTGTGCGTGTATTAGGGCCTGGCAAATGTCTCCACAAGTACGGTATAGCAGAGAAACACTGCAGTGCAGACATTGTGTGCACATCCCTGGTCCTGACAAGAGAAATGTTGTTTATTTCTAGTTTATTTTATTTAGACTTACAATTAGGAAAAGATTGAGGTTGGATTAATGATTAGGATTAGGCATGTATAGGTTAGATTTAGGGGTTAGGGTTGGAGTTGGGAACACATGAAAGGTCGACCTAAAACAAAGTCGACCCAAACACGTTTCCCAACGGGTCTGTGGCCTTAAGCTAGATGCAGAATAGACCGAAATCTAATCTTTATTTCTGGGGGTCCCTGGAACAAAATATTTTGCGATAGGGGTCCATCCGTGGAACAAAATATTTTGAGATGGGGGTCCGCGTCCAAAAACACATTTTGGGGATCCTTAACCACTGATAGGCACATTCTAAAAATGTCTTCTAAATCCTAACAGTTTTCCTGAGAAAACGTATGTTGCTATCACTGCTTCTCAAACTTTGTCATGTCAAGGACCCCCATAATGATATGGGGACCCCAATCGCAAAATATTTTGTTCCAGGGACCCCCAGAAGCAAAGATTAGATTTTTGTCTATTCTGCATCTAGCTTAAGGCCACAGACCGTTGGGAACCGAGTTTGTGTCGACTTTGTTTTAGGTCGGCTTTTCCTGTTACCGGAGTTGGAGCCTGATTTATACTTGTTACCAAAAATAACACATGATGCTGCGATACATTGTGAGCTTGTAGATCAGCTATTTTTGGTGGATGGCACCACTAAACTGATGCTATAGGATTAAGGATAAAAGTAGCAAAAAAAGGAGGTAACAATGGCATATGTAAAATTGACGTTCCTGTGTGTGTGTGTGTGTGTGTGTGTGTGTGTGTGTGTGTGTGTGTGTGTGTGTGTGTGTGTGTGTGTGTGTGTGTGTGTGTGTGTGTGAAGATGTGTGTGAAGATGTGTGTACACCTGGTGACAAGACGCTTCAGCCAAGCAGGGAGGGCAGGGGCGTCATTTGGACCTTCTGAGTGTTGCCATGGCGACACCCAAGCGTTTTCATAAAAGATATAATTTAGTCAATTACCGGTATGCATATTTTTTTCCACCACAGAACGTTTGCAGGACAGACAGTGCGTATGAAGTGCCCTCTGTGTAGAAGTCCATTGCGTACACCTAGTAAAGCTTGATTATAATAAGTGAGCTCATAGCCCGGGATACAAGGGTTTCCCGAGAGCTCGGGCACCCCATTACAATGGCCAGTTCTCACTCATCCACATTCTTGCTTGGCCAGATTTTCACACCTTCCCCATGTCCTCTCGTTGGAGGGGAACACGCACAGCCACACTCCAGTAGTAGCCACTGTGGTGTAAAGTAACTAAGTACATTTACTGAAGTACTGTAGCCTACTTAAGTTTGAGTACTTTACTTGAGTATTTCCAATACTTTTACTTCTACTCCACTACATCTCGGATCCAAATATTGTACTGTTACTCAATTACATTTATTTGAAAGGTTTAGTTACTAGGCTAGTTACTTTGTAGATTATAGATTAACCGCTAAACTTCACCCATTTGAATAGAGAAAAGTCAGCGCTCATGAGTGAGCTTGCAGATTGGCTATTTGTGCAACACAGCATGCTCAAAATCCAAACCAAAACCAGTATGACCGTGCGCGCACATGTCCACTCAAAAGCCTATAATCGCACAGACACAGTGGTCCTTCTCGATTGGCGTGAGACAAATAGGTATGTGACTGTGTGTGGACATGACCAAAAAAATAAAAGTATTATAGCCTACTGTTCATTTCGATCTTTTACTTGTCAAATTTCAAGTATAGTAGGGTCCTCTCTGTCTGTCTGTCTGTCTGTCTCTCTCACACACACACCCACATACACACGGCGCACCAATGCTCCGAACCCAACTTGACACAAACACTGTTCGGGGGTCTACCATGATAGTCACACTAGGGTCACGTGTGGCCCCCAGGGATCCTGCCAGTGGCCCCTGTCAGGTACCCCTGCAGTCCACAGGCGCCAATCCGCCCCGCATCAAATTAGTCAAAAACATTGCTCTGGTGAATAGTTACACCAAAAACCTAAAATGCACAAGACAATGACTTGTTCACACCAGGGCCACACGTTGTACAACCCAGCTTGCAGCAGTCAGGGGTCCGCAGGGAGCACATGTTGCTCCAATCCACAACAAACTTTGGCTCAAACACTGTTCAGGGGTCTGGCATGCAGCCACGGATCAACGATCTGTGCCCCTCCACAACTTAGCCTTGTTGGACTCCGAGAGCCCCCAACCCAGGAAAGAGAAGGTACTGTAAGGGGGCTTTCTATATGGCACATGTAAAAGCGCAACACCAACATCCATATATCTCACTCTCCGTAGGAGGTAGGTCCGCTGCTGGCACTTTGCAAAAATGGCCTGGGTGTTGTCATTGAAGGTCAGCCCACTGTCAATAGTGGTCCCAAGATATTTGTAACTGCTAACCCTCTCCACACCTCACCACCAAGTGTCAGCTGCGGAAGAGGGTCAAGGTCATCCCTTAGTCTTTTTTAATTCAGTGATGAATTCAGCGGAAAAAAAACGAAAGCTCTTTCTTTAAACTCCTCTTTTACGTTTTTCAGCTCTTTTGCATTCTTTTTGCATGGCCACTTTCAACTTTCTTTAGCATTGTAGTAGCATTGTAGTAGCAGCCAACTCAGTCACCTATTTGATTGATTCTCCATCAAGCAACACTTTGAGCTGCTGAGGTCCAACTAGTAAATGCACACATATGGGGTGCTACAGCAGTGTTACTGCAGTGTTTCACACTTCAAATGGCCATAACTTGGTGAACATTACTCTGATCAGCGGAATCTAGGGCTAGATTTGATGGTCGTGGCCTGAAAATCTAGTGAATAAAAAAGGTCCCATGTTTCTGTATTTACATTACTAATTGATCCCTAAAACCAAATATTGCTGTGGAAACTGAATATATATTCATTTATGCCAGCATATTGCCATAACTATCATTCCCATAACTAGACCTTTACAGTTACATGTCATGGGGGAACACATGTGAATACAATAACCAAACTGAGCACAAAATACAACACAGTGCTACTGTATTGTCCACAATACAACATGACAGCAATAGAGTAACAGCCTGAATCACATTAGTACACAGCATACAACACAATATGACAGCAATAGAGCAACAACCTGAATTATATTTGTGTCCGCAGCAAGCACACACAACACAGCAGCTCAGCAAAGACATAAAAACAAGGTTCCTATCCAGAGAAAGAAAAGAAAATAATGAAAATAAAGAAAAGTGCCAAGGACCACCTGTGGACCCCATTTGGAAATACTTGTATCAAGGATCCCCATATAGCTCTGGTCCAGAGTGTTATAGAGCTCTGGTCTACAGCTGAAAGCAACTCCAGAACCTACTTTTTATATTTGGAATCTAGAGTTGCAATACCAAAGACCTCCTGATTGTATTAAACAACGTTAAACTCTCCAACATTGCAGCTGTACGGAAAGCTTGAATTATCCTCTGCAATGTTTTGGCTTGATAAAAGTCCACCGTATACATTTTTCTGTCAATAAGTTCTGTGCAGGTGACTATCTGTTGGAGTGTTGGAATTTGGAAGTGCTCCTTTTCAATAACGTGACGTCCTGCTGCCTCCTGCATTATGTGCAATTTTCGAAACAGGTGGTAGACTACGCAGGACCGTAAAGTGATTTCCAAAAAACAAGATTCCAGATATTACAAATAGGATCTAGAGTTGCTTGCGGCTAGCTCTGTACCAGAGCTAGGGTCCCCATAATATGTGTGTTAAAGATCTACAAGCCAAGCATTGCAGGCTTGTAAATCTGCTATTTTCACCAGTTTAGGTCCCAGGCAAACATCTAATCTCTCTTTCGGGTCTCGACCTGAAAAGTTAGGGAACCACTGAGCTAGACCAGGGGTCTTCAACAGGGGGTCCGGGACCCTAGGGGGTCCTCAGAGTTACTACAGGGGGTCTTTCAAATCTTTGTGTGATATTTTTTATATTAACCACTTGAATATTAACCACTTGAACGCTAACGTCCATATTCTGAAAACCTTAGCCAAAAATAGCAGATCTACAAGCTCACAACGCCTCACGCTGCAAGGCGTTGTGAGCTTGTAGATCGGCTATTTTCGGCAAAGAGGTTTGGTGTAGAGGGGAAAAAGAGCAGACTAAGTACAGAGTGAAAGGCCAAGTTTACTAAGTATTGACGGTTCAAGTGATTACATATCTGATAACACAAATTGACATGAATCCAAAATACACTGATGATTGTGCTGTCAAACGATGAAACTATATGGAATGCAGGGGTCCCTGCTTCATCTCTGTCTCAGCTAAGGGGTCCTTGTCCTGAAAACATTGAAGACCACTAATCTAGACTGTTCAGCTTGAGCTGTTCCAACTTCATATACAAGAGCAGTTTTCATCATCACACAACACTTGCCCACAAAATAGGCTTTCTTGCCATCCAGTGACAGTCATACGATGGAGTATAAAACTATAAATGTAGCTTAAGACACAGTTTTCCATCAACCTTGACCTCTGTACAACACATCTGATCTCATTTGACCTTTTGTTCCTCTTACATCTCTCTCTCCCCCCAGCTTGTCCCTCTTTGCCACTTCTCCCTCTCTCTCCCCCGTCCCTCCACCTCTCCCCCTCTCTCTCCCTTTCTCCCTCCCACTCCCTCCGTCATCCTCATAGACTGTAAAAGAAATATAGACAGTGGGAACCCATTGGTTTCTTTCTATGCTGCGAAAATGAAGCTTTTTTTGCCCTTGTATGGGTGTCGCCATCATGGTACTCAATAGGGTTGGACACGGTAACCGCCGTACCGCCGTACCGCGGTAAACCGAGGTCTACCGCGGTGTCAGTGTGCTTACCGCGGTAAAAAAAGACCAAAAAAAAAGTCAATTTTTTATTGGAAAACCAGCGAGTTTTAAAACGGGGGAGAAGCGAGGACCGCATGCGCTCCATGCCGCTCTGCTCTGGGCCGTGTACCACAGTTTGGAAGCCACATACGTCACTCTCACTCTCAGAGACACAGACAGTCAGACCTACACAGGGGAGCCTGCGTAGAGGAGTACAGAGCAGCGTAAACTTTCTCAGTAATCCACACGACACAAGGATGTTAATACATACCTTGTGTTGTGGCATATATTTTTTTTATTCATACGGATTACTGGCGGAGCGCGGGCCGCGTGGACTAAAACCGAAAATGAAACTATTTTACTTTTTCCACCGCGTCGCACGTTGTGCCCCGTTCAGCGGCGCGTCGGAGATTTTATAACCTTTTCTGTCAAGTCTTGTAACTAAAACCTGTATATAGCAGCACTCAATCACTGCGATTTGAGAGTTGAGACGTGACGTGAGTTTACAGAATCACTGTACACGATCTGACTACCCGTCCTCTTATGGTTTGTTCACACAGCTGTTTGTGTCTGAAAAGCTAAGTAGCTAGCCTACGTTACTATGGTAACCCGACAGTGCAGATCTAAAAGCTCAGAACGCGTCGCGGATGCAACGTGTTGTGAGCTTGTAGATCTGCTCCTTTCAAAGCCATACCCGCTGTGCTGTACGGAGAAGTATAACTCGGGCAGTCAGGCTGTGGAGAGGCGACTTTTGGGAAGATGATTGCAATATTTTGGCTTATCGCCGAACCTTAATTAATAGATATACGGGGGTGCGGTAATTACCGCAGTACCGGCGGTAAATGGGAAGACGGTAATCGCGGTAACAAAATGTCGATACCGCCCCAGGCCTAGTACTCAATACTACCCAAGGAATGCTATTGGCTGCCAACGGTCACGTGCAACCGCAGGGATACATGCATTACATACAATGTCTTGACTTGAGCTTGCCGAAAATAAAGCACACGAAGAAGAATCATCACAAGCCTATGCTATGATCACAAGCCCCTCCTACAGCATACCCTGCTTTAACATCAATTATAACATAAATTGGACCATTATTTTCACAAAACGCATATCATGGTGATTGAAACAAGGCTTTAAACTAGCGAAATGAACCAATTATTTATGTTCGGGTGAAATGAATGGAATCCTAAGGAGAACATTGCTTTTGGTACCAGAACAGCGCAACTAGCGGCCAATCATAGGAACTTTTAGTTCTATGTTTGCTTCATTTTAAATCTGGACAACTGGCCCCCTGGTCATCCTCCCTTCCTTCTCCCCCCTCTTCCCCATCCTCTTTCTCTTTCTCTCTCTCTCTAACAATCACGTTTCCAGGTCATTCAGTGTTAAATAATGATGTCAGCGTGCACTGCATGTTTTTCATGCTCATCACATATGGTGCAGCAGACAGACAGTTGTTCTCAAACATGTTTAAAAGCAGGGAGGGGTTGTTATGTTGTTTATCATTCAGTTTTAACCTCATTCACCCTGGCCTCCCTATCTGCCACCTGAAAATGTACGGTCACTTAGAGACCTCCTCAGTCAACTGAGATTATTTAAATTTTTCATTTCAAAATAAAGCATATTACAAGTTTCCAACAGTATTAATCAAAATGGCCCGTATTTAGAAATTCATTATTTTGGCAGAAAGTAAAATATTTAGACTGTAAATTCCCTACAAACACTTATGGTCCATTTAGACCCCTGGTGGCCCACAGACCAACACACCCCCAACAAACAAGTTCAATAAGGAAAATATTTTCCATCATGCTATCTTTCATTGCACTTTGTTTTCTGGGAATTTCACATGTAACCTTCCAAGCTGTCAAGACCTTTCATTCACTTTCCAGGCAATGAGCTCTGTTTTACAAACATCGCTGCCTCTGAACTTGTATTACATTGTATTTGCAGACTGAGTGCTGTGCAACTCACCTGCTACATCTGCTCCACCTTGCTGAGGTCTTCATTGTCCAGGAGATCGTCTGCACCACCTCCAACAGATCCTAGACTCCGGGGGGATCTCTTGTCTCTCCTCTCCTCTATCATCATAGCTTCATCCTCCTATATGCAGTGGTGGACACAGTAAGCCCCAGTAGGCCTAGTAGTCAGTATAGATATTCCTGTTCAAATACTATTCAACAGTAAAAAACATGTAAAATATTAATACTTAAATACAATATTTTAATAATAATTGCTAGAAACTATTTCCAACATTATCAACAACAACAATGAGAGTGAGCTTCTACTCTAGCTACACAATGTAC
This sequence comes from Nannobrachium achirus, assembly GCF_963921795.1. Classification (NCBI taxonomy): domain Eukaryota; kingdom Metazoa; phylum Chordata; class Actinopteri; order Myctophiformes; family Myctophidae; genus Nannobrachium; species Nannobrachium achirus. Next base: position 40,133,236 of record NC_137823.1, read on the forward strand.
CATATTTTGGGAATTAATTACCAATAGATCATATTAGCAAGATAATTTACACAACTGTGGTTGTTATAAATATTTTTGATTTTGGAGAACAGTCAGTAACTTTTAATCAGCTAGAATCCATGTACATCAATGCTCTGAACAAGAACATTATTGTGGGGGAGGACGCTTGATCTTTGGCGCCATCTACTGTTCATTCGAAGCAGGTTCTGTGTCAATACAATATCTGCATGGCAGTGTTTGATATAAATGATAGGTACCTATCATCTGCATTGTAGATTGTATTTGTAGATTCTAATGAGGTCTAGATTTATTTTCCTAAAATATTTTGGGTATTTGTCTGCCTTTATTGATAGTATAGAGTCGTTTATCTGCCAGGAATTAAAGATAATTAAATGATGATAGAGAGAACTCTAAACAAGTAGACAGTGTCAGTGACAGTGTCACAAACTTTATGCACAGGAACTTTATGCACAGGCTAATATTTTGCTTCTCAGATTAAGTATGTGCTTGCTGCTCAGGTCCTGTCAAGTGTGCACTTTTTAAAGCATTCTGCACATTCTGCACTCCCATTCACTTTATTTCACCAATTAAATCCACTAGCATGACCTGCCTATATACCTATATATAGTAGACTGTACTGTATACTGTACACATTCAGATTTCTCCTCTAGACCTGGTAATGTTCTCTCAATATAACAACACTTTAACTGTTATGTAACTTGAGTACTTCAGTACTTTAACTCAAGTACAAATTTGATTAAGCAACTTTCACTAGTAGTGGAGTAATATCTGACCAGGACTCAAAGTATACTTTGACTCATGAAGTAGTGCGGTTGAGAACTTTGGTTAGAAACATTGATATAGCAGAGAAATAATCTTCCAAACACAAATGTCAGTTCTTGGTTTGTTTATATGCATGAAGGAATATAGGTTATTTTATACAGTATATAATAGACATTGGCATTAATACAGATGAATACACACTATTTACATTACATGAAAATGATTGAAATAACAGTAAAAGATTAATTAACGCTTAAATAGCAAATGTAACTCACCTGAACTTAAATACAATTATTATAAAAAATGAATAGAGAAACATAAAATGTGTTGTCAGGTGCTGAAGCCCTTGGTGGCTGTAGGGGAGTGGGGACTGAACCAGAACATTGTCTTTGAGTCTATCAGTACCTACTCTATGATCAGTACCCTCTGGGGGCTTTGAGGGGGGCCTCCATCAGGATGCTGGTTCTCCTCATAAGGTCATCATCTATTTCAGGAACCCTTTGAGGACGCTGGACTGGTGGCTTCCCTGGCACACCAGCAGGTCTCTTGTATAGAGCCAGGTGGGAAGGGGGCTTTCTCTGCTGCATAAAGGCAACAATATTCACCACCCTCCTCCATGCATCAGCAGCGGGCCTTCTCTTCCTGGTGTCCTCCACTGACCTGGTGTCCTCCACTGACCGGCGATGTGTGCCTCTGGGGGCTTTGATGGTGGGCTCCATCAGGATGCTGGTTCTCCTCATAAGGTCATCTGCTTCAGGAACCCTTTGAGGACGCTGGACTGGTGGCTTCCCAGGCACACCAGCAGGTCTCTTGTAGAGAGCCAGGTGGGAAGGGGGCTTTCTCTGCTGTATAAAGGCAGCAATCTTCACCACCCTCCTCCATGCAGCAGCGGGCCTTCTCTTCCTGGTGTCCTCCACTGACCGGCGATGTGTGCACCCAGCTACCGTCGCCCTGTTGCTGCCGCTTGTCTGGGTGGACACCTGCTGCGTGGGAGCTCCTTCTCCAGGTGATGCAACATCATGGACGCGGACGCCCCTCAGAATCAGCCTGCCGTTGCTGGGGTCGAAGTGACACGACCAGGTGCGCTCAATCCGGTCATCTTCTTCAGCCTTCATGCGTTTGGCTGGTGGAAAGTCTTCAGAGCAGGGTGAGGGTCCATCATGTGGTCTCGGTCTCTTGGGCTGTTGTGTTGAACTTGGACCTCTCTTCTCCATGGTGAAGCAACGGTTTGTTTTCCTGTCAATAAACGAGCTAAATAGACGAGCAGAGGTGAAAGAACTTACCAAAGTTAATGTTCGTCCGTCTATCAGGATTGATTCGAGATGAATGATACAAATTCTTTGAAATCTTGTTCTTATAACCGCCAGGCTCAACAAAGACCCGCTGCGATTGGCCAGATTATTGTTGACGACGTCTCGCGCGGAGAAGCGAGCTGTGATTGGCCAGTCAAGTGTTGACAGCGTCTCGCGCGGAGAAGCGAGCTGTGATTGGCCAGTCAACTCCGTCGTTCGCCGCGGAACCGATCTGTGATTGGCCGCCGTACTTGTCAAACAAAAACAGGCGTTTCCTCCTCGCGTCGTGCAAGCTTCGCGCACTTAGATGCAGATCTACAAGCTCACAAGGCGTTGCATCGTAACTTGTTATGAGCTTGTAGATCAGCTGCAGCGTCACACGATGACGTTTGCCTAGAACGCAGTCCGAGATTCCCTCTTTCCCAGGTGTTTCGCCCAGGTGGGTGTGGTTTTGAGGTTAGCTTTACTTTAAGGCATATAACCACGCCCACCTAGGCGAAACACCTGGAAAAGAGGGAGTCCCATACTGAGACAGGCCGCACGCTGCAGGTGCTTTGCAGCAGGAGGAGGGAGAAATCTCCGTACATTCAACTGATGACAGCAGAGCTGAACAATCTCAGAGCAGAGGATTTTTTAGTGATCCATAGTGGAAATAGCGAGATAGAAATGTTTCTCTCGTCTCGCATTTAAGTCAGAGGAAGGTGGCAGAACGTTTTGGAAACTTTAGACCAGACAAAGTTCAGTCAGTACAACCATGAAGATGTTTCATCATAGAATCATCTGAATATACAACTCATAATGAGCAGTATCAATCATAATGGAAGCCAGCCAAAGAGAACAGCACCACCATGCATGGTATGTGTAGCTAATGTTAAAGCAGTTATCCTGATATAGCCCAAACATTTCAAGTACCTACTATATGGTCTAGCCATGTGAACTATAAAGTACATTTTTGATCAAGAGTGTTTTTATCTTTGGTATCCCTAAGTGTAAAGTATTTTGATTACTATGGTAAAATACAACTATTCAACACTTAACAAAGAAATATCACTTCTCCACCTTGTGTATAAATGGGAAAAAAGGTCCATTTTGGTTCTATGTTTACACTCTGGGTTACAGACCCATAAGGTCTATTTGGTTGCAAACTATGAAAAGGAAGTATCCTAGTGTAACATCTATTCTCTAAAGTTAAAGTTGGTTGTGAATTTTGTCTGGACAAATATAATATACCCATAAATGGACATAAACGGACACACAGCCCATACAGTAAGTAGTATGTCATACTGTCACGGCTCAACATCAGTATAAATCAGGTTTCCGTTGTGTCTGATGTCAAACCAAAGCTCCTTCAGATAGAGAGAGACTGAATACTGCAATCAACTGGCAATATGAGAATGCTTGTCATGCCAATAAAGCATATTTTAATTGAATTGATAAAGTCTATTTCATTCTCTCTGTTTGGATCCTCACTCTCCACGATAAAAAGGGCTAATTTCATTCGCACATTTTTAGCGCAGTGGTTCTCAAACATTTTCATGGCAAGGAAGGACCCGAAATTAATATTCATTTGACCACGGACCCCCGTCCCCCATCTGAAAATATTTTGTGCCAGACAGTGAGAGACACCCCATAACATTTAAGTTGTTAAAATGTTTAAAACAAAATCCAAATGTGTATAATTTTGTTTCCAGATTTCTTGAAATAGCTCATGTAAATAGGGCTAATGTGGTTAAAATGATTTTGATGCTATTTATAGAACCACTTGATTCGTACAGTAACCCCGGCTACGCCGAACAAGTTTCTTGTTGTGTATAAACCTGTTCACTGACATTTTCCACAGATGATGTCCAACAAGATGATAGCCCCCCTGCCTGAAAGGTCCGGAGGCCCCCAGTTGTGACTCCCGCTAAGCATGATCATGATGCTGCAATCCTCTAATGTGTCTCTACCAGAGACGGCAGCTACTGAATGACCAGCTGAAGTATTCTCAGAGATGTCAAGCTTCAACGCAGGTGAATTCAGTTACTGTACCTCTTGAAAATATTGTTCAAAGAGCTATGTTTTAGGCCTACATAACCAGCAGGTCGCTGGTGCAAGAAAAAGTACCGTAATAGTGAAGAAAAGCTGTCGCTCCGAATAGTTTTTTTTTACTGTGCAATGATCAGAAATAGTTTTTTCTCCATAATACAAGTACAATATTGCTATAAATCCCACCAATATACAAATACAGATATGTTCAAAATAATATTTTGCAAGTATCAAAAACCAGTGTGTCTATTTGTAAGCTTGCGATGAAGGTTGGTAATGAGAGTGATGTTAATTTTAACTCCCTTGACATCCAGAAAATTGATTTCCAGCAGTTAAGCTGAGATGTTTGTTACAGCTGTTCAGGTATTCATGGATACTGGAAAGGTCTTGTTGTTTGCCTGAGAATACAACAAAGATGTCGTCTTTGAACCGTTTGTAAAACTTAACATGCTTATGGAACGGGTTCTCTGGACACAGGGTGAATGTATTTTCGAAACGTCTATGTACCGTATATTAGCTAGTTTTGGGGCAATTTTACTACGCATCGCACAGCCTAAGCTCTGCAGATAAAAATTGTCTTTAAAGAGGAAATAGTTATATTGCAGAGCCAATGCAGTCAATTCCAGATTGAAATGTGTGCTGGAATGAGGTCCTTGGTTGTGGAAGTGTCCTATGGCTTCCAGAGGCCCTTGATGGGGAATGTTAGTGTACAAGCTCTCCGCATCAAAATTCAAAATTAACAAGTCACTTTCACAGGGCTCTTCAAGTATCTGGAGGAAGTTACTGCAGTTTCTTATACAATATTGTAACTCTGCAACAATGGGTTAGGTGGTGATCTACAAAAGACAGTAATATATATCCTCAGTTATAATCTTATTGGATTCTGCAATGATTTATGAATCTTGGGTATAGACTACTGGAATTAAGGGGTGATCTACTTTACCTTCATGCATTCATGTTGCATCCAGAGTTTTTTGTGAATGGAAAGTCTTCAGACCCATACAAGCCTTTCTTTCAGCTTGTTGATGTTGTTACATGATGTCTTTGCATTCATGTCTCTTTCCAACAGATGGCAGTATGTGTCAAGGGATGCAATCCTTCCTTTATAATATCTGGACAGGACATACCCCTAATGGAACATCTGGATAGCTTGACTTGGTTCCTGACTATAGTATGCAAAATGTTACTACATGCTGTGTACTTTCTTATCTCATTGTAATCCATGGTACATCATTATAATATATTTTATGTTGCCTTTTAAATAATTTACATAAGGACTACTACATAAAATTGTGTAGCAGAGGCTTCATAGACTTGTTTAACAGCATCAGTGTTGTGTAGCATTGTGTTGTATTTGTGTTCACGTGTATTATCAGACATTTAACCACAACTGTCAATACTTAGTACCTATCTGGCACAATGCATTGATTACAGGTATCTTAATAATAATAATCTCAGGAAAAATGCTTGTTTCCACAGATGACGTCCAACAAGATGATAGCCCCCCACCTAACCTTCCCTGACTCTTGACCCTGGAGGGCTGCTGTGCATTTGTTCTGGAGATCCTAAATGTGCCTCTACCAGAGAGAGACAGTAGCTGTACATGACCTACTGACCAGCTGAAGTATTCTCAGAGATGTCAAGCTTCAAAGCAGGTGAATTCAGTTTCCTCTTAAAACTCTAATTCAAAATGGTCAATGGTGCAAGACAAAAAACACAGCTGTAGCTCTATATAAGTTACAGCGTATGCACTGGAACAGAAAGTGGGCAAAAGCCATGATATGGACAGATGTAAGTATAGGAGAGAGGAGGTAATTATAACATGTATGATGACCATGTTGCATGGCCGTCCTAGTCAATAGAAAGATAACAATCTAAAGGTACAACAGATTTTGTCTAGGCTAAACTCAGAGACACGAAAAATAGGCATCAACATTTTGTGTGGAAACATAGTTCAAAACAAAACACTTTTATCAAAGGAAATGCAATGGACCTTGATTTCCTGCAATCCAACTAGGAAAATAGCTCAAGTTACAAATCACTACATTTTCTCACACAGTATGCTGAATGAGGACGCACCATTATTTAGGACTGAGACCAACAGAGCTGTCCCCATCTGAGCAGGACGACACAAGACCACTTGAATCAATCTCAGACAGACCTGCTGTGATGATGTCCATCTACAAACTCCAGGTCTACTACGGACTCCACAGTCCACACCAACCTGACCACACTCAGTTGTGCGCTGGTGTCGTGCACAGCAAAACATTACAACGTTACAACTAAAAATAGCTGTGAGGTATCTCCCAGATCACATTGTTGTTTTGTCCCTGTATCTATCGTGGGGCAAAGGAATAATATTTACATTTGATATTCACTTAATGGTAGGCTACTTGAGTAAATGTAATTAGTAGTTACTTTACACCACTTAATCCTGTTGTAATTTCAACAAGGGGCAGACGTTAGAACCGGTTGAACATGTTTAGCACAGAAAGATCAAGACAGTGTGTATTAGAAGCAATTAGTATGTCTGGTGTAAAAAATATTTTTCACGTTTTGCGGTTTAAAAAATGGGCATAAGAACAGAGAGTAGCTAATAAAAAGGAAACAAAGTCAGATAGCAAAGTGCAATTCATAAGGAACATGGTCAATTGAGGTAGAAAATCACAGAAGGAGGATGGAGTTTGGCGGGGAATTCCAGTTGTTTGTTCTGCGTGAGAAGAATGCCACCTCCCAAAAACCATAACATGCTTTATAAAAGAGCCTCGAGGGACTGTTGTAGTACACACTCAAAATGCAGTTCTCACTATTCTCCAGCCTAGTCGCGCTGCTGATGAGCAGCATGCTAGGATGCGTTGGCAGCTGTGATCTTGAAATGGACACTTGTGGTGCTCATTTACCGGGAGACGTAATTATTGGGGTGTTGATGCCATGCCACGCCAAAGTAGAGGCTCTTCATAATCGAACACGGCCTGATAGCTTCACCTGTACGAGGTTAGTAAAGAATGTTTGTGCCAGATTGTTACAGCAGTGCAGTGGTTCTCAAACATTGTCATGTCAAGGACCCCCAAATTCATAGCTATTTGGGCGCGGACGTCCATCTGAAAAGATTTCGTGCCAGGGACCCCCAAAAGAGATTTAAAAATGTACGTGAATCTTTTTTTTAAAGGGAGCCCCTGTCCCAGAACCCACTTTGAGAATACAGTAACTGTTGTCATAAATTATAATTCCAATATAATGTATTTTATATAATGGATTTGGTCAAAAGAATGAGGAATAAAAAAAGAATAAAGAACTCTTACTTTCTCACTAATTTCAACTAATCTTTTCCCAGCTTTGATTTAGTGCCATTTGTAAGATCCTTGGCTACCATTCACACCATTGAAGAGATCAACAAGTCTGGTTTCCTACCGGGTGTGCGTCTGGGATATCTGATGTGTGACACTTGTTCCGATGCTACCAAAGCCTTGAGAAACGTGGAGCGCATGCTGGCGGTCAATGGCTCGCTGAGCATTCAGTGTGACTACACCGAGTTCAGGTCACCAGTGAAGGTCATCATAGGAGCACGGTACTCTGAAGTGTCCATTGCTGTAGCTAAGCTACTCGGAGCATATATGATCCCTCAGGTAAGTTAGAAGTTGATGGACATGTTGTGATCAAGACATGCAATTCACTATAGATATTTGTATGCTGTATAGGAGTAGCCTGGCCTACTATCTGATGCCATCGTTTTTATATTTAGGCGGGATCAGCCCTAAATGAGGATGTAAGAATATATACGCACACAAAATAAGTGTTAAAGTAGGCCTATATAAGAAATGGATGATAATATATAGTATTAATTACTAATATATATAGTATACATTTGAAATTGTATCTTGAGTGGAATTAATCTACCTTCAATATTACTATAATATAAATATACTACAATATTTACAGTTTTCCTGCCCTCAGAATAACTTGTTGTGAGTCTAGATATTGGAGGTAGGTGAAAGGGTTGCAAGAAAGGGGAGAATCCGTTTGGGGAGCAAACCCACCAATGTGGTCAATACTGTACATGTGTGGTACACTACCACACGACTATCTGCAAGCTTGCATGATTATCTCTCTTATTGGCTTAATCGTTATCGGTATAGGCCTACTTGGCGTGTGTTTAAAAGTACTCTTCATCTAGAAATAAGCATTATCTAGGAGGGTGTAGAGAGACAGGAATCTAAGGGCAGATGTGTGAGACATGACAGGAATTTTATCTTGGGTCCTCGTGAGTGACTCACAAGGAGCATGCTGATCATTAATGTGTCTACCATTATATGAATTTGTTTTTCAGAGAAAAACAGAGCACCAATTTTAATTTAAATGTTTTTTTTCCTCCTGATTTTATTAGTTAAGCTGCACCTCATCTTCACCCGTACTGAGTAATAAGTTGCGCTACCCAAGTTTCTTGCGCACCATCCCCAGCGACGTGCACCAAACCAAAGCACTTGCCAAACTCATGGCTCGTTTCAAGTGGAACTGGGTAGGAGTTGTGTATGGAGACGATGACTATGGAAAGGCAGCCTTCCAGAGCTTCCTCCGCGATGCTGAGGAAATTAATGTGTGCACGGCCTTCCAGGAGATGGTGCCCCACTACCTGGACCATGAGCACAGCATGCAGCGAATCAAGCAAGTGGCGAAGAAGATCCGTTCCTCCAGTGCCCAGGTAGTACTGCTCATCCTCAAGGGCGAACTTGTGGAGGACCTTTTCAAGGTGATGATCCTGAAGAATATTACAAGAACCTGGATTGCCAGCGATGCCTGGTCAAGGTACCGCCGTTTGGCACTTCAGGTGGATGGCATCAATCAGGTCGGAGACATCCTCGGTTTCACGTTTGTGGCACGCCACAAAGAAACCTTCGATAACTACCTGAGGAACCTCAGAGCCAGCCCTGGGGGGTACAACAACTTCATCAAACAGTACAAGAGCCTGAGGTTCAACTGCACCCCTGAGTGTTTTGTTAAGGAGCCTCCATCCTACTGTCCCCCAATAAAATCTGATGCTGCATGCAGTTACACAAATTACCTAGAGGCTAATGATGACTTTCTTACAAGTGCACTGGACACAAGTGAAAACTACAACAGTGGAGTGGCTGTATGGGCCATAGCCCATGCCCTTAAGAGCCTTCTTAAATGTAACACAACCTCTTGTAATGGGGAGATTGGTTTCCCACCCTGGAAGGTGAGCATCAACATGGAGAAAACCTATGAATATATAAATGAATGAATACATAAATAAATGTGTGTGTGTGTGTGTGTGTGTGTGTGTGTGTGTGTGTGTGTGTGTGTGTGTGCGTGCGTGCGTGCGTGCGTGCGTGCGTGCGTGCGTGCGTGTTCAGTATTTACAGTATATAAAGTAACAATTCCCCCAAATTATAAGTAATTACTAAGAAATGTAAGGGTCAAATTGATCATGATCCAGACTCTAATATATTGCTGTTCCTAGAATATAGATTTTTGATACATTTGTACAGTTGCAGTACAAAGTGACCAATTTGCATGAGTTTCTTGCAGCTTCTTGAGGAACTGAAAAGGATACATTTTACGCTCGACAACCAGAGATATTTTTTTGACAAAAACGGCGACTTTGTCAATGGTTATGATCTGATCATGTGGGATAAGAAAGGAGACCGGAGGTACTTTAAAAGAATTGGGAGCTACCATGCACTTGATGGACGAATTGAGCTCGATGGAGATGTGAGAAAAATTCATTGGCTTTCAACAGCAAATAACTTGGTAAGACAACACATGGAAATGAGTGATATGGTAGCCGCATTCTTCCATTTCAGTAACTATGTTATTCTATAGTGCAAAGTGTTGAAAGTATTGTACTGTATATACTTTCCCATCCTTAATAAATCAGTGGTCACACTGAACCATTATCGTCAAAGCATGCTGGGCTTTAACCTCTCTGTATATACAGTACATGCATGTTTGTGCCTCAGAGGGATATGCAAAGAAACAAATGACATTGTCCAACAGTGATTGATTCTTCTACAACTGTTTCTTGATCAAGGTTTTATCAATGCAAACATTGGATTACAGTTCAAAACAATAACCCCCTTAAAATGCATACTTTCACTCACTCACTTTCAGATTCCTGAGTCTAGATGCTCAGAATCCTGTCACCCTGGATTAGCGAAGAAGATCTTGAATGTGTCCTGCTGTTACACCTGCGTTGAATGTGTGGAGGGGACCTATTCTAATGGCTCAGGTACACGTACTAGAAATGGTCTTTTTCCCATTCCATCTGCAATAGCTTTGTAAAATTAATCAGATTAAGAAGTGTACTGCAATATATACACTACACAATAAATTATAAGCAATATATGAATGCAACCCATAGCTGTGAAGAAGTAGCTGTCAAAATGTTACACACCATTTGCCACATGGTAAGACTTTAATTGCATTAAAAACATAATTGCAAAAGCAATTGTGTAATGCAAAACATTATGAAACGAACTAATGTATGAAACCAACTGATCATTAACACAATTTTTTTAATGAAAATACGCTCATCCGTTCTCGTATTATTTTACTAACAGACAGATCTCGACATTGATTTAGTTGCGTGGGACCTACTTCTGTGAGCTTGTACAAGTATATAATCAGGCTTTAGTTGGCAGAGATAATAAAGTAGTACAGTATGTACTTGGTTTTCCTCTTCTTACTTTTATGTTTTTGATTTAAACTACAAGTACCGGTAATCTCTATTTAGATTCGCCTGTTTTAACTGTAATCTAGCCTAATCTCACCTAAATCCAAATGTTCCTGCAGATCTTGAGGACTGTCAAAAGTGTCCTAATGGAACGTCATCCGAGAAGGGTTGGGACCATTGTGAACCAATAGTGAGGACCTATTTGAGGTGGAAAGATCCTCATCCCATTGCTCTTGTGGTGTCCGCAGCCTTTGGTGTATTGCTGCTGCTGGTGATCTTCATAATCTTTATGGTTTACAGAAATTCACAGCCCATGAAGCGAGCCGAGGTGAGAATGTCCTGCACGATGATCAGTGGCCTAGCTGTGAGCTTTGCCAGTGTCGTATGCTTCATGGACAAGCCCACTGTCCACCTGTGCCGGGCTCGGCAGATCATGTATGCCATGGGCTTCACCCTTTGTGTCTCCTGCATCCTAGTCAAGGCTTACCGAACATTCCTGGCCTTCCTGCCCTTTGGTCAAATGAGACACAGGCGACTAAATAAACTCTATAGGCCGCCTCTAATCATCAGCATTGTGACTGCTATCCAGGGAGTCATCTGCATCTTCTGGCTGGTCTTTGATAGTCCTGACGTTGATGACGTCCCTCCATCACCACAGAGCCTTGAGATAATTATCCAGTGTCACGTAGGCAAAACATTCATAGGTTTTGGTGTCATGTTGGGCTACATAGCCCTGCTTGCTTTGGTTGCCTTCCTCCTGGCTTTCAAGGGCAGGAAGGTTCCCCAGGAGTTCAGTGAGACCGGCTACATCATCTTCAGCATGCTGATGTACCTGTTTGTGTGGGTGTGCTTCATCCCCATCTATATCATCAAGACGGAAGAGGCTTCCGCTGTGCAGGCCTCAGCCATCTTAGTGTCCAACTATGGTGTCATCTTCTGTCATTTCTTACCCAGGTGCTATGAGGCACTCTTCAGGTCACAAGGTGACACACTGGAGAGGATCCTGAGGAGATGGCGTGTTGTCACTGCCAGCCCTTCACTTCCCATTACAAACCCAGATTTAGGGAAACAAGGAGATGCAAGCCCTGCTAGGTCAGCAGTTTCCACAGGCACACAAGTGAGGAAGAGACTTAGGAGTAAGTCCTTCTGAGATGTTTACTGTCAAAATGTGGCATGTATATAATTATTATTATTTGGCAATAGTTTGTCCTGGTAGTACATCTTTACAGTCTTTTGTTGCAATTCTGAATTCTTAAAAGACTCCGCCCTCCCCATCTCTCTCTTGAAATGAATCCAGTGACTCTAAGTTGTCAAAAAGTTGGAGGTCTGATCATTTCCTTCAACAAAATGACACAAAATGCGAAATTCCACCCCAAGACATAACCCCCATAGAATATAATTCACCGCCTGTGCAGCTCATTCTGAATGACGGCTGCGTGGCTTTTAACTGGCTCCAGAAAGTTTTCACATAACATCCATTCTAGCTTCATTGCACTGTTTGCCCATTTCTTTAAGAATTGAGTTTAAATTTGACTAACATTACTCATCACCTACAAGGCCAGATCTGGTCTTGCACCTCCCATATTTCAGATTTACTCTACCCTTATGTGCCACCCGGCCAAATGAAAACAAAAGGTGAACGTGCCTTTGCATTCATAGCCACGACATTCTGGAAAGCCTTGCTCGAGGAGATAAGGCTCGCTGAATCTCTGCCCCCTTTAAATCTCTTCTGAAAACTCACCTTTATAAAGCTGCTTATACCCCCAGTGCTCTTAATTTTAATGTTTGTCATGATTTTTTCACCGGCTTCGACTGCTCTCTTCACATTCAATCCGAGTTTTTCACCATTTCTCAGACGTTTGAATGCAGAGAATATGCACTGGGTATCCACGGAGGAGTATCCACGGTATCCTGTTCACCGTGCACTTTGAAGTACGCATGCGCCGATATCTGTCGCCTGGAATATTATTCCCCTCAGGGGAATCGAACCCAAACCGTGGGTTTGTTGCATCCGTGCTCTACTGACTGAGCTAATGAACGGATGAAGTGACTCCTTTTTTGTGCATTTATCTATGACGTGGATAGTGGGGTAGATGTTGATAGTGAGGGACTGAATATTTACTATTCTGTCCATAACGGCACATAACTCGGTAACGCGGCTGAGTGGGATTGGGCGCCGTTCCCACCGCTCGTCGCGGCAACTCGGCTCGCTGGCGCTCGCCTCGGTGGCGACTCACGGGGGTCATCGGCGCCCAATACCGCGCCGCTCCGTCGGGGTCTGTGGCGTGGGGCGTTACACCGGGGAACAGAGCATACTTGGCATCTTGTTCGAGGCTGGGATTCCCCTCAGGTTTTATTTTTGCGCTCCTCTGAGGTTGACCACTAGATGTCGACATTTTACTACTAATATCTCTGCATTGGTGAGTTATTGGATACTGGATATCCAAGTATCCTGGATACTTTCTGCATTGAAGAGTCTGAAAGCACGTGAATATTTCGCATTAAGTGCGTTGATATCATTAGAAGCAGGTGGATTTTTTTGTTGTATTTTGGATTCTTCTGTCAAGCACTTTGAGATTGTTCTTAAAAAGCACTATACAAATAAAGTGTATTGTTTTTCAGAATTTCTTTCTATGAAAGCCAAAGGTGTAAGCTATCAAATAGTTTTGTAATTACAAGATGTCATAGAGGAAGAGGAAGGCTGATGATGATGAGCAGCATCAGCTGTCAACAGAGAACTGGGATATTGAAACGCCCATTCAGACACAGCACCTCACACACTATGTAGTTGTAAACAATATTGGGATAGTGTTGTTATTATAACCCCATGGGCATTTAGCTACTGTAAGTTGTTTTAAAAAAAGTTCAAAAGTTATGTTTTTTTAATCTGTTTCTCCCTCTGAATTTTAAAATTGTGAGAATCATTCACTGCACTGCTTTGCGCCCTTGGTGGTCAGTTCCTTTTGACAGATGTAATACAACATTAGGCCAGCAGGTGTCAGGACCGAGCTATACTGATTAATGTTAGTGAGCTAAATAATACAAAAAATGTTCTCCATACAGAACCAACAAGTAAAATTGGAAGTGATGACACAAATAAGTCAGCAGGCAAAATTGTAATTTGAACACTATAAAATTAAAGCTGATAAATGGCTACGCGCTCCTGATTGGATGAAATTGGCAACACACCTGAAAATGTATTTTCTGTTCACTAAAGAGTAGGGGAGACTCCTGTTAAACAAACACTAGCATTATTATCTGAAGATGGAGCTTTAACTTAAAATAATAATAATAATTAAAAAAAAAACACCACTTACTGTAATTATTTCAGTATCGACAATCAAATGATGTTACAATTCTCTATGGAGCTACAGACTTACAGTATATGTCTGGATGAGGGCTTCAGATAAATAAACCAACATGATTCTGTTCTTCCACAGACCAGGTTTAAAGCAGATCTGTAGTGTAGATGCTCACGGTCTGCTGCTTGCACACATTTCACTTTTTTTTTCTTTTTTTTTTGTAATTCACTCTTAAAGCAGAGACACTCAGTGAATATAATATAATCAGAGTTCGAGTTACGTGGGTGCCAGTGGGGTCTTAGCTCCCATAGTTAAAGTCTGGGACCCCATAGTCAACAACCCCCTTTGGGGTCTCTTTTTTTCTAAGTGTGTTTTTTTTTTTTTTTTTTTCGTTTTTTTTTATTTTTTATGTTCCATTGGAAGAATTTATATTATTTATGTTAACTAGATATACTAAATAAACATGTTAGACAGTAAGACTGAACAATGACATCACACCGTTTAATCCTACTATTCATTTTATTATTATAAATCAGGCGCATTTAATGTGGGGTGTGAGTCTTCCTTTACCGTCCGGGTTATAACACACTCGCTGCAATGGTTCCTACCTTTCCCCCAGGGCCGAGGAGGCCCTGGATGCAGACCTACCCAGCTGCGTGGTCTCGCCATGGCCTGGGCATAGGCTAAGCTAGGAACCACAGCATCGAGTCTTTGCACTTCTAGCCACGGCCCGGACGGCAAAGGAAGGCGGACACGCCGGACAGCAACAAAAGACAAAACAACCAAACAAAACAACGCTGTCTTAGCAAGACTGTAGCCTTAGTGTGCCTGTGCCCGTGACAATGTTTTTTTTAGTAAATAAATATGAACCCGACCCGCCTTGTTTTGAGAAAGAAAAATCCCCATCCCCATCTATATCATCAAGACGGAAGAGGCTTCCGCTGTGCAGGCCTCAGCCATCTTAGTGTCCAACTATGGTGTCATCTTCTGTCATTTCTTACCCAGGTGCTATGAGGCACTCTTCAGGTCACAAGGTGACACACTGGAGAGGATCCTGAGGAGATGGCGTGTTGTCACTGCCAGCCCTTCACTTCCCATTACAAACCCAGATTTAGGGAAACAAGGAGATGCAAGCCCTGCTAGGTCAGCAGTTTCCACAGGCACACAAGTGAGGAAGAGACTTAGGAGTAAGTCCTTCTGAGATGTTTACTGTCAAAATGTGGCATGTATATAATTATTATTATTTGGCAATAGTTTGTCCTGGTAGTACATCTTTACAGTCTTTTGTTGCAATTCTGAATTCTTAAAAGACTCCGCCCTCCCCATCTCTCTCTTGAAATGAATCCAGTGACTCTAAGTTGTCAAAAAGTTGGAGGTCTGATCATTTCCTTCAACAAAATGACACAAAATGCGAAATTCCACCCCAAGACATAACCCCCATAGAATATAATTCACCGCCTGTGCAGCTCATTCTGAATGACGGCTGCGTGGCTTTTAACTGGCTCCAGAAAGTTTTCACATAACATCCATTCTAGCTTCATTGCACTGTTTGCCCATTTCTTTAAGAATTGAGTTTAAATTTGACTAACATTACTCATCACCTACAAGGCCAGATCTGGTCAAAAAAAAAAAATACCCATTTTAGCCGACTTTATGCTACCAGAACGGGAACTTTTGGCTGGATGGCTCAGAGCTCAGATCATCAGATGGAGGAATTGGGAACTGGAGGCTGAGCAATAATGGTGAGTTAATATGAACAGAAAAGACTGCCTGGAGTTGTCAACATAGCCAATGTGAAGCCCGAATTAATATTGTGAAAGGAAAAATATGATTTAATATAGGAAATACCCGTTTTAGCCGACTTTATATCCGCGAAATACCCGATTTAATATGATTTAATATAGGAAAGTACCCGTTTTAGGCGACTTTATATCCGCAATTACCCGCCGATTTTTTTTCGGCGGGTAATGGGAGCCCTATTCTGGCGGCGCCGAACTCTGTGGGAATAACTCGATCACTGAATATAATAACAATATACTAATACAAATAAAACATAATTGCTAATCTATTGGCTTTTACTGCTTGGGTTGGACCAAAAAGGGTCAGTTGAGCTGGATCCTTTCTTGTTTTTTAATCTGGAAACTCAAGACTAGAGTCAATAGCCTCAACAGCAGAATAAGCTGCCTGTTTGGCATAGAAGATTTGGTCAACTTTATCTTTCACCAATGTATTTTTTTATAGTTGATGTGAACTCTGCCATTCACTTGACGAACGATATTTTTATAGTTATAGTTATATTGCTCATGTGTGAACGTCCCTATAAACACACAATAAAACACAACAATAAACATTTACCATGGGCACAACCCACATACTCAGCTGCACTACTCCTCCTACAGTACATAAGCATATCACTTGGGAAATAAACCGACTTCTCAATGATATAAAAGTTATAGCCATTTAGTATTGTTACAATAGAGAACTATAAAGTTTAGATTATTTCTCTGTTGTAACAATATTCCAATAAACTTTACACTCAAATTGGAATATATTTCAAATTGCACAAACTTCAGAATCAGAACAGGTTTACATGGGTAAAAAGGTGGGTAAAATGTTTTATTTCGTTTTTGCTTAATCCATAGTTTTTGTTATTCCATAAAAGAGTAAGAAAAGAGAGAGAGAGAGAGATCAATAAAGTCTGACCTGTGGTGGGAATGACCTTGAGTGGATACAGGTCAGGTAGGGCCCAAATAAGGTGTTATATCTGAGTTTTATGTCTATATTTGGAGACATTCGTGAAAGCCTCTCAGCCAATCACAATGTGACATCTGTACCGCTGCATGCCACCCGGACTACACAAGTATAATAACTGTTGTTTACAGTTTTGTAGCACACTTCATGTTGTTTGAGGCTCATTTGAAACGCTTTATCGTTGTTGTGGAGCCGCGGCTCTTTAGAAAGTGACAAAGAAAAGCTGAATTGTTGTAAACTAGTACCCGATGGGAGCCGAGATCATTAGCTCTGCCGGGCCCAAAATGCCTGATACAACTTTGGACCAACAGCTGAGAGAAAAGATGAGGAGCAACCTAAATGCAGATAATAAGTCTCAAGAGCTACAGAGGATCATTAATGAGTACCCTAAGGAGCACAAATCTATCTTCCCCGTGCTGGTGGAGAGTGCCTTTGGTAGTCTGGATGGGAACATCGCTGGATTGATACGCTTATGTACCAATGAGAACAAAATCACCCTGGATTTCCTGGGCCCCAGTGGGCCAATGATGCAGCTTGTGTATAAGCTTCACGCAGAAGGGTGTACATATGAAATACCTGTCCGGTATCTTCCGGGTCCAGTGAGGGCTTCCATCCAGGAAGGACAAGTCCCAGACTGTCCTCTGTTCCAGAACAAGCTCCAGTTGTCCCTACCTGACAACTGGACGCTCAATCCATTTGATTTCTACATGTTCAACTTCGCCCACAGTCTTATTGCATCTAAGAGTTGTCCAGCCCAACATGGGAAGAACACAGTGAACATGGTTAGTGCCTACTTTGTGCTGGTGGACACCTACCTGAAATATTTCCTCCCCCTTGAGGGCAGTGTCCCCCCCTCTACTTTCTCTGACTCCAGAGGCTCTATCACTGTACCTTCTATAATGTCTCCCAGTGGCTGTGGTATTCACAGGCCCAGTCTCTTCAAACCTCATATCTTCCACCAACCTTCTGTCAATGCAGACCCTGGTGCACAGGGGATATGGAGGTCTGAGACATTTCTACAGATGTTTGTGGAGTTGTGGCTCCATCACTACTCTCTGGAGCTGTACCAGAAACTACAGTCTCCCCGGGAGCAGCTGGAAGAGCTTCAGCGCCGGCTGAGTTTGTGCAGCACGCGGCTGAAAGACCACATCCCACCAGACATTGGTAAACTCCACCTAGAGCCCTTCAGTCCGACAGAGGAGCATGTGCGGGCCGTCCAACTGCTGGTGAAACACCTCCATGCCTTTACCAACAGCCTGAGGTCGGAGCAAATCTCACGCTCCTCACCGTCGCTCACCCACTCCCACACTCCCGCCAGCCCACTGGAGGAGTTCAGGAGAGTTGTGGTTCCATGCTTTGTCCAGCAGAAGCTCTACCTGTTTCTACAGCATTGCTTTGATCACTGGCCCCAGGATGACTGTTTTACAGTGGTGTTGGATACGTGGCTGAGCTACATTCAGCCATGGAAATACACGGGGGAAAAGGCAAATCCACAGGCAGACCAGAACAGAACTGTACCAGACAAATGGTCATCATTTGTTCAGAATAACTTGTTGATGTACACCAAGCTCTTCCAAGGTTTTCTGAACAGGGTCATTAGAACAGACCTGGTTAACTGCAAGAATGCCCTGATGGTCTTCAGGGTGGCCGAGGTGTTTTCTCAGCCAAACCTAGCAGAGATGATCAAGAAAGGAGAGCAGTTATTCCTTAAGCCTGATCAAGTCCTGAGAGGCAGCTACTGGTCCCCATGCCAAACGGAAGTGACTGATACAGTGTCCAGAGTGAAGAGTCATATCCATGCCCTGGAGGGCCAGGACTGTCAATACAAAGAAATGTTTGGTACCGATGTCCGAGCAACGGTCTTGAACCTAATCCAGATCATAGATCAGGCCAGACATAGAGCCCAGAGCAATTTGAGTTCCTCAGTCCACTACCACTTGGATAAAACGTTGGAGAACCTCTGTGAGATATTTAGGGTCAGTCCTGGTCAGCTGAACCAGCTGATTGCCAAACAAAGTTCATCTCAGGACGATGTGAACTCTAACCAGCTCCCAGACTGTATCCATGGAGAGACAGGACCCATCCTCACTGACCTGGGCAGGAGACAGATCATCAGTGGGCTGCGGAGGTTTGAGATCATCGAGTACCAGGGAGACCCAGAGCTCCAGCCAGTTAGGAGTTATGAGAGTGCCTGGCTGGTCCAACAGATGTTCAGAATATCCTCCATGTTCAATACAAGGTTCGGAGCGCACATGGACACGCTGTGCTCACGACCTGACTTCCTGGGTCAACTGGGCCGTTACTGCCTGTCCGTCAGTCCCAGGAAGAGCCCGTTGACCAGGCCCACCCTTGAGGGCCCCCACACGCTAAGGCTTAGCCTTCGCCCGCTGGCCGACTGCAGAACACTGGGCATGTTGGTTATGGTGCTGTTATGGTGCTGCATGGTGCTGTCATGGGGCCTCACATGCAGCATCTTCGTCCTCATTGAGTGTATTTTCTTCATGATAGCATATTTCTGGATAAAACAGAAAGTTAAAGGAGTAGTTTTCTTAAAAATATTGTAAATCTCTATTGATGAATTCATGGAGAATCATTGAGCAGTGCTCCTGTAAGCTCCAACATCTGGCTTTGTTCGGGCCAGAAATTTCCATGTTCTGAAACGTGGCCCACATCTTGGCACAAAGTGTTCAAAGTTTGTTGTCTGGGCTCTGAAGTGTGGTCATCTGGCCTACTTGGCACAAAGCGCTCAAAGTTTCTTGTACACCCAGGGTCACATTAGCCAAGCTTTGCGTGACCCTTAATGAAACTAGAAAGATGCAATTGGAAATTGCAAGTGGGGTTGCTGTGATGCGAGTCACACTTGCAAATTATTTCCGCCTTACCATTTGGGGAACATTAATTCACTAATAAATGAATGCCCATATGCAGATCCCTGATGTCATCAATTTTAAGCCCATATCTTGGAATGTCCATAATATGGACATACTGTGTCAGTCTCATGTGGTCTATGATGTCAGACATCTCCATATTTGGGAAAAGTTAAGTCAATGGAGAAAATGAATTCATAAATAGATGTATATACATTAAACTATATGTATAACGTATCTCTCTGATAAATGTACCCTACGTGTCCCGATGAAGCTGGTATACATTAAACTAGACCAGGTCAACCTGGTTGTGCCAGACCCCCTGTCTGTCATCATCATTTATGACATCATGCCTTTTGTAGGCATGTCATCATCATGTCATCATCATATATACCCTTTATATAGAAAACCCGGACAGACCAACATTTGCTTATGTAGGCCTACCCATTTCATGGGTCTGGCAACTATATGTAACGTATCTCTCTGATAAATGTACCCTACGTGTCCCGATGAAGCTGGTCTATTCTATTTGACATATGGCCAAGTGCGTGCCACCAAAACTGAGAGGAGTAGGGAAAAAGTTTATCTGGAAAGATGAATGGAAGGAATCAAGTCGGACACGTACTATAATAGTCTGGTTGCCATGCAGGGGCAACCTCACTAATTAACTGAAAATAAATAGCACCGCTCACATTAACTCAAATTGCACCGTTCACTTCACACTGGTGTGATTTTTGTTTTTGTCGCATTCCGGAGCCAATAATTTGATTACCCTGTCATCTTTCAATAGGGGACTATACCGGGGGATCTGTTGTTGCTTTGAATAGCGCTATTTTTTATTAATAAAATGTACTTCTCTCTAGTCAGTTCTATGAAGTGCATGCGTTCTCTCAAAAACACTAGTTGGAATCTAACTTTTTTTTTGGTGTGTGTGCAGTGTGCACAAAAACCAAACACTTTAATAAACCAAGAGGCAAGAAAGTAGGGATAACCAATCTTTAATTTATTCAATGTAGTTTCAATTCTTAAAACCAAACATTTTTCTAATTGTGGTGTGGGAGTGTAACCTTCATATCTGGAAAGACATTTTTTAAATACTGCAATAAAATGAAAATTCTTTCCTACAATACAATTTCAGTCAGCCTCCGTGACGTGGTATACTGTAATTAAGAGCCTTTCACACTGTACATGATTCCCTTGGTTAGGACTGCACAATGACTAACTCGTATGCTGTATTGCTGCTCATGGATTTAAGAAAATTGAATGCTGTAAGAGAAACAGATTTTGCTCACATTCCCCATATTTGTGGACAAGAGGGAACATTTTGAATTTGTTTAAATCATTTCTCTCCAACTTGTTTTGTAACCCAAAGATTTTGCACATTAGAATACCCTTGAGAACAGCTGTTGAGAACATTTCTCTTCCCTGAAGAAAATGGAGCACCTTGCAATTTAGAAATTGCAAATTATTCAATACATCGTTTTTTTCAATATAGCCCATACTAGGGTTATGCAAAACACAATGTGAAAAGCCCTAATGACAAGATCATCCATGAAAAGTACAAACTATCACATACAGTATTTGGTAAACATATCAGTGCTTTACATTAACTTAACTTACAAGGTAGAGGCAAGTGAAATGAGAGGTAAGTGAAATGAGAATATAGCCTGGAAATGAATGCATAAAGACACACAAACATCAGTGCTGCAAAGTTAACCACTTGCACCCTGGCGTCCCTTCCCGCGCATGACATTATAGCCGAAAATCTTACAAAGATTTTCAACAATTTCCAAATATATTTAAAACAGCAGCTCTTCAAGCTCACGTGTTGCACTGTGAGCTTATAGATGGTCTGTTTTTTTAATTAAGTGCTTAAAAAAATTAAATCGCACTCAGTCTGTCAATGCAGGTGACTTGCAGCAATTATCGTGATAGAGAAAAGAAAGAATCCTTGATGACTTTCACATTGTCATTCTTCTAGACCTTTCACTGGTCTCCCTGAAGGTTATTTGGCCCTCACTGCAGTGCATTAAGTCCTTAAAAAGACACCATCAGTCTACCTAAGGCTCACCAAATCCCAGTCTACAATACAACTGAGCACCCACATTCAGGGTGAGGAAATCACCAGCCACATGCCAGTACATTTAGCTGTAGCTGGTAGGTTTGTCTACTAAACTATCCACTTTGGCAGGTAACCAGCCATGGTTTAGAAGTCCTTTTCTATTTCAAACTGTTTCCTCACTGGTACAATTGTTATTTGTTAAAGTGACTGGTGGAGGAAAAAGCTCAAGCTAGCTTCCTGCCATGCCTGTGTTGTTAAATCTTGTGCAAATCTGTAAGAAAATTCTTCTTACATTCAATGCGCCCCGTTGGATACTACAACACATTTAAAGGAACTGTAAGAAAGTGCCTCATTTCACGGGGAACATTTTGATTAGCTTCAGTAACAAAACTAGAATCTCAGTTAAAACATGGAAAATATACACATGTCTACAATATACTATGTACATTTACACTAGTTGGTAAAAAAACAAAACTGATTCAACACAAGGCCGTTTTCTCAAAACAATATGTAATGAAAGTTAATACATCACCCTGCCAAATGTAAACATAAATTGGAGACACTCATTACTATACAGTTAACATCTTCAACATTCCTGTCAACCAACCTTCTTTTAGCCAATTTGAAATTCTCACTTGGCTGATAAAAAATGTGTTCCCTTTCAAAAACAAAGGGACATATAAAGGCTGGTTGTGACAATCTGATGGTTGGCATAGTAGGTCACAGACACCTTCTGCAATGCTGACACTGCATCTACAAGATGTGTTTACAAAAGTCAGGTGGTTAAATTACTTTCTTTGCATCATGAGGAAAAATGTACTATAGTCATAAAACTTCATTCTATTGCAGTAAGTTATAGCATAAACCCAATTTCCAAACATTCCAATTTCTGACTTTTTGGCCAAATGTCAGATCAAACCATAGATTTAAAACTTCAGATTTTTTTTGTGTGCCAATTGTCAAATATAAATACTAGTCTTAAAACACATAATTCTGACTTCTTTTTTTTTTTTGCCAATTGTCAGATATACATTTTGACAGTTTTCTCGATGTACTTTCAGCTCTAAACCAATATGCCGGATGTGACTGAATTTCAATCATGTCAGACTGCATTCATGCTTTACCCTCCACCTTTAGCAGAGACTTTAAGTGAACAGTCATTTGCTCTCGGCTCTGGTCTCCGTTCTGCGAGGTGTTTTCACCCATCCAGTGACTGGGTGGTTTGGGCAGAACACTTGGCGAGGGGGGCTCGCTGAATTTAGCTCCAGCATATATCTTCTCGCCGTCCTTGAGGTCATCTTGGTGCACATGACCAGTGGGGGATACCTCCTCCATCTTAACATTGTCTGCTGAGCGGAGGGGCATCTTCGGGGTACAGGAGGGGAGCTTCTGTGGATTGCCGGCATCTTTTTTCTTCACAGAGTGAACACTGCTGGGGGCGGTTGTGCTGTGCTTGCTCCTATGGCTCCGGGAATTCCGATTTTGGGATATGTGGTCATGTTTCACACCTGGTGGCGTGACCACCCGCTCATATCTCACACCTTTTGATTTCAGCAGCTACAGAAACACAAAATTAACAGTTAACGCTAAAGTCAAACCAAAACTTATCAAGGCATTTTAAAATACAGATAATAGCTATTAAATTAGGCAATGACTTATACACTATAGACAGACAGACATGTCATTTTGCTAAAGAGTCTGCTATTTAGAATGCTGTAACATTTTTGAAAAGTGTTATATTCAAAAGGATATTATACCCCACTTATAGATCACCCCATCCAAAATAAATAGCAAGACAGTAGAATGACAGCTTTCAACAGGACAGAGGGAGCTAATGAATAGTTTGAAACCAAATAGAGCCTCTCGCAGGCATGTATAACTGTTGTGTGTACAGATAAAGGAACCAAATGGACCCGTATTTCCAAGTTCCATACAAGATTTTACAGTATAAATTGGGTCTTATCAAGTGTGGATCTGAGGCCATAATGATTATCAAACTGGATTTATTCATGATGACATTACTGAAAGATAGGCCAAAATAATTAAAATTGTAAAAAAATAAAAAAATAAAAAAATAGAATAAATAAAATAACAATTAAAAACAAGTGGTATTTGGTATACAGCGTTCAAGGATGCTAAGGCAGCAGGTGGAGATGGAGAACATGCTGTACCTCTTTCTTGTTGTTTCCCAACTTGATGAGGTGATGAGGGGCAGCTGGCTGCTGTGCTGCTGCTTCGGTGTTGCTGGTCTGCAGCAGCACGGTGGTGGTACTGGACAACGCGGCAATAATGGTGCCGCCCGGGACATTATTGTTGTTGTTGTGGTTGCTGTGTGGGGGGTGCTGGTGGTTCCGTGCAGACCTCGTAGTCTGGACACTGTGATGAAGATGATGGTGGTTGTTGTGATGATGATGGTGGTGGTGGAGGAGATGCTGGAGCCGCGGAGGACAACACGTCGTCGTCTGACGAAGTTTTTTCCCTTTCTTCTTCAGCGCCGCCTGTCTTGTTGTTGTCGCAGTTTTCAGGCCGTCTCCGTTCGTGAACAACGCGGCGGGAGGCTGCTTGTTCTCGGCGTCGCTGCGGCTCGGCGGTCCGTCGTCTATGTTCTTCTGACCCGCTGGTTCGTCCAACATGACTTCTTTTTCAAAACGTCAAACACATACAAAGAAGACAAACAGCGGCGGAAGTTCTATCTACTCGTTTAGCCAGTTAGCTAACGTCGACGGTTTCAGCGTTTTCACCTAGTGAGACTTTTTATTTTTTGGTAACTATAATGCTCTACTGGGTGTTACTCGCGGTGATAAATTGCGTACGACGTCCCGAGATGATAGATTGTTGTTCTCACAGACGCAGACTACAGATCATGGCGCACTAACGCTGTCTTCCTACTAGTAGCATAAACAACTGCTGTCCCATCGCCTGCACGGACGGATGCTGCTGTGCCGCTTGGATTGGTCGGTTGATTGGCAGCCTGGCAACAGCTGAGAGAGAGACCTCTTTTATAGCTCCCAGTCCATGGTAGTCAATTATGTAGCTTTGATTGATTGATTGAAGGCTTTATTAGAAGTTTGCATAGGAAAAATGTACAGATTCATGACGGTACAGTTCACTGGTACAAGGTCTACTAAAAGGAGATCCATGAAAAGACTAAGCTTATTTCAACAGGAAACCATTAAAGTATCTCATATAACATTGAATGACAGACAAATAGAACACAGTACTATGCAGTAGATATGTAAAGAAAAAAAGAAAACAGTAGGTCTATACAATCAGTATGTACAGTATATACAATATATACAAGGAAGGGGCAGGTAACAGTAAGTCTAAACAATCAGTATGTACAGTATATACAAGGAAGGGGCAGGGAGGGTAGGGTTGGGCTAGGTTTTTACCAGTTGTGAACGGCTGCTGCCTGTAAGTGGTTTTTTAGGGCAATTTTAAAGGATGCTAGTGATCCACACTCCTTTATGGCCTTCGGTAAGGCATTCCACATTTTTGTGGTGTAGCAGAAGAACGAGTTCGACCCTTTCTTTGAGTTGACTCTGGGTTGAACGTGATCTGTGGCACTGCCTCTGGTGTTGTAATTATGGACATCCTTAACGTTTATAAAGTATTTTGACAGGTACTTGGGTATCATAGTGGTGTAGTGTATCTTGTACACCAGGCCCATTGCAAGTTGCTGTACTCTGTCATCTACTCTGAGCCACCCCACTCTTAACTGGTGAGTAGCGGTGAGGTGAGTCTGATTGGGAAGGTTAAGCAGGACCCTAATTAGTTTATTTTGGGCTGTTTGGAGTTTAGTTTTTAGGGCTTGTGGGGCGTCACGATACCATACGTGGACTCCATAGTCAAAGAGGGGCTGGATTATTGCACCAGCTATGGTCTTCAGTGTGT
Source organism: Nannobrachium achirus (assembly GCF_963921795.1). Lineage (NCBI taxonomy): Eukaryota > Metazoa > Chordata > Actinopteri > Myctophiformes > Myctophidae > Nannobrachium > Nannobrachium achirus. The sequence continues at coordinate 40,158,906 of NC_137823.1, forward strand.
TGAAGTTGACCATTGGGGCGATCCTCTGTAGGAAACGAGTTCGTTGGTTGATTTTTTGTATTACTTTTGAAGTCATCTTTTCGCTGGAAAGATTAGCTTCAAGGATACATCCTAAGTAGGAGATTTCGTTTTTTCGTGTTATGACCTTGTCACCCACTTTGATTGTGAAGTTCTCTACCTTTTTGAGGTTATGATTTGATCCAAAGAGGATGGACTCGGTTTTGCCCAGGTGAATTGATAATTTGTTGTCGTTAAGCCATGTGCAGATCTTACTCAGTTCAGAGTTAAGTGTCTTTTCAACCTGCAAGTGGTCCTTGCCCGAGACTAGGAGAGCCGAGTCATCCGCGAACAGGAACAGGTTGCAGTCGCAAGCAGATGCCATGTCGTTCACGTATATTAGGAACAACAGAGGTCCCAGTATGCTACCTTGGGGAACTCCACAGCTTACTGGGAGGGGGGGGGACAGGGTACCGTTAATCTCCACCACCTGTTCCCTCCCCACCAGGTAAGATTGCATCCAGCTCACTGCTGCGCTGTCAAGACCGATGGCTTTTAGTTTCTCAATCAGAATAGCATGATCCACGGTGTCAAATGCCTTCTGGAGGTCCATCATGACCATGCCACTATACTTGCCCTGATCCGCTTCGCGTTTGATTTGGTCAGTCAAATAGAGAAGGCATGTGTCAGTGGAATGGGATTTTCTGAATCCAGATTGGAACTCGTAAATCAGATTATTCTCATCGAGATATCTTGCAATCTGTTCGTAGACTATTTTCTCCATGACTTTGGATATGGAGCTAAGAATGGAAACGGGGCGGTAGTTTCCAGGGTCTAGTTTGCTACCTTTTTTATGCAGGGGGGTTACTTTTGCTAGTTTGAAGTCCTGGGGGACATGACCCTGTTCGATAGAAAGGTTAATTATGTGGGTAATGATTGGAGCAATGGTGGCGGCTGAATCTCTGAGAAATCTAGCTGGGATTTTATCAAGGCCAGTGGCCTTGTGTTGAGGTAGGGCGCTCAATTTTTTAAACACTTCATCAGTTGTCACTGTGGAAAGTTTAAAGCTGTCTTTACTGACGCCCAGTTTTTTGTAGAATGTATTAACAAATTCTTCACCATACCGCCCAGATGGGCCTACTTTATTTATTTTCCATTGACCAACGTAAAAAAAACACATATAAATGAATGAAAACTGCATCCTAATAAATGAGTAAAAAAGTATAACAATAATAAACAAAACAACACAAATTGATAAATGTACCTGTATACTACAATTTCCTTCTTTTTCAAATTTACCCTGAGTTTTATTTATTTATCTATGTAACATGTATTTATTGTGGGTTTTATTATTTAATTTTGCGACTAAAACGCGTCTTTCATAGACTCTATGGTAATTGTATTTATGTAGGTGTTGTTACTAGTCAAATAACTATCCATGTAACTCGCTGTAGCTAATATATTTAAACGGTTTAAATTATTGTAAAAGCGTACCAAGTTTTTTCTCAGTAATTAGTTACCTAGCAACTAACTTGCCAATCACAGTGCGACCATCTCCCCGAGCTATGGGATAGTCTAATCTGTTTATGCCCCCGCCCGCCCGCTGTAAAGGGGCGTGTAGGCTACCCAGGCAACGCTTAGGTGGGCGAGGTTTAATAGGCAACGCTTATTTCTTTGGCCACCCACTCGGCATCCCCCTGGTGCTGAAAAGTCACGTTTTGAAGGGGAAAACCCTACTATAAAAAGCCTATAGAGTTAACACAGAAATCACAAATTTAATGCAATTTCCAAATAGTAAAGTAACCTATAAAATACGGCTAGCATGATCAAGAACACAAGATAGTAAAATTGGATGCGCAGAAGTGTTATTTTCTTTTCTATTGCATTCAAGTTAAGTAGAACTCTTAACTGTGCCAGGGTGTACACAAATAGCAAAGTATATTTGATTTGAAGATAAGCGTCATCATGTCAATATTGTGTATAGAGACAGTCATGCTTGCTGCCAGTCTACAAAGTTTGGATATAATTCCATCCCTAATCATGTTTTAATGATGAGACATTGAAAATCCGGTTTCGTTAAACACAATTTTATTGTAGAAAACCAGATTATAAGTCACTCTTTCTTTTAGCTGACCTTAACAGTCACCAAACACATTCACTAAAAATAAACAAAGGTATTAGCCTATGTGTTGTATACCATATTATTGTATGCATATTGTCTCCACAATCATTCTTCTCTTTTGATCCAGGAATGAAACCTGGATATGAAATACTGACACAGTTGAATGACCCTTTGACTACATTACTTTAGTGCACAGAGACATTATTCCCATTCTATCTGTTAAGTAGGTAAACACCAACAAACATACCTCTAGTCATCACACACTAGGCTACTCATTTGGCAGATGGCAAAAACAAAAATAAATGAATAATATAAAGGCAAGTCTATTTCACAAGGGAGGATCTTTTTTGGTACAAAAAAATAGATATCTAAACAATATATAAATACAACATAAACATCTAAATATCCATCCCTGTGATCAAAGTATAGTATCAATTTATCATGTGTGTAGAAGGCATGTCAAAGAGAACCACAGGCCAGGTAAGAATCACACTCAATGGGTTGAATGCATTGCTCTCCAAAGTTGATTCTTTTCAAATTATTTAAGGGACTTGGTTGTAGTTGCAAATTTGCTAAATGCAAATGAATTGTACTTTATTGCAATTTATCAACGCACAAGTAGGGCATTGGATTTGGGTAGGCCTATATTCAGTAGGTGTTGATAGCATGAGTGAACTGAACTCAATCTTCTGCATTTCATCAGTGTACTGGGGGGAAAAAAATCAAAAGTACTAAGCAAAAATTCGATATTCATACCTTGTGAGACTCCAATCGGTACAAGGCAGGGGACCCTTCTGTAGAAGTCTGAACATACTATGAAAAAGGAATATTACAGTGTGCCAGGTTTTAGATAGGCTTCAACCCTGTTTCTATACACAAATTCACAGAGCGCTGCCGTGTAGGCAATCATAACTGCGGTGCGGAAATGGTGCCGCTTGACAATTCGTCTACAGCGCATGTGAGTCTGTGTTCTATTCCTTCTTCACAGTAAATCCCCAGAGTTCATTTATGCATTTGTAACTCGGAGAGTGTTCAAATGGAACCTTTATCCTTTTGGTTCCATTTGCACACTAGGAGTTAAATGAACACTCAGGTGTTTATGGTGTTGTCATGCATGCTACAGTACAAATCGAACAACTTCAGTATGACTTTGGTGTCAGCCATCAGCAGGATCACATACAGACCTTACTCAGCCAGTGCAGAAGGCAGACATAAAACATAAAGTATAAAGAAGTGAAGGTGAGGCCTACGTATATATCTAAGAGCAGCACAGACGAGACATTTGCAGAGGTGTTGGCGAAGCAAGTTATATTATGATCTCCCTTGTTTTTACGTTTTTTTTAATTTATTTTTGTCTAGTTGGCAGCATTGTGGTTCAGGGCTGTGCCTCCGCACTGGGCTCATCGTAGATGTAGCTGCCTACGCCTCCAGTATTCACACCTGAAATGGGAAAAGAAGTCTGAATTTAGTGACTGCAATGCAGCGATTTGACAGTGTTCTTTACCTTTGAAAGATCTATTACTTTTTGTGTAAAAGTTGAAATAGTGAATTGTAGACTGCATTGTTATCAGTATGCATGAATTTGCTAGCTTAACAAACCACGAATAAGAACATTACTTAAATGTATTGTGGTTTTATGGTGGGTCAATAAGTGAATAATAACATACCTTTGGGTCCAAATAGGACAGCATAGCAGGGCTTGTGACAGTAGGGCTGTCCATCATGCTGCAAGACCAGAAGAATATTTATATAATACCTAAATTCATGATTTTTTTTTACATTTAAAAAAGACAAGTTTAATCAAAAACATGCGTTTAGTGTCTGTCAGCACAGTCAGATAAATGTACTAAAAACATACAGTACTGTCTGTAAGTATGAGTTGCATTTCTTGAAAAAAGGCTACTGTATTCTTATCTCTACATTGCCTGCACATGACAGTGGAAATATGTTTATCTCGTGAGGACAATAAACTCAATCAACAATTGGACTGCACTTATGTCTCAATATGCAATTGAATCACTAGACAAGCCATTGCTTTCACTGTCATAGCAAAGCTGTTGGCATAAAAAGGCTTTCATGCTGTGTAAGATGAGTTATCTTCATGATGTCTGATTACGTTTCTATAGGCTAGCCATTGATGGCTATAAAGATAACTCTAAATGTTGTGTAAAAAATCGTTGTTTAACTCAAGCGGATGGCTGAGTCCAGTCCAGTCCAGGCCACAACTATAACAGTTTACAGTTTACAGTTTAGGCATTGACGCTTTTAATCCAAAGCGACTTACAATAAGCAGATACAACATCACAATAATAAACAAGATAATAGGTCAGTACATTAACAGCAATATAACAATGTAAATGGATATCTATCTAGAGAAAACACAATATAATCAAAGTTCTAAAGAAACCTAAAAAACAAAAACAAATGCTGATTTGTCAGCATTACGCAAACGATGAACGATATTGTTGGGATCACTTTCAGAGCTATTTGATGAATGATAGAAACACTAAATCAGTCAAAATCCATCCGAAGTTACAGGGTGTCTTGTTCAACACCACACTCACATTGAACACGATTACAGAACACTATCGTTCGTCTGTGTGGACGATCACATCATAGTCTTTATAGTCATCTTTATAGCCTATTCACAGCCTATTAGTCCGGGCATTTCGGGCAGTATGTTGATGGAATCGTGCACTTGATGATAGAAGCATGAAATTTTACACACAGTTAGAACATGTCTTATGGAACATTTTGGGCTATAGGGCCATCGCAGATTTGTCTTAGGAAACTTGTGGGAGCCAATCAAAGTTGGGCTCTCATAGACTTTACTATAGGCTACAGTAAAAGAATACAAAAAAAAATACATATGCTTTAAGTAGCATGTGAGGGGTCAAACTAGGGGTTTTTCATGATTCTGAATCCAATGCAAGCATTTGTTTTGCACAAAAAACATTCCTTGGGCTAAAAACGGCCCCTATAAAACTATGGTTTATTGATAAGTTGTCACTTTTCACAGTTTTGTGGGGGCCGTGTTTCGGAAAGGAATGTTTTTCATGCAAAACAAATGCTTGCATTGGATTCAGAATCCCAAAATATCCAAAAATGATCCATATGGCATGTTCTAACTGTGTGCCAAATTTCATGATTCTATCATAAAGTGCACAAACGTGCACAAAAGACTATATTCTCTGTGGTGGAAAAAGTACTCACATGTTTTATTTAAGTAAAAAGATGTTACTTAGTAGAAGTTCTGTATTATTTTCAAATGGCCGAAATGTATATAGGGCTGAAGTGGTTAATGGTTGTTTTGTAATCAAGATCTACAAAGTAAGTTTCCAATATTTGTCTTTGAGATGTAGTGGAGTAGAAGTTAATGTATTGCATATTGGAAACACTCCAGTAAAGTAAAAAATACCTCAACATTGTACTTACAGTAAGTACAGTACTTGAGTACATGTACTTAGTTACTTTACACCACTGGTAATCTTTATAGCCTATTCAGAGCCTATTTTTGGTGTGGATGGCCCTTTACACAGGGAAACTTCCATCTGTTCCAGTGTTTACTGTTGATACCCAGGGGTGGAAGCTCACAATGCATGTTGCAACTTGTCACACTTCTATATTGGCTATTTAAAAAAATAAAAATAAACTGACACCTTTTGAAAACTGTCTCACCTCGGCATGGCTGCCGGGAGCCAGAGTCTTACTGCATCTCTCACAGCGCAGACACGGCCTGTGCCAGTTCTTCCCCAGGGATGACACCTTCTCAGCTGTATAAAAACACACACACACACACATATGCACAAACGCACGCACGCACGCACGCACACACAAGGATAAAACACACTCAGATATGGACCCCCTACACTGTAACTAGTCAATCATTTCATGCACTTTTGTACATACCAGAAAAGAATACACATACACTTGTGCGCACGCACGCACGCACGCACACACACACACACACACACACACACACACACACACACACACACACACACACACACACACACACACACACACACACACACACACACACACACACGTGTATACAGATGGTGCACTACCATACTTACCAAAATATACAGTTTTGTTGCATCTTGGACAGACATCAGGGCCTCCAGAAAAGGATGAAAAGCTTGCAGCTTTTGAGAAACATAAAAGAGTATTATAAGTTGCTAAACCAGTAAGACTCCCAAATCGGGAGAGACACAAACTTTAGAAGGCAATGGTAGGCAATCAGGAGGGAATATGGGAAATGGGACAGATCCATGTTGATGACATGACTTTAGAGATACTGTGTACCGCTTTGCGTGATTTTAGGGCAAAATCTGCATTGTCCAAAAATGAGTTTTGCAAAAATCGGCCTGATGGTGGCGCTAGATGGGAGCAGTGTCCAAAAAAAAGTGTGACGGACAGACTCACTGACTGACTGACAGATTGACTGACTGACTGACAGACATCCGATGGACGGTCGCAATAATCTTTCAACTTTCAACCTTATAAGCAAATAATTTCCAACCTTTTCAAAAAGTTTCAAAAACATTTTCAATATTTTTTCAAGATTACAAAAATAGCAGATAGTACAAGCTCACAACTCATCACATTGTGATACTACTAGGATAATACTCAATAATATGTATACTACAGTTGCATTGCATACTACAGTGCATTGTACATGCATACAGGTTTGATGTCTTGTTTCTTACCCTTCACTGGTCCACGAACAGGAGCTTTTCTCTCCTCCACTGGCTTGGCATCCGTCTCCATGGCAACACTGGGAGGGGCCTCATTGACAGGAGTGTCATAGACGTATGAACCGGCTCCCCCGATGTTCACACCTACCACACATTAGTGTACAGCATGATCATTCACCTTAAGCACTTTGTAGACATCATTATGTTTGTGATTGTGAATATGTGTGTATATGTGTTAAACTTCTGGCAGCATTTTATTACCGCAAAAGAGATATTTTGGAATGAAACCATCACTGTGCAATTTCTGATGACATGTCTTAAGCACTTAAATACAGCATGTTGTGACGTGTTGACCTTGTAGATCTGCTGTTTTAGTTTCTCCCAAATGTTCATGCACTGTATTATGACATGCTCAGAATAGGGACGATGGGATTCCATGTTGTTAATAATTATAAATAATACATTTATATTTTTTACTGTTGACAAGTTAACTATACCTTTCGGTCCATAGAGGGCAGCATAACATGGCTTGTGACAGTATGGCTTCCCGTCATGCTGCAAATACAAGCAGGGCAGAGTTAAACTAGAAGCAGTGCTCTTCCGAGCACAGGTCTCCACCAGGCCGTGTGTCCTGGTGGTGCTACTGTATAATAGGCCAATGTAAAAAGGGTGGCATATGTTCTTCACCATAGATCTTTCATGGAAATCGGACGCTGCATGCATGGTTTGAAGCATTGTGTTCCAAAAATTTGTTTTGCTAAACTCTACCTGCTGGTGGCGCTATAACAGGCCAATGTGAAAAAAGGTAGCATTTGTTCCTTGACCTAGTGGGAATATGTGTGGCAAATTTCACGGTAATCTCAAGCTGCGTTGATGATTTGAAGCATTTTGTTCAAAAACGGAGCAATCCTGCAAACTTTGGAAGCTAATATTAGCCAATCAGGATGGAATATGAAATATCAGACGGATCTGACTTGATCACATGACTATAGAGATACTGTGTACCGATTTGCGTGATTTTTGGATAAAATCTCAAGGAGTAATATCCAAAAATGTGTTTTACATAAGTCGGCCCAAAGGTGGCACTATAAAAGGCTGATGTGAAAAATGCAGGGCAAAGGTTTATCCTTAGCCTCTAGGGAGTGCGCTTACAAAGTTTGAAACTGATCGGTGGAGTTATAGGTAAAACCACAAATCGGCCTGTTATAGCGCCACCATGAGGCTGATTAAAAAAAGATTAAGTGGCATTTCTTCCTCGGCCTAGTGGGAACATGTGTGCACGATTTCATGATAATTGCACTTTGCGTTTGGGATTTGAGGCATTTTGTTCCAAACGGCTCAATCCTACAAACTTTGGAAGCCAATCTTAGCCAATCAGGATGGAATATGAAAAAGCGGACAGATCCGTGTCGATCACATGACTGTCGAGATACTGCCTACCGATTTGTAGGATTTTTGGAAAAAATCTGTAAGAGTAGTGCACAGAAATGTGTCTTGCGAACATCGGCCACTAGGTGGCGCTAGAAAAAGCCCATTTGAAAAATTTAGGGCAGAGGTTCTAGATTGGCATCCAGGGAATGTGTGTGCTCACTTTGGCAGCGACCGGGCCAACGGCGACTGAGATTAGCTGCACACAAACTGCGAGGACACACACACACACGGACGGACACACGGACACACGGACGGACGGACGCACGGACGGACGGACGGAGGGGAAAACATACTCTCCCCTCAGCCTTCGGCTGGTGGAGACAATAAACACTGCTTTGCTCTGCTGAAGCAGTCACTACTTTAATTGTTGTATTTGTATTGTATTTATTTCATTATATTGTTATAGTAGCATGATGTACCTGGGCTCAGGGCTATATCTATAGGCCTATAGCCATATATAGACTCATGGTAGTATATTTTGATGCCTATACCTTTGTAGCTTACTCAATTACCAGACTTTTACTTGTAACAGAGTGTTTCTACATTGCAGTACAATTAAGTACAAAATGTGAGTACTTTTTCCACCACTGCTCAGTGCGCAATGGTGCAACGTTACAAAGGACTTTGTATTTAAACACATAGCAGCAGCATGGATGGGCTATGCAGCGATAGTCTATATAGATTTTGTGCACCAATATGTTTGTATGTGTGTGTGGTAAATCAAACAGGCTTTAATGGGCTCATCAGCTTGGCAACAACCCAGAACCCACAGTAGCTCTCAGTGCAACAGTGACATAACCAAATGGCAGATGGGGACTTATACAGTTACAGTTCATTAGCATTTTTTTCCACATGTCTATAGGATCTGTAGTGCCAGTTGCAGCCTTGAGTTTGGGTGGGACTAGTTAGTTACAAAATGAATTACACATTTCTCCTTTCCTCTCACTCACACTATTTTATCAGCCATCTAGAGAACATAAAACCCACTATTAAACTATACATGATCTTGTGATGGAATCACACCGGGCCACGATGCCATGTTGGTGTTTATGGTGAAATGAAATGACACAAATTCTTTTTTTGATGAGGTACTTGGCAAACAGCTGAAAAGCTAGCATTATGGTTGCTGAGAAATGTCTACAGGACACTGGTTATCATGTAGCAATGTAGTAGACAGTATCTGTTGACCCTCTAAGTACGAAAGCCCCTTTGTGCTCCTGGATGACTGGTGAGTGACACACGTGCACATACATACAGTACATGCGCATCGCCAGCACCAGAATTGGAGCATTGACAGACAGTCACATTTCTACCAGAATTGGAGCATTGACAGACAGTCACATTTCTATCAGCAGAGACAAATAACTGATGCTGTTTTTTTATTTTCCTTATCTTTGGTTGGGTGGATTGTGTGTGTGAGGTGAGGAACTGCTTATCGTCGCTGTCGGGCAGAAACCTTGTATCTCCAAGTTTCAAATTTGTACATGTTTTCCCGAAGTAAAGCACTGCTTCATCATATGGCCATCGCACAAAAGTAGTGAAAACAGCCGATCTACAAGCACACAACGCCTCGCACCGCTACAGGCATAGTTTAAATCATTTTAAAAATGATAAATACAAAACAAACTGTTTTGGACATACAAGGTTTCCACCCAACAACGACGTTATGTCTACTCAAATGTAGGTCCTATTTGTACTCACATCCATATGTTAGTGAATGTTCCTTTTTTCATTTATTTAGAAACCACACATCATCACTGTAAGCTTCAAATTAAAGTCTCCTCTGAACTGATTCTTTGGTCGGAATCCTTTCTCTCTGTAGTTAATCCTAAACAGTTTTTTCCCAGAGGTCCTATCCTCACACTGGTGTCCCTTGTTCTGGCCACACCCATTTTGGACATGGCCTTCATCATAATCTACAGTACAGTACACAGCACACACCTGTAATGTTTTGTGACTGTCTGCATCTTGACAGTTGCAACACTATCTCATTGATAGAATCTGCCCATATACAGACCACACAGTCAGACTCGTAAGGTAACAACAGTACCAGCCACACACTTGTGGCTGGTAATAATGGGTTGTTATGACAGCGGCTGTTAGAATATAAAACTAAAAGCAACATCCATATCTTTTTTAATGACTATTTTGGCTGACGGATGATGTTTATTTCCCACCCTGACTAAACCATAACATCTTAAAACTATGATGTGCAGAGAATAACGCCCCAGTTGACAAAGTACATTATAGACAAGCCTTTACTCTTCAGTTCTGTACTTGAGCTATAAGCAAAGTAATACGCTGATGGATAGAGGACAGAAAGGGAAATAAACACCAGCCACCATCATTACGCTGTGCCCTGGAAATGCCCTCCAGCGCTATGCAGACCTTTCTCCAGGTTGTCCTACCTCTGCATGGCCCCCCGGATTTAGGGTCTTATTACAGCGCTCACATTTCAGGCAGAACTTGTGCCAGTCTTTCCCCAAAGAGGACACCTTTTCCGCTATGAAAGAGAGAGAGAAAAAAACACAAGCAGGTATTAACATTAAAGTCTCCCGAGCAGCCATTCTTCTCATAGAGGAATGTGATCGTTTCTGTGTCCTTGATTAAAACACAGAAGCCCCTTCCAGCTGAAAAACCTGTTGAAGGTTGATTATTGTATTGATGTATTACCTTCTTATTGTAAATCTCTGGATTAAGAGCGTCTGCTAAATGCCTAAATTGTAAATTGTAAAATTGAAGTTGGTATAAATGAATTGTAAAAACAAACAAACATGCTTTTTGTTTTAAAAGAAGAAGAAACCATATTCTGATAGTTATCATTGCTATAGTGTTTGTTTGTTCAATTAGTAAACAGAAAATACATTTTGTCCAGTCAAGAGTTCATTTATCAGCTATTCAGCTTCAAAGGTTTTGTGTTCCAGTTCCAATTTTGTCTGAGCATTCTACTTGTTTATCCTGTATCCTGTGTGTTCTCTCTGATGATTGGATACAATTGGTATCCGGACATGACAATGTATTAAAACCCACTGTGAACACTCTGTTTACTACAGAGCTGGAGAGACAGCGAGACCCCTGTTAGTGCTAAACAAACACTCAGTGATAATTGCTATGGGAAAAGAGAACATATATTTTTTTACACTTATATTAAGAAACCAGCTACATTTTTTAAATAGAGCAGAACCTTCAAATGATAAAGTAGTTGTCAACCTGCCAAATACGCTAGTAGACTACACTAACCTTTATATTTGTAAACGGAGGGAGTGCATAAGAATGTTAGAATGTAAAGAATTCCTTTATACAAAGCTCTCAAGAATGACCATGGAAAGTATGATGTAGCATGTGAGATGTGAGCATGAGAGGCTCTCTCAGACAGTTATCTGTAGCCCTCTATGTGACCCCATCCCAGAATATCCCAGTAAGGACCCACCCTCCCCCCAACACCCCACCCCTTCACTGGCACAGCCAGATGTGACCTCCTCTTTAGATTGGACTGGCCAGCACTCTGACGAGTGACATTTGAGCCAGCCTTGGCAAACAATGAACTCTTTAGCCCTATAGGGTCGGGTGAGTGTGTGATGTACACACAGACATATAGACATGCCATGCATACTGTACATGGAGAGTGATGAAGTGAGAGAGACAGAGAGAGAGAGAGAGAGAGAGAGAGAGAGAGAGAGAGAGAGAGAGAGAGAGAGGAGGGAGGGAGAGAGAGAAATAGACAGTAAAGTGCACTTTTTTAGAGAGAATTGAGATAATGATTACGCCTACTCGATCTTTCTCTTGCACACAGTCCCAGCTCATACTTTTACACCATGACTAGTCACTAGACTTTGCCTTGCCTTGCCTTGCCTTGCCTTGCCTTGCCTTGCCTTGCCTTCATGCCTTGCCTTGCCTTGCCTTGCCCTCTCTCTCTCTCTCTCTCTCTCTCTCTCTCTCTCTTCAGTCAATATGAAAGAGTGATTATTACACTGTTCTGTGGGGCTCGTGACACAACACAATGCTATTTGTCTCTTATTGAATATCCATAATAAGATCTACTTGGCAAATATAGCTCTGTGATTGACAGCAGGAGAAAAACGATAATTAGAGATGAACGTCACATGGGGAAGAGAGTCACGATGTGTCTCTCTCCCCTCTGAATTACATTACTTCTCCCACGTAGGGATTCATTTTACATGTGTCCAATATAGCCTTGTAAAAACATACATTCCACTTTTCTCCTTTGCTCTATGGTCTTGTTTTCTTTCTGTGGATGTGTGGAGTCTATGGATGTGGATCATGCCAGGTTAGCATGCATTGTCAGGCTACGTTAACTCCTCACAGTGTTTCTATGAATTTAAGTTCACACGTTTGCACCTTAGCTGCACAGTAAAAGTCTAAATATTAATGTAGGCTGGTAAATGGGTGTATCAGAAGAACAAATATTTGAGGTAGCTTATGGAATAATACCCCTATTGGCTATTGCCCTATTTAAAGGTCTACTTGACAGTTGAAATGTTGAAAGAGCATAATACATCTGCAAACAACAAAGGCACAATTAGCCTACACATTGATGTCCATGTTTTGCATAAAACATCTTGCTTGTATTGTACAGTATATTTGTCTTCAACAGCCCATAGAGACAGTATAGCCTAATGCAAATAGCACATGTGGGAGGAGTGCATCACACATAACCTATAGGTATAGACAAAACGCAGACACACCAGCCCCTCTATTCGTTCTTCAGTAAGATATGTTCCATCCATTGCACTGACAGGGTGGGGTTTCTTCCTTCGTGGGAGCTGTCCATGCCAGTTAGTGCTGAAATTGTGATCCCATTGTTCTCAAGAGACCTCAAGGGGAATGAATGGGACAAATTCGATCCATAAAACGCTCGTGCGGGCAATTCATTATTCATTACCAAATGCGGCGTGGCATTGGGACGCATGCAGAAACATGGGGGCTCGTCTGTGAGGACACAAACTCATGTCACCCGATCGAGCACCCAAATGAAAAGCTATGGTGTTGTTGCTATAATAACACAATCGCTTTTTAATGCTGTGGACTGCCCGATGGCTTTATAGTCTGCTATTTTGTCTGCTTTTTCCTCACACAACATAACAACAATAGCCTATGTTGTGTGTGAACGCCTTGTGCAAGCAGTGCACTAGTAGCCTGCGTTTACTGGCTTACTATAAGCTGACCCAAAGATAGTAAAGTAAACTCACTATGGCTTGATAGGCTATGGTCAGTGGTGGAAAAAGTACTCAAATATTTTAAGTAAAAGTACCAATACTGCAATGTAGAAATAGCCTACTCTGTTACAAGTAAGTCCAGTAAAAGTATGAAAGTGTTGCATTAAAATGTAGGCCTACTTAAAGTACCAAAAGTAAGTAGGCAGGCTACAAAATGTTTGAAATTAATTGATATTTGGATCCGAGATGGTTAGAAGTAAAAGTATTAAAATTGTAAATACTCAAGTAAAGTACAAATACCTCAAAAGTGTAGCTACTACTACTTGAGTAAATGTAGGCTACTTAATTACTTTACACCACTGCACCTGGTGGTGAGGTGAGTGGGCAACTATTGTCGAGTTGGAAACCAAGATTCACGATTTGAGGTGATGATAGGTGTCATGCTGTCCTCATGTTAATCTTGAACATTAACAAACAGAAAATCTGAACCATTTGAATACCGAAGTAACACTATCAAGCTGATCGGTTGGTTGCGCATTGGGAAGGGATTTGGCAGGTTCTTGGGTCCATAAAACGCAATTCAATTTCCCTGGTAAAATCACATCGAATATCGTGCATCATCCCAGCCGGCTACTGCAATAATTCATTTAGCCTACGCATAATAAATCACGTGATGATACATTTAGTTGTGGTGGGATATATTTGTCTTATGCGGTGAAATCCCCAATTCAAATAGACTAGTTATAATTAAAATAAAATCCCGATTCTTTGTCTAGATGTCACATAGTAGGCTAGCCTAGGCTATGGCACGGTATCTACACAATTTTAGCAGTCATAAAAATCATTCACTTACCAAAATAGACAGTTTTGTCGCATTTGGGACATTTTGATGCCATGTTCCATGTATTAAAACCAGGAGAATATCTGCCTTCTTCTCAATTCATTGACAGCACAGATCGAGTGAGTCACTGACTGACACACCTTCTCTAGTGGAAATAAAGCTCATCCTCCCTGCGTTATTCTCCTGGATTTACATAACCCCGCCTCCATGGTGACATCATCTCTCACGAACATACATGTGTGTGACACTGTGGTGTTACATGTGAACTGCAGGTCTAGTATCCAAAAATGCCAATTTACCACTGATGGTGGAAGATGTAGGATAGCCTACTCCGATTTCTTTTTTTTTTACCAACAAAACATAGAAATCCTCTGTAAAAGTCATTCAGTGATCATTTTAATTGAGTAGCAGTACTACTTTATATGCACAACGTCCCATTTCACAAATTGCAGTTCAAATGATCAAAAGGTCCAAATCTTTAGAAAATAGCAGATGTGATGTGTTGCATTGTGAGCTTGTGCCTTTTCGAATAACCAAATGGGATTAATGAAAGTTTTGTAATAATAATCTAAACCTGCAAATTACAGATCCATAAAATGCTATAACTAAAGTTTTCAAATAATTGTAGTTGACTAGCCTAAAAAGCCCCCCTCAGATGTAGTAGAAGTATTGAAAATAGTGGAATAGTGAAAATGGAAATAGTGGAAAGTAAAAGTAACTAAAAAAGTACAGTAATTGAGTAAATATACTGTTTGTCATCGTTATAGTTACAGGTGTCTGCGTCTCTATTTTGGAACAATGATTAATCCGGGATGCTAGTGGTGTCTGGCTGCTTCCATACATTCATCAAGCTCATCTCTGTCTTCTGAATTGAAAGTCTCTCTGTTTGTTTTTCTGGCTGCGGTTGTTAGGTTACAGCGCTCCGCTTCACATGGAATGTCAAGTGATCCTCTGCAGGTCCCAGGGGTAGTCCAGGCTACTGTACATCAGGGACGTGCTGGGCCCCTGATTCTTCCCGGGAAAAAGAGTTGGAGAGGCCCTCATTGCGCGCTATAGAGAGAGATTTCTCTCTATAGCGCTGCTGCTACTTTGTCATTTCAGATCATGACAAGTGACAAGCCAGTGTGCCAATTACATGAGTTATATTTCGTCGTTGTCGGGTGGAAACCTGTCCAATACCGTTTGTTTTGTATTTATCATTTTAAAAATATGATTTAAACTAGTGAAAACAGCCGATCTACAAGCACACAACGCCTCGCACCGCGAGGCGTTGTGTGCTTGTAGATCTGCTGTTTTCACTACTTTTGTGCGACGGCCTTGTATGATGAAGCAGGGCTTTGAAACTTGGAGATACAAGGTTTCTGCCCGACAGTGACGATTTACTTTGTTGGCCGCCCAGCCCCCAAAATGGAACGAAGGCCGACATTTTATTTATTTATTTTTTCCTAATGGCCGGCCTGGACCAGCCGGGAATGAACCGGCCGTTCGGGAGTTGTCCCGCTTTTCCCAATGGCCAGCACGTCCCTGCTGTACATTCTTCCCATTAAAACAGATTTATTAGGGATGCCTAGTGGATCAACCAGTTAGTGCACTGACCACATGATCTTATCATCTTTGCGACTGAGTCCCATCTTAATTGTCTCAAAAGCTCCCCTCCTTTGTCTCTATAGCAGAACATAATCAAAAGTGACATAATATAGCTTTGAGTTACTAAGGCTCATAAGCCTGGGTTTCCGAGGCTATAGGCTCTAATATTATGTCCACCCTCGAACAAAGAGAAAACAACAAAGACAAACTTAAAGGCAATATCAATGGCCAACCAACCAAATCAAGAGATTGATTTTAGCTTTTGTGGCTGTGACTCCTAAAAAAAACAAAAATTCTCTCTCTACACAGAATCTCTTCACTGAAAATAGCAGGTCTGCAAGCTCACAAATCATTGCAATATCAAACATTGTGAGCTTGTGGATCAGCTACAATTGGTAGTTTGCCTATGACAAGAAAAGGTCTACCATGTTTTCAATGTGTTTCAGTCCACTATGAATTTCAGTCGCTCATTACCAGTTATTTCATTGGTACATATTACAACCAAGGAATTAATTGTACATTAATTACAAATGTTGAAAGTATCTCCAAGGAAGGAGTGATTTGGCTTGGTAAGACCACCTTTCCATTTGTTGAATGTTCCTGGAACTTGCTACCGGTACTTAAAATAGATCTCCTCCTGTCTCTTAATCAGTTGAGGTTCCAAGAGCAGAGACTTTTGTGTATCTTCATGTGTCTGTTTTGTTTGAATTATACAGTGATTCGTTGGTTCATATTGACCTATTCCTTATCTGTTGTATTTATTTATTCTATGTTTTGCACTCAGCCCCACCAGAAATGAAGGTCTCCCTCAACAGACTCTGAGTTTAACCACATGGACCCTAGCATCCCTATTCTGGCCATGTCATAATAATAGGGAAGGGACCAATATAAGACCCTTGGGTGACCCCCAGAAAATAAAGTATATAGGGCTTATGTGTTTAAATAAAGACTTGGAATGAAATGAAATGAAACATTTGGACAAGGTTCTTCACGACGAAAAAGGCTTGTGTAAACAAGATTACATTTAATTTTTTTATTTTACAAACGGTATCCCATTAAACCTCGAAGGTCTACGAGTGCATATTTTTTCTGTCAGGGAGAAACCTCATATCTCCATATTTCTTTTTTGTGATAATGCCCTATACCAGGGGTCTTCAACGTTTTCAGGCCGGGGACCCCCAAACTGATGGGGAGATGGAGCAGGGACCCCCTACCACCTCGTAGGGTGGGGGGGTCGGGGCTACGACATATTTTTTATTTTAAACATGTACAAGTTACAGCGAGCAGGGTGGGCCGTACCACTACCATTTCTAAACATACAACTTATTAACTGAGAACCAATGTCAATAATATCAACAATCTGTCAATTGCATAGTAATCATGTATTCAAGCTATTCAAAATGGATAGAATCCTGATTTTTTTTTTTACATAAATGTAAAAAAAAAAAAAAAAAAAAAAAAAAACATTTTTTTTTTAAGCAATAATTTCGCGGACCCCCTGCAGTACCTCCGCGGACCCCCTAGGGGTCGCGGACCCCCTGTTGAAGACCCCTGCCCTATACTTTGCCATACTACAGTATTACACACAAGTTGCACACATTACCGATCTACAAGTAGATCTGTTATTTTTGCAATTTAAAATAAATAAAAAATAAACCTGAAAGTTAGTGGTTAAGTGTGTTTATATTTAACAAATGAAAAGCATTAATTAACAGCCGCTTTGACTATAATAATAACTACATTTGTACTACAATAAATGTACTGTTAGAATGATTATAGATTCTTGGTTTACCTAGAATGTAGTTTTTTAGATGCATTCTTCTATGCATTTGCTATATACCTTGAGCTGTCCTTTATTGTAAGTCACTCTGGATTACGAGCGTCTGCTAAATAGCAAATTGTAAATTGTAAATTTATCGTTTTGGAACACAAAGTTTTTTTTTTTTCATTTACTGAAAAGCAACGGTTTCGGACATACAAGGTTTCTATCCAACAGCGAGGATATACGCCATTTTAATAATATAAACACATCCAATAAAGATGGAATCTGCGTTGAACTCTTTCCACAGTAGCACTCTTTACCCTGGAGGCCCTCTGGGAGCATGGGAATCCATTAATCTTAAAATAAACATCTCTAGATTGGGTCTGACTCTGTCCCTTGTTTTGGCACAGACTCCAACAATGAGTCGCAGATGGAGAGTTATTTTCCCCCCTCAATCTAGTTAAAAGGTTTTCCAGCCGACCATGTCGGATTCTAGAATGTGCACCACTTCAATTTGTATTCTTCTGCCTTTGTCATTTAAATAATTTCTTTTTTTTAAACTTTATATTACAACATAACATGATATGTGTTCTGCCCCAAGTAGTGAGACATTTCTGAATCTGGATAATGGATGCTATTTCTGAGTCTGACACATCTGAGCATATTTGAAATTCTCAGCATGCTCATCTTTGTTATCTGGTTAGTTAACTTTTGAATGAATGAATGACTGATTGAATGACTGACTGACTGAATGATTGACTGAATGAATGAATAAATGAAAAGAAAGTGATGATTGATAAGTCATCATGTAAAATTATTATTATCTCCATTGTATTTTCTCCTGGAGATAAGGACATGTATTGTATTATGATTTCAATAAACACACACACACACACACACACACACACACACACACACACACACGCACGCATGCACGTGCACGCACCGACGCACGCACACACAGTGACTGTGGTACAGTGCTTATCAGCTTGTTGTTTCCCATTGCTCAGAGTCATGGTATCTAGCTACCTCCACTGCTGGACACATGCCAACTGCAGAGGGTGTGTGGAGAGCATTCTAAAAAACTAAAGGTGTTAAGGGGAACCCTTAGGGATGGCAGAAAATGCTTATAACAGTGGTTCTCAAACATTTTCATGTCAAGGAAAGTACCCCCAAATTTGTATTTATTTGGCCCCGGACCCCCATCTGAAAAGATGCTATACCATGTGCCCCTGGAACCCCCTCAAGGACTCAGAGGGTCCCTGGTCCCCACTACGAGAACCACTGGCTAAGCCTATATACAGTACATGACATTTTATGATTGCATTTACTGCATTCATGTGCTTGCCATTGGTTATTTGGTGTAAGATGAGATTAACCACATGCAACACGCTTTGCAACGAGACAGGTTGTGAGCGTTTAGATCAGCTACTGTATTTGGGGGACCCTGGTCAATGAAGTATTGCAGTCTTATTTGTAATTGGAAGAATGATATTATTGGGATAATCAGAAAACAATGGCAAAGAGTACAGTAGCACACAAAGGCAGAGGTGTGTTTGTGTAAAAATAGTAGGCGAAATACAGTGACAGACACGAATGTTTTATATTGTGTGAGGTCATGATTTTGGTCAATACAAATTATTGCTAGTGGGACCCGGAATTATCCCGGGCCCTCCCCCCTCCATCAGATGGGTGGGCCACTTTTGAGAGGGTGGGCCACAAAGAAGATTCAAAGGGCAGAAAAGGTCAGCAGTGCATAATTATATGAGAATGAATATATGCAGTGGCTTGCACCACGCCCTCAAAATATTCTGCACAATTTTGCCAATTAATTGCAGTGCATAATTTAGTTTTCATGTCTCTTTTGGATCATAGAAGAAGCTCTGGTGAAACCCTGTAGTTTTAGAGTGTGCTTATCTCTTGGTCCCCTCTGATAGAGAGAGCCATTCTATCCTTATATAGGCCTCTTCATAACTCCATATTGCGCATGCATGCACACATGCGCGCACACTCACACACAGTCACACGCGCACGCACACGCACGCGCACGCGCACGCACACACACACACACACACACACACACACACACAGAGTGGACATGTAGACAGCAGCTGACTGTGTTGGATTTCAAATGGTTTTTAATCTCATAATTGCATAATAAAACATTCATTATAAAGTAAATAGTGTCTCATCTGCTGGAGCAACTGCCTGTAATGGGTTTGTAAGTAAATCATCAATGATGACCATGGCATAATCCAGCCTCATAAACTTACACTACATTGACCACAATGCAATGCGCGAAAACTCCTCCTCCCAGGCTCCTCCCATGGCTCCTCCCTAGCGAGGAGGAAGTGACCAAATCAAAATATAAGATTTTGTCTTCGTGCACATCCACATCTACCAGAAGATGAGTTAAAATACAAAATAAACGTGGTGGCGTCATGGCAAGTAAAACACTTAGAAGAGCAGGTGTAGCTCCCGAAATATGCGAGCGCTTCAAGCGCCACCAAATAGAAAGTTGTAAGGTAAGTTTACTGTACGGAGGCAAAAAGTTCCCTTCTTGCACGAACCCTGTCAAGCGTTCTTTCTCTCTCCCCCTCTCTCTCTCTCTCTCTGTGTGTGTGTGTGTGTGTGTGTGTGTGTGTGTGTGTGTGTGTGTGTGTGTGTGTGTGTGTGTGTGTGTTGCGCGCACGCGCGAGTGTGTGTGTGCGCGTGTGTGTATAGCACACAATATAGCCCATTTAGGCAGTAGTTGTTGTACAAGACAACATAGAAGTGTCTCAATCAATAGACTGTAAAAAAGGATCTAAATACAAGACTAGTGAGGCCACCCCCAATGCAGATAATATTTATTGTATTAACACGCTCTACCAAGCAGATTGGTTAAATAATATTTAATTCATTGAAATGTGGATTGCAGGTTAACGCTGATAATTATTCAGATTTTTTCTATTTTCTACAAGATTTTGTTAAATGCTCATGTGGTGAAACAGATTTTTTTAATGCTACATTTTGAAAATGTAAAAAAATCGTAATAATATTATTAACCTGAACCCCCTCAAAGACCCATGGGGGTCTCGGGACCTTACATAATGAATTGAATAGGCCTACACAGGACCACAACAGATGGAAACAAGCCCCTATAAGGGCTTTTTGTGTTATCCTTGCAATCTATGTAAACCGTACACTCTGAACAATCTGCAAACTGTTAATAAAGCATTCAATCAGCATTCAAACCACTGGAGTCAACGCCTGTTTGTCCTGTGATGATGTGTTTTAGGAAGTGCTGTCCCACACGCCGCTGGAGGTGATGAGGCTGGCGGGACTGAGCTACGACAAGGCCTTGACGTTACTGCAGTCAGTCAGCAAAGAATGTGCCCCCTCTGTGACCACGGTTTGTCCACCATCCAACCCTGTCTGACAGGCCTATGTGTGGCTATAGGGTCACGATTATTACATATCGCTATTATTTGAGATAATCGCAATTATTTTGCATACTGTAATCAACATGATGGAACAGGTTCCTGATTTTCTGCGGAATAGGAATGCACCTCTGTTTTAAATTCTGCACAGGCATCTTGCCACCTTAACTTTGCGATACCATGTTGGAAAATAGGTAAAAGAATACCTGTATTCGCCTGGCACCCAGAATTCCAGATGGCAATGCTATGTGACCTATAAGCCCTGAGCTACAGCGATGGGAGAGGTCATAGATTGGGCTACAGCAAGTAACAAAACAACACATATTCATTATCTTCCATATACCATAGAGTTACCTTCTGTCAATAAATTCTGTGTAGGTGATTGAAGTGTTCGAGTTTGGAAGCGCTCAATAACGCAATGTCCTACTGCCTTGTGCATTATGTGCAATTTCTATAGTACACACTATGCAGGACCATTGAGTGATTTCCAACGAGCGCTTCCAAAGTCTCAACATGTGAAAATAAATCAACTGCACAGAATTTACATACAGACAGAAAGTAGGGGCTACAGCAGGTCACAACTAAGACAACACATATTCATCGTCTTTATGTATTTTTTGTCTCGCTGTTTTAGGCCTTGGAGTTGTGGAAGCAAAACTGTGATTCATGTTTCTCTACCTCTCTGCTGGAGCTGGATAAACGTCTTCATGGAGGTCTGCCCCGGGGAACAATTACAGAGGTACAACAATACAAGCAATACATCCTTTGACATATTGTTTCTTGTGTTGACAACTATTGGGCACATACATATTTTATGTGAGGTTTGGCACTATTGTAATTGATTTTGCATGAAGAATAAGGCATTCTAATGATATACGCAAGCTTTGGTCTGACTCTGAGCAGATGTGAGTTTGAGCGGACGTCCGTCAAAATTCATGGACAAAAAAAGATTGATGAATCTTATCAACGTAAACATGGGATGTACAACATATTGGCTTAAACAGCTTAGTGAATAAGGCCCCATTCGCTTTAATGCTATGAACTGCCAGATGGCTAGTCTGTTTGCATTTTGTCTGCTTTTTTTGCACACAACATAACAATGCGTTTACTGGCTTACTATACTGGCTTACTTAAAACAGCGTTGAACACGTGAACCTGTTTAGTGTTTTCAAAATGTATGTACATGCTCCATCTCCTCATAAGGTAGCCATTAATCACTTAGGCCCTGTATACTTCGTTGTACAATGAATAGTGACAATTGTCAGATCTACAAGCCACTTCACAGTTTTATTTTATTCAAATTAAATTTGTTTATACAGTTTTATTTTATTCAAATTAAATTTGTTTATAATCTGTGAAATCACTGAGTTTTACGAACTGTTGAAAGTGGTTAATAAAAAGAAGCTCTGTGTGTGTGTGTGTGTGTGTGTGTGTGTGTGTGTGTGTGTGTGTGTGTGTGTGTGTGTGTGTGTGTGTGTGTGTGCGCGTGTGTGCGTGCGTGTGCGTGCGTGTGCGTGGTGATAGGTGGCTGGTCCGTCAGGATGTGGTAAGACCCAGCTGTGTATGATGCTCAGCGTGCTGGCTACTCTGCCAAAGAGCATGGGAGGCCTTGACAGTGGCGTGATCTACATAGACACAGAGTCAGCCTTTTCAGCAGAGAGGTACAGTACAGTGTTCTTACATGTCCTGAAATATCTGGTAAAGTAATTGAATATGCACAAAAAAGAGTTGTTAAATTCAGATTTCTATTTTATAATACACCTTACTGTTGAACTTTTTATTTTTATTTTTATTTTTTAACCACCCAAACTCTATATGCTTCGTTGACCCCCAGAGGCCAGAGGTCTACAACACTTACTTGGTTCCCACCATTTTCCTCCTCTACACCAGCTGTCTTGGCCAGAAATAATTCTAGAAGGCCACAAAGTGTCACAACGTGACTCATCTGCTACTTTGTCTTATGATCGTGACATTCTAACTTTGTGTGTTTCTTTGCAAAGTAATGCCCTACTTGATCATACTACAGCGGTCACACAAACGCATCAAAAGTAGCAGATCTGCATCACGTTTTGAGCACTTTTCAATCTGCTACTTTTGCTCTTTCTTTTTTTGAATTCTGAAAAGTAACAGTTTTGAGGTTTCCATCCGACAGACGATATCACTGTATAAGTTTCAAGATACAAGATTATTTCAGTTAAAGTACTGTACTAGTACAATTATTACATAATACCTGGACGCAATTATTTTGCATAGACTACAACAAAGGGTCTTAGTAAGGTTGTTTGTTTTCACTCTTAGTTTTATTACATATTTACAGTATATTTTGTGTTCTGTATAGGTTTTCTTAGTTGTTACATGTTGGCTTTTTTATGTTGTAGTGTTTTTATATTTTTAGAGGACCACAATGGAAATGAGCCTCAGGGCTTATTTTATGTTTTTATCCTCTCTGATATTGCGTGTGTTGTTCTTTGCAATCAATCAATTTATTTATTTGGTCACTCACGAGCCACCAGAACCGCTTCAATGTGCCTCAACGCTGGGAATGCTCTCTTTTTAATCAATGAAGGGTGTGCCAATGCCGGCGTCAATGTCGGACGTCGGACGCCAAATTCACCCCAGTTTATTTTTTTTACGCCGCCACCACGCCGGCACAACGCAACGCTCCTGGTGGAGCCCTAGACTTCAACCTTTTCAGGCCATGACCCCCCAAAATAATCCTATTTGAACTGTCATCCGACCCTGATAAGAATTTCAAATTGTCGGAGTTGAGGCATGAAATTATGTTTGATAAATCTTTACCTTTTCCTTTCCATTTGAAAATGTGGACGTTTTACCAGTTTTTACAGTATACTGTAGTTTGTTGATACATTTTTATGCAGTAATTGTTTTCGTTCTTTTTATTTATTTATTCTTTTTTTGAGGTATTGAAAATGTCGAGAACCTCAGGAATAGACCACTCACAGCATAATGAACACCAATGAAAATAAAAGCCTGGGTACCGCCGAGGCTGCAGCATAATAGCGCCACCAGACAGACACCCTCACTGTGGGGGTCAAGTATTCAGGCCTAGAACATTCTCTTGTTGGACTCCACACATGATGCACTCAGCACTCGCCCACATATCGTCGTCGTCGGGTGGAAATCTCGTATGTCCAAAACCGTTTGTTTTGTATTTATCACTTTAGAAATGATTTAAACTAGTGAAAATAGCCGATCTACAAGCACACAACGCCTCGCGGGTGCGAGGCGTTGTGTGCTTGTAGATCGGCTATTTTCACTAGTTTTGTGTGACAGCCTTCTATGATGAAGCAAGGCTTTAATTTACGGAAAAAACATGCACATTTGAAACTTGGAGATACGAGGTTTCTGCCCGACAGTGACGATATGTGGAATATGGTGAAGGATGGATGACTCATCCGGCTATTATCACTTTTTTCCTCATCTCTGTAGGCCAGTGTCTATGGTTTTTACAGTGAGGTGATCAGACTGTCAGTGCTGACACAGTCTGATCACGTCCTGTGTTGGCATTCTAATGTCACCTGAGTGCGGAATAGTTGCTCTTCTCCTTTTCCTTCCATATACAGTAGCAAAGCACCAATGCATGAGCACCACGGTCATTGAATGTGCACTTTCCACCGCAATTTACAGTCTTTGTGACTGAAGCTCCCCTATCTGTGCCCCAATAACAAACTTCTCTTTCATATTCACGTAGATCTTTTCCTCTTGCCATTTTGATCCAAAAGTGAGGCCAGGATGTGAGTGTGATAGGATGTTAATACATTGTATCATGCAGTACATCTGTATGGAAGTACAGTAGATGCATTTGTTATGTTTCTTCACTCAGTTATTTAGGTTTTCAACAACAGTCAAAAGGTGCTAAATGTGTTGCAGGTACCAAACAACAAGCATTCTTATTAATGGTTGCACTGCAAAATACAGAAGCGCATTATGGATTGTGCTCGATTGATCTGCACCTTAGTTTTTAAGCGGTGCTACGTATGCCCCACACTTGGCTCATTGGCCAAGCTTCACAGCACCCTTAATGAAATTAACTCATAAAAAGCACCGCTCATTGTTATTTTCTATTTATTAGTGGACCGTTTTTCTGTTGCTGTTGTAGACATGACTGCCAGTTCCCACCTGATATGTGGGAGTTCCGTCTGCTGCAGACTGTGCTGAGTAACTGCTAGTTCGCATAAAGTCTTAAGACTGGGAGTTAAGTCTAAGATGTGTGTGCCATCCTCCAAAGATGATGATTCGATCTCCCACCATGCAACTGCACATTCTATACATTGACCATGGGAGGCCTTTGGCGCAACCTTCTTCCAGGAAAAGGTCTGTGGATTGAATTCCCACAGATCGTTAAAAAACTGGTCCTTGCCGCCAATCCAGCATTTGCCACCTATTATTTACAGCTCTCCATTGAAGACAAAGGCTGAATGACACACGCAACGCGCGTACTTCTGTTTTTGGAAGAAGCTGTGCAGAAGGTGTGATCAGCCAGCTGTTGGTCTCTGTGCCAAACTGACTGATGTTGTTGTAGTAGTTCATATCAGTATATAGAGCTTTCACATGTGTATACTATAAACCTTTTCACTTTATTATTTATCTATATCACTTTAACCAGTATATGCACTGTGTATTCCTTGTAATCCCAGGCTGGTGGAAATAGCCCAGAGCAGGTTCCCAGACTACTTCTGTTCCAGGGAGAAGGTGGTGCAGATGGCCGGGCGTGTGCATGTCTTCAGGGAACTCACCTGTCAGGATGTCCTCAATAGGTACTGTACAGTGACTTGTCATGGGGGTCCACACCAAAAGTATCAATGTTTGTGGGGTCCACAAACATTGATGACATGTTAACATGTTACCATTTTCATTGCATGCCACCCATGAATGATACCATAGTGTTGCTTTTCAGACAGTACTTGATAACCCATTACAGCTGGACGTTGCATGCTTAATAACAAACACATTAACATGACCGCATACTTAAGCTGCGGTTGATATTTGATTCAGTCACATGAATTCAAATGTTTGAGACGCATTGTAGAGCTTTTAGAGCCTCTATTTTCAAAAGGTTTTATACATTTGCAAACTTGTGAAACACAGATACCTTTGTGCTTTTATTCAAGTAAATTCAGAATTCCGGACTTTTACTTGTAACAGTATTTCTAGTTTTCTACATTACAGTATTGACACTTTTCAAGTAAATAATGTGAGTACTTTTTTCAACAACAGCAACTGAGTCTTGTTGCGACTGTAGGTCGCAGTTTAGTAAACCGTCACAGCTTGACCGTATCTCTGTAACGCCTGACACTGTGGTTCCCCTGGCACATCACTGTGACATCACAGGTGACATCACAGTGATGTCAGTTACTCAGAGCAGGGATCTCCATATATGGGCATAAAAGGGATTGTATGTATGATGTCACTGTGACATCACAGGGATGTCAGATACTCAGAGCAGAAAAACAAACAAACTGGGAAGTATTTATGTTTCGTGGTTTCACCTTCAACCCCACTTACGTCACAGAAAACATGGTGGCGTCCATACGAGGCATCGGGAGGATTTTATCGCGTATATCCCCTCTGATTTTACACTCTGCTCAGCATAACGAGTCCCGTCTGCAGAAGCTACCCATCAGGCTATTATGGAGCAGGACTGGAGCTCCATTTGTGCTGCCAAGCCACTCACTGTGTACAGCAGCACCAGCAGCCAAGGATGGGGATGCTGAGGTAGTGGTCCGCTACAAAGACAGACCCTGGGACTACCTGGAGAGTGAAGAATACATTGAGCGCTATGGAACCAGTCTGGTGTGGACTGGCTACAGGAGAAACCATAAAGGAGGAATCCCCCCGCAGAAGACACGCAAGAAGTGCATTCGGGGAGGCAGAATATGCGGGAACGCATGTCCCATTTGCAGGGATCCGAACATCATCCTCCACTATCAGAATGTTAAGCTGTTGGAGCAGTTCATAAGTCCATATACTGGGATGGTGTATGACCCCACTCAAACAGGTGTGTGCATGCAACAACAGAAGAGACTGAATGCGGCAGTTGGCAAAGCACGAGACCATGGCTTTCTTCCCTTTGAGATTCCCAAAGTGGAATTCACAGAAGACTACTCCAATAAGCACCACCATGCTGTGGGGTCCACAACACCTCCCCCTCAGCTCTGGTGAACCCTGGTATAAATGGTATGGCACCATCCAGCCAGAAGAGACAGAACTGGCCAAAGTTAAGAAGATGTACAAGGCTTATCTCAAACGATAAGGCCTTAAAGTTCTTCATATTTACGCTATTGTATATAGTTATGCACCGTGCCAGTTTAACCCATTTAGGCCTAACCTATAGTTAGGCCCAAATCAGAAATTAGCCTACAAAAACAAATATGTTGATACATACTGTACATGTACTGTAAGCCCCTCCCATACACTAAAATGGGTTAAATAGTGTAAGTGTGATTTTCCAGCTGTTTCTCGCACACTTTACCTGTTCTGTATTCCAAAGGAATTTACAATAAACAGCAATATGATGAAAAAGAAAAAAGATACTCAGAGCAGGGATCTCCATATATGGGCATACAAGGGATTGTATGTAGGCATATCTCCATATACAGTACATTGATCTCCATATGTGGGTATCAGGGATCTCCATATATGGGTAACTGATCCAATTATATAAATTTGAAGGATAAAATTAAATAAAAGTCCTTATATGGGGTGGGTATTACCAGATGATGCCCTGTTAGGAGAACCACACTAACAGAATCCATATATGGCCCATTAATGTGCAACATTATTTTCTCACTCAACAGTAAACAAACCAACATAAGGTTTAAGTGTATAGAGGGTATTTGCACATTTTCTAAAGTGACAATTTAAGGACTTTTTAATGCCTCTAAAATGACCAATTAAACATTGTCCGAATTATCAAATATTTGAGGCAGAAGTTGTGAAAATAGCAGATCTACATGCTCACAACGCCAAGCAACGCGAGGCGTTATAATCGTGTTTGTATAACCGTGTTATACAAAGTGCTCGTCAGGGTGGGGGGTCCCCAGTTAAAATGTGATTATTTTGGGGGTCGCGGCCTGAAAGGGTTGAGAACCACTGCTTTAGGGCGAGGTCGCCCTTAGGCGTCTTACTGGTATGTTATGTGCTGCTTCCAGAGTTGACCGGCTGGAGGAGGACATCATCTCCACCAGGTCGGGTCTGATCATCCTGGACTCGGTGGCCTCGGTGGTGAGGAAGGAGTTCGACACGTCCCTGCCTGGAAACCTCACCCAGCGCAGCAACCTGCTGGGCCAGGAGGCCCAAACCCTCAAATACCTGGCGCACGAGTTCCACATCCCTGTAAGCAATGAGCTGTGTGTGTGTGTGTGTGTGTGATGACGTAGAATACCTATAGTTTAGTCAGGAACATTCACGTCAAGTCATTTAACCATTTATTGCAAAATGGAATACACAATAAGCAGATTTAACCATTTATTGCATAAATGGAATACAGACAATACAGTTAATATTGGCGTTTTACAGGCTCTGCGATAGCTATGCTCCCTGAAATTTTGTGCACGCTTTTCTGAGCCTGCTAAGCAAAATCAGGGAACGCAGCAATACCCCCCATAGGGATACAATAGCAGAATAATAGCAATACATTGACGTGTAACTTAGTCAAAATCACAGTATTTGAGCTTAACCACATTGACATGTAACTTAATCAGACAATCACAATTATTTGAGCTTAGCCAGACTGATCGTGCAAAGGTGGAGGCTGGGGTGGAGGAGGAAGCAAGCAGCAAATGATTCCGAAGCTTCGGAAACCAAGCATTGGTAGAGAAAGCAAGCTCTATTTAAAGGAGCCTTCCCTACTGATTGAGAGCTTTGATTGGAGTATGGCAGTCATGTGACATAATGACCAGCAGATATGTTAATGAGGTATGAGAACAGAGCTGACTGACATCTGACTACAGCTGAGCAGCGACTTGACTCCCATGTCCTGCATAAACTAACGCTGAAGCTTCATTCTTTCATAGAATGAGCAAATATTTGCAAATATTTGAATATTTGCTTCTGGGCGTCCCTGGAACGCCCCATTTGAGATGGGGCGTCCGTGGGCCAATGCACATCATTTTTGGGGTCCTCGACATTTGTAGGCTCTGCCTAAGGTCTTAATGGGTCTTTACTCTCCAGGAGCGTAGTGAATATACCATCTGAAAATGACATCTGTAAATATTTTGCATCAGACTATTCATATCGTTGTTGTCGGGTGAAAACCTTGTATGTCCAAAACATTGTTTTGTATTTATCATTTTAAAAATGATTTAAAACAGTGAAAATAGACAATCTACAAGCACATTCACTGGTTCTGTGTGACAGTCTTGTACTGTGAAGCAGGGCTTTGCCTAAAAAAAAAACATTCACATTTGAAAGACAGCGACGATATAGTTGATGCTTCAGTGAAAATCTTACTCAAGAAAGAAACGTTGTTTTATTGCTATGTAATATTCACATTCTGTGAAACGTACTCATGACACAAACAATATTTCAAAAAAATATTTCTGGGCGAATTAATTGCACGAAGAAAATAATGGTGTGTAGGACACTTATTGCGACCGTAGGTCGCATTTACTACCAAAACCTCCACCGGCTGTCTGTCAGTCTGTCCGTCATGTCACACTTTTCCCCAACTCATATCTCCGCCACCGTTGCCCCAAGACATGCCAACACACACTCCTTGCCTGCCAATCCACAACCTCCACCTCTCACGTCATACGGGCAGCCATAGTTACACCTGGAATGTTGAATCTCCATATATGGAGATAACCTACGCATCACACAAAGTCTGACCTCACCAGCCCATACTTGGGCATGGACGACTTATATCTCCATATACGAAGATGGCCATATATGGAGATACGATGACATCACAGAGTCCACAGCTGATGATGTGGCGTGATGTCATACAATACACAAAAAAGCCCTATATAAAGGGGCAATTCTCACCAGGGAAGAGAGCATTCCCCACTAGCTGAGTATCTTAAGATGGTTGGATGTGATGATAAGCTATAAGCTTAGTTGATCCTGGCGATAAGGTCTGAGTCGAGGAATGCTCTCTTCCCTGGTGAGAATTTCCCCTTTATATAGGGCTTGTTTGTGTATTGTATGACATCACGCCACATCATCAGCTGTGGACTCTGTGATGTCATCGTATCTCCATATATGGCCATCTCCGTATATGGAGATATAAGTCGTCCATGCCCAAGTATGGGCTGGTGAGGTCAGACTTTGTGTGATGCGTAGGTTATCTCCATATATGGAGATTCAACATTCCAGGTGTAACTATGGCTGCCCGTATGACGTGAGAGGTTGAGGTTGTGATATTTGTGGAGATAAGCGACCAACGGTCGCTTACTGGTACTTACATTTTAGCTATTTCATTTTAATTGAAAGTTTAGTTTTCCTGTACAGGTTAAAAAATACAGAAGGGTACTAAAAACAACAAACTGTGATGTAAGCAATGCAGCTGCAGCTAATGCAAGTAATAATGGGTGTGTTACATTTAGGTGTGACAATATTCAATCAAGCAATATTAGTGCACACCTAAATCTAGCATATACAGTACACATTATTAGTTTGATCAGCTACAGTTTCGTTGCTTACATCACAGTGTACAATAAGGCCAAACCTTTAAACCTGTACACTAAAATAAACGTTAAAATCGTCTTAGGATTTCATTCCCTATTAACTATTAATACTCTCATCTAAAGATGGCGTCAATACCAATTCCAAGTTATGAGCAGAAAGGATATCCAATCATTGTGCCAGCTGAATTATTGGGTTACATAAGCCTGTTGTTTCATGAAAAGGTTATGTTTCTGTTTTGTTGGTATATCTGAGGTTGCACCATACTGCCCAAAAAGCCAAAGTGCAAAAAGGCTTCAAAGTTTTTCAGCTGGCCAGCCAAATAGGTTATAGGTAACACATAGATATTTCACTAATTGCTTATCTGTTCATGAGGTAATTGTTTATCCCCCAATATAGTGAAAGTATGTTTCTCCAAAAATGTAGTAAGGCCTACTGCACTTTGGCTTTGTATAGTACTGTGTAGCACAGTAAGGTGCTGTGCTACTTTTTCACCACTAGATGTCAGCGTGGTCACACAAACCTGCCCCATTGTTACAGAGCAGTTGTCAAAATGTAAAGCATCAATCAGATGAACACTACACAATTGAACAGCCATAACCAGAATATCAGATGGACTAAAAGGCTCTCTGCTAATATAATGCTGTGCCACTGCTAACCCATAAACAATAGATCTTTTCTGGGTGCTGTGTCTACAATAGATGTGAGGCTAGTGCTAATACTCATAATGATAAAGCATAGGGCTAGCAGGGGCAGCGTCATGGGTGATACTGGTTTGTGTGATGTAATTGTGTGTCAATTTATCCATTTGAAACTCAGAGAGTACAGGTCCCTTTTGTTACACCTCTGAGTAAAATGACTTGCTAATATTATTAACTACTAGTATAGTAGTTATTTTAAAACCACTACCACTGCTCTGATACTACTAACTTGTTATTACTACTACTGTGTAGTGAGCTTGCAGTGCATGAGCTTGTAGATCTGCCATTTTTTAATAGTCAATGCTAAAATCTAAAATAACACAGATGCTTTCCCGGTTTTAATGGTTTAAGTACATATACATCAAACATATAAGTGTATACATAGGCATTGACACTAAGGGTTGCCCACCTGCCCCCGGCAGGTAAATAAAACTTTAGGGCAGGTGAAGTTTGCTTTCAGGTTGCCCGACCGGGCAAGTGCGTATTTGAGAGGGGATGCAACACTAACAGTCTATAAACACAAGACCAGATCTCTGTCTAAACACCTGAACATGGCCAGACTGCTCTGTCTTGATATAAAATAAGAGCACTGTGCTGGTTTTACTTTTGCTAGACTAAAGTATATACTTTATAAGTGTGAACCCATAGACACATTCAATCATAGCTATCTACTGTAGGTATTTGGATTTGGAGGAGTTGAGGTATAACATCTTTTATCGCTCAGGCCCAGAAAGAAAGAAATACGTGTTAAATTGTGCTGTAATTAAAAATCTACCTATCATTTTATAATGGACGATTTACTTTTCGGGGGAAGTGGGCATGAGCTTTGGGCAAGTAGAACATGACCTGTACTTGCCCGCGGGCAAGTACCTCTCAGACCTTAGCGTCAACCCCTGATTACATAAGTGATAGTGACTCCTAAACTGTGGCATAAACTCCTCATTGCAGTCAGAACTACAGACTCACTCCCAATCTGCTACCGTAGTCTGAAGACTTCACCTCTTCAGTCTCCAGCTCACCCCCGAGCACTTCAGTCCTATCATATCCCTTCTTGGTGCTAGCTTACTTAATATGCAGATATATCTCGGTTATCGGTACTTGTCCTGATGTTTTTGTTTCTTCGATTTTTCCTCCACCACAGATGTCAAGAATGTGATTTAGATAGCGTGTTGTTTAGACAGATGCTGTATCATTGTTTAGTTGCTATCCCAAGTTTCTTTGAGGCATGACTTTGTTCTCTCTGCACTCTTCTGTGTGTTTACCTTTTGTTTGACTATAATAACAGTCAAGTCCATTTTATTTATAAAGCATGTTTAAAAGCAACAAAGGTTGACCAAAGTGCTGCACAGCATACAGAACTACAAAATACAAAGAAGAACAACAATGTTACACAAATGTACAAGTGCGAAAGGGTCTGCTAAATGCCTAAATTGTAAATTGCAGTGCAGCATACTGTATAAACATGGAGTGATAATTGCAATTCATATTTTGTGAAACTATACAGTAAAGCAAATTTGAATTTGAGCTCCTTATTGTATTATATAGGCACATTAGGCTGCCGACAACCAGTTCACCTCTGTCTCTGTGAAGGGAAAGCTGACGTTCACGTTAAAACGGTAGAGGAAGATCATGGGATCCACCAGGGACCCCACATAAAAGCAGAATAGGGGTCCACATCCAATGGTTCTGAAGCAGAGCCACTCCTCCTCCTCCTCCTCCAACCCCCTCCTGATTGTCAAAACACTCCTCTTCTCCCTCAGTAAATAAATACCACAGAGATGTCCTTAAATGTGACCAGTGATGGAAGAAGAACTTGCATGTTTTCTTTAAGTATCAAATACTGCAATGTAGATATACTCTGTTACAAGTAAAATTCCAGTTTTCAAAATGTACTTGAGCAAAAGTACAAAAGAAGTATTGGCATCAAAATATACTTAAAGTACCCGAAGTAAAAGTACCCATTGTGCAGAATGTCCCATTTCACAAGTTCAACATGTATAAAAGTATTTTGAAAATAGTTGATCTACAAGCTCACAATGCGTCGCGATCAAATGGCCAAAATGTATATAGGGCTGAATTGGTTAATGTATGTTTTGTGATAATAATCTAAACTTGCAAAGTAACTAGTAACTAAAGCTGTCACGTGGATTATGACGATCATGCAAAAATAATTGCGATCTCAAATAATTTGCGATTAGACGACTATGTAATAATTGTGAGATGCACTAGGCAGCCATAGTTGAATGGGTGGACTGTGTAGAGGCTGTCTGGGAATCAGAAGGTCCCCAGTTACCCCCCTTTCGCCCTGTCTATGTGTTGAAGTGTCCCTGATCAAGACCCTTAACTGCGCCCCCCAGGTCCTTTATCAATAGCTACACTTACGTAACTGCTCCTAAAATGGGTAAATGTAGAGCAGGGCTCTTCAACAGGGGGTCCGGGACCCTTAGGGGGTCCTCAGAGTCACTACAGGGGGTCCTCCAAATCTTTGTGTGATAGAAACCTTTTTTTCTCCTTTTTTTATATTAACCACCCTAGCGTCCATATTCCGAGAACTTTAGCCAAAAATAGCTTGTAGATCTGCTATTTTTGGCAAAGAGGTTTTGTAGAGGGGAAAAAGAGCAGACCAAGTACAGAGTGAAAGGTCAACTTTATTAAGTATTCACGGTTCAAGTGGTTAAATATCTGAAAACTCAAATTGACATAAATCCAAAAAACACTGATGATTGTGCTGTCAAACAATGAAACTATATGGAATCTATGAACAGGTTGTGGGGGTCCCTGCTTCATCTCTCTCTCAACTACTGAAAACGTTGAAGACCCCTGATGTAGAGGATATATTTCATGCATACATGTGCAAATGTACAGTGACAAAAAATAAGATAAATCTAAAATATAACCTCACTCAAGAGTTGAAGTAAAGCTGCAATTTGTAACTTTAAGTCCTACTGTACTCCTACTGTCCTCTGTTTACCTCTCCTACCAAACTTCTACTGCTCAACCAATACTTAATTGGCCAGGGAGATATCGAGCATCAGGCAGCGCTACTTATCGACCAGTAGGTGTCCTAATGCATATGTGCTATTTATATTGTATATCAACGTACTCTACCATACAGGTTGGTTGAAATGACATGTTATTCATTAAGCATAATAATCGCAGCTTCAACAACACTTTACCGTGCAGAGACAGTTGTTGCCGTCAAGGTGTAGTACGCCATCACTTTAAACCCTTTCAGCTTGAAGGGAAAGAGCAGGCTTTGTCTGGCTTTATGTACACATCTTACATAGGCCTCTACTTGGCGTTACGTAGCAACAGGAGACTTGCGATGCTTGGCGACCGCAGAGCTTTTGTTCACCATAATCTCTCTCTCTCTCTCTCTCTCTCTCTCTCAGCCCTCTTTCATAACCAAAGGCCCTATCCATGTCCCCGGCAGTTTTTCTTTTCATTGTGTCTATCATCTGCCGTGTGATTTCTGATGATCAGCGCGCGAGACCAAAATGTGCTGTGTCGGCACTCGTGTTGTTTTAACATTATGGATGCTTGCGGTTAGACTGAGCGCTGTTCTGACTCGACAGAGCAAACAGACCAGAGCGTTATCTTGAAATGTGCCCAGACAAGAAGGACACAATGAGGATGGAGGTTACCTCGCTATGGCCCACTTTTTTTTCTTTCTTTTTCTTTAAGCCTATCAGGGTTTAAATAAATAAAGACATTTATCTTAAGTAGATTTTTGCAGGGCTAATACCCTGTTTCACCACCCTGTCTGACTTTGATACCTGAGAGAGCTGTACTCTGTTTTGTTTCATCTTTATTTATCCAAGGCAGGGTTTGCTGGGTGAACATGCGTGCACTCGTGCAGTCACCCCCCGGAGCTACCCAGTACAAATACCACCTTCTGCTGTCTGTCATTGAGCAGGTCCCCTGCTCTTATAGTTAATAGTAGCCTGAGCCATTTTAATAGTAACCAGTGGTCTTGTGGTTGGAGTGTCCGTCCTGAGATTTGGAGGTCAGGGTTTGATTCCCCGGCTGGCCCATACCGAAGATTAAAAAAATGGGACCCAATAATGCCTCCCTTCTGGGTGGGGAAGTGAATGACCGACACTCACCCCCCCACTTCACCCCCCCCCCCCCCCCCCCTCCCTCCCATCCGCCATTGAGCAATCCAGTTAGTGATGTGTCGTTCATGAGTGATTCGTTCCCATTAGAAAGACTTGTGAACGATTCGTTCAAATCCTTGAAATGGTTCGTTCACGCTTTTGTTCATACCCACCGTCCCCTCCCCCTAATAGCCCCCTGCACACAGGACGGGAGGCCGGCTTTATGCGCGACGTAATAAAAACGCTCCCGCGATAGTGTTTTTCACGGGGTGATTGCGCTATGAACGGTGAACGTGAATGAATCGTTTGAATGGATCATACCGTGAACCTGAATGAAATGATTCGTTCACAGAATTGAACGGGATTGCCCATCACTAGTTCCAGTGACGCAGTGGCTAACAATATAGACTGGCTAACAGTATAGACTGTAGTTGTACTGGGCAGCTCCCAGGTTGTGTTTATTGTTAATAAGTAAAGGAGGAAAAAAAATTAGAAAACAACCAGGAATTGTCTGAAAGTACTTTTATTGACTGGAAAGTGCAGCATAACTTTATAATAAAAGCAAACAGTGTTTGGGGTGGCCAATGGCCATAGCTGAAATAGGGATGGGACGATGTGAACATTTCATATCACGATTATTGTGACCAAAGAAATCACGATTTACGATATTATCACGATAATCAAAATCCATTATCCTGGGGCGGAACATTTGCCAAAGACATTTGATAGAGAGTGAAAAAAAGATATGTGTATCAAGTACGTATATTATAAGTACCTTTTACCAATTATAGAGGGTTTAAGTGGTATCGGATATGCAGCTCGGCAAATAAAAGATAAATTGATCCCAGTGCATGACGGAGGATGATATCACCACGATAAATTAAATCTCCACGATACGATTATCGTGAGTGTTTTTTTTTTATCACGATAAACGATAATATCGTGTATCGTCCCATCCCTAAGCTGAAATGGAACTCAGAAGGTCCCTGTTTTGTCCCCCAGTCTGTGTCGGAAGTGCCCCTGAGAAAGACGCTTCTTTAACCCCCTAACTGCTTTCCGGGCAGGCGGGTTTTGTAATAGGATGGATAAATACATGAGGATACATTTCATGTAAATGTACTGTGACAAAAATAGGAGTTATGTGTGGAGGCATTGTCTGCAGCACATAATGCAATTCGATGAGCTCAGCGCACTGGTATGACGAACCGCAAAATTCCCTCACAATGGATATCACATCTTAAATCATGAGTTTGGCATTATTTTACCTGCATATTTGTGCGAAAACAATACTGGTCTATGGAGAAAAAAACAACACAAATCATGTCTTGTTCTCTTAAGAGTTTGGTTTCATCATTTCAAAAACATCTAGAGGAATTTGTCACAGTGATACTGCAACAGGAATGTATTACGCCTGATTTATACAGTACATGGTTGTTGTACACTTAAACCCCAGCATCCATATTTTGGGGGCAAACTTTGGATCTATTCGCACTGCAACTCGCTGTAAGCTATAGATCGGCTATTTTCTGTGAACACATTTAACCCATTCAAACATGGAAAGCATCTGTAATATTTTATTTTTGCGCTGGCTATTCAAAAATAGCATATTTATAAAATAGCATTTGAACATTGGAACATTTTTTTATAAGAAAAGGTTCTTGAGAGCAACATTTAGTTGTAAGTGACGCTGTGTGTTTGTTTACATGACTCCCATGTTGGATACGGCACAAAATTCACGCAGTGCAGCCTGAGCGCAGCAGGTGCTCTGAGCCTTTGATTAGGCATCGGTCCGTTATAGAGCGGAGCGGTCATTATACGGAATACAGTATAATTCACAGCTGACATGTAATGTTGGCTGTGGACCATGTCATGTAATTCTACATCAGAGGTCTTCAACGTTTTCTGAAAGATGAAGCAGGGACCCCCACAACCTTTTCATAGATTCCATATAGTTGCATTGCTTGACAGCACGATCTTCAGGGTATTTTGGATTCATGTTAACGTGGGTTTTCAGATATTTAACCTCTTAAATATCTGAAATACTTGATAAACTTGACCTTTCACTGTACTTAGTCTGTTCTTTTTCCCCTCCAAAGCTCTGTGCCGAAATAGCCAATGTGAGCTTGTAGATCGGCTATTTTTGGCTAAAGTTCTCAGAATATGGACGCTAGGGTTCAAGTGGTTATTTGGAGGACCCCCTGTAGTAACTCTGAGGACCCCCTAGGGGTCCCGGACCCGGACCCCCTGTTGAAGACCCTTGTTCTACATAACATTCAGCCTAAAACAAAATAACCTGAAAACAACAACGCCCCTGGTATGTAAGGTCCTTAACCACTTAAACCCTATATACTTCATTTACCTCATTGTCTTTACATGACCCCTCCTTCCTTCTTTTTTCCTCCTCTACAGCAAATCTCTTTGCTGGAAACAGCAGAAATACAAATACAGTATAATGTGTCACAAGTATCACATTGCAACATTTTTTTGTTGTTTGTCTATTGTTGCTGAATGTTCACCTATTACGACATGCCCAGAATAGTGATCCTGTGGTCAAGATGGAAATGCATGGAATGCATCTTTTTTATGCCTTTTTGCATTTTATGCTTTATTCCAGGCAGACACATTGAACAGAGACAGGAAAACTGTTTGTCGACTGCGTTTTTTTCACTTACGAAAACCAAATAAAAACGAAATAAAAGCTAAGCTGTGATGACTAAAACTAAGACTAAATATATTGACAATTTCGTCAACAAAATAAAAACTAGACTAAAACGTTGGGGAGGGACTAGAGGAGAAGAGAGTCATTTTATGTTTGGTTGCTCTCAGCTGTTGCGTGCTGAAAATAGCCGACAAGTGAGCTTGCCTTGTAGATCTGCTATTTTCAGCACGCAACCAAGTGTAAAATCTGTCATTACGATGCCATCAAGGCCTGCCAAAAATAAATTTCAGTTGACTAAATCAACTGTAGATTTAGTCGCCTAAAACCTTATGATATTCAGTCGACTAAAATTAGACTAAAACTAAAACTTTTCAGGTGACTAAATTATGACACATTAAAACTAAATGACATTTTATTCAAAAGACTGTGACTAAAACTAAATCAAAATTTGCTGTCAAAAACAACAATGACTGCCAACTTCCTTGTGCACTCGTGGCCATGTATGGCCTACTTGTGCGCCAGCAGAGCACACCATCAGTTCGTTTGTTGTTTGTGACGTCACCAACAATGCTGGTCCCTCATTGGCTGTTGATGGTGACGTCACCAGGAATGCTGGTCCCGGATTGGCTACGGGCGTGAACACAGACAGATACGCAGATTACCTTCTAAGCTGGAATTTTCCTATACGTAGTATCATGCTTATGAGCACCTGAGGGCTGCTGTGTAAAATGGACAACAGGGGCAATAGACCCCATGGACAGTAATTTGAGATCAATATAAGTAGGAAAATGAGCCTACTGTATATATTATTTCGGCCAGAGTCCTTTAAAAACATGCAGTCATAGGATGCACCACATACTGCCTCACCATAGAGATTAAGCTTGGGTAAATTTGACAGTTTGGACTTCTTCCACTCCTGACATCACAGCATTGACTACTGTAGCTGTTCAAACCCCAATTTCCAGAATTAATAAAATACATTTATAGTTTATGAGAATGTAAAATTATAACATTGGTACAGTTCTTTCCACATTATTAGAATTTCCAGCATTTAAATTAGCCGTTTCCCTTTGTCTTCGAGCCCTATTTTATACGTGGGCTGTTTGAAAGAAGCCGGTTTACAAGCTCACTACGAGGCTGTGAGCTTGTGACGACACTTATGTAACCATATGGCTGGACCTGACGATGCAGCCACGCAAAATGAGCCATCATTCACTCCAAATGTGTTTTACGTGCATTCTGAAAAGTTGTAAAGATAAACACTTGGAATAAGTCAGTAAAATCGATGGTGATTACACTTTTGAAAAACCAGACGTTTTATGGGCTGCGGTGAAAATAAATCGTGCTAGATAAGCCTGAAGATAGACTCAGCATTTTTATAGATCTCTAAAGGATGACACAGCATGGCATAGTGGTTACCCACACGAACCCTATAGAGTCTCTATTCTGGGAGTGAACATTCTGCAAACATAGCAGATGTACAAGCTCACAACGTGTCACATTGTGACGCGTTGTGAGCTAGTACATCTGCTATTTTCTGTGACGATGGTGTACTGTACAAGGAAAAGAGGAGGGGTACTCTGTTCAGCTGAGGTAAAGTATAGGGTTTGGGTGTCATTTTCAGCATTAACAAGAAGTTGAAGGGTAAATATAGGTCTGATGATGTATCAAATCATACTACTACTACTATCATACTTTAAATTATTTCCAGAGCATACTGTACATTTATTCTGCCTGTTCCTATTTGGAAAAAACTAGCCAAACATGCCCACAATGTCTAGAACTCTAGATGCACACTCGACCTGTATCCGTTGAAGAGACTGAAAACTCAACAAGTTTGAGCTCTGCAGCAGAAAGCGTTGAAGAATCGACGATAACCATAGAAACCAGAAAAATTAGCAAAATGTAATGAATGCAACACAGAATGTTGTTTCTTAGAATGAAAGCTTAAAAGACAGGATAATAGAACAGTATTGTTGTATTCTAATGAATTGTATCTGGCCCGCCCGGGAAACTTTATCACTTATGAACTTGCTTCGGTTAGCTGTCTGGCTGGTTGTTTTGGCATATGTAGTATTTTTCAGACCCAAAGTGTGCCGTTTTGACAAAAGATTACATTATGCTTACTCGTGTGAAGCAAACTGGGACACTATCTCTTGTTACTGGAAACACTGTTATCATACGCTGCTAGTCGTGCCTTTGTGACCAAGGCCAACTCACACACACAGAAAACTTCACACAGACACAATAATAAAAACATGGCATGATAAAGGGTGATTCATACTCTGTTGCGTGGCGGTGTCGCGCGGCGAAAACAGACGATCTACAAGCTCAAAACAAGCTCAAATCGCTTCGCGTTGTGAGTTTGCAGATCAGCTATATCCGGTGAGCGACATGGTACACATCAGTGGTGTAAAGTAACTAAGTACTTTTACTGAGTCACTAAATCTGGGATCCAAATTTTGTACTTTTACTCCACTACATTTATTTGAAAACTATAGTTACTAGTTACTTTGCTGATATAAATTATAATATGTTAAAACATACATAAACCACTTTAGCCCTATTTTATACCTTTTTCGACCTATATCTATACCTATACCTATATCTACAAGCTCACAACGCGTCGCATTGCGACGCGTTGTGAGCTTGTAGATCTGCTATTTTCAAACATTTTGTACTTTTACTTTTAGTACTTAAAGTAAATTCTGATGCCAATACTTTTGTACTTTTAGGGTGCCCTCAGACCAAAATACCTATGAGAGTGGAATCCGCGTTCCGCCAATGCATTTCAATGAGAGTGAAGCGGTTTCATGCCAGCAGAGGATTTCTGCAAAAAACGCTCCCTTCTCATTGAAATGCATTGGCGGAACGCGGATTCCACTCTCATAGGTATTTTGGTCTATTTTTCACACCAAAATGGTGGAATCCGCCAATGCATTTCAATGAGAATGGAGCGTTTTTTTGCCAGTAGAGGATTTCTGCAAAAAAACGCTCCATTCTCATTGAAATGCATTGGCGGATTCCAATCTAGGTATTTTGGTGTGAGGGCACCCTTACTCAAGTACATTTTGAATTCTGGACTGCTACTTGTAACAGAGTACCTCTTCAATGCAGTATTGATACTTTTACTTAAGTAGAAAATGTGAGTACTTTTTCCACCACTGGTACACATTCATGTCTAAATCAGACATAAGCAACAGATGAACAGTTGGAGATGGACTTGGCACACGTTGCAGGTTCCAGTCACTAGCTATAAACTAATTGAGCGATGATGACAGACTTATGGTTGGGTTCAGTCATTTAGGAACGACTTAACTGTTATCCCTAAATGGTTTGCCCTCCCCTCTCTCTGCCAAACCCCCCCTCCCCTCCCAAACTCCCAGTACAGGTTACATCACACACATGTTGGGAAACTGCTCATCATACTATATCTGATTGTTTTGCCTCTCTCTCTAGGTGGTCCTGACCAACCAGATCACAACTCATATCGGAGATAGAGGTGAGTTGTGTTTACGTCTGTGTGTTCTTGCTTTAACCCATTTAGGCCTAGAATTATTGAATGCTTTAACCAGTAAAAAATAGCAGATATAAAAGCTCACAGCGCGGCACCGTGTGCGAGCTTGTAGATATTCTATTTTGGAAAAAGTCGTGAAAATGTTTGCAAATCTTTGAATATATGTATTTTTAAAGCGAACGTTTGTAACTCAAATTTTGCTTCTGGGTGGTCCCTGGACTGAAATATTTTGAGACGGGGGTCCGTGGCCAAACACATATCATTTTGGGGGTCCTTCACATGAAAAAGTTTGAGAACAACTGACATGGTAGTCTCTCAAGAACAGACTAACTGAGCTCCAGTTAAGTGAAAAGGACCTTTTCTTTGACGATGGCTGGCCAGATTGCTGACATAGAAAAATCTTAGAAGGATTCAAAAGACACTTATAGAATCGGGTCAAAATTCTAATTTTCACAATAAAAAAAAAAAATAGCAGATCTACAAGCTCGCAGCGCGGCACTCGGTGCCGCGCTGTGAGCTTGTATATCTGCTATTTTTCAATAGTTAAAGCATAAAATAATGACACACAATAATGTGTACCCGTTCTGAATGGGTTTTAACTACCCACGTCGTGGGAACCAAAAGGTCCCCACAAGGATGGTGAAACCAGAAAGACTTTGACCTCATATGGGGGGGGACATTTCTGAGGTCCCTGTGAGGAAATGGTTAATGTTTCATCATGGCTAAGGAAAGATTTTTTTAGAGCTAAGATTACAGTTAGTAAAATACTCAGGGAAGGTTTGGGGTTAAGGGTTGGCGTTAGGTTTAAGGTTATGTTATGGTTAAAATGGCAGAAACTAAATGATACGAATAGCATTTTTTAACAAAACATCCTTTTGACGTAGGCACTGGGATGTATACACAAACTCCAGCGTCCATTCTTTCCTCTCTGCAAACTTGAGTGCAGAAGTGTGCAAAGCGTCCAACCATGGTGACCAGTGGTGGAAAGATATGATTTACTCAAGTACTGCACTTAAATACAATCTTTTACTTTACTTGAGTATTTCCACTTTTTTTCAATACATTCTACTTCTTCTACTCTTCTACACATAAGAGCAGAGCCAAATAGTATACCTTTTACTACACAACTATTATTATTAAAAAAATAGCCAATCTATCTCACAGCGCTTGGGATCGCAACGCGTTGTGAGCTTGTAGATCGGCAATTGTTTTTGATTGATTGATTGATTAAAGACTTTATTAGAGGAAGTTTGCTTAGGAAAAAGTACAGTTTCATGACGGTACAGTTCACTGGTACAAGGTCTACT
Source organism: Nannobrachium achirus (assembly GCF_963921795.1). Classification (NCBI taxonomy): domain Eukaryota; kingdom Metazoa; phylum Chordata; class Actinopteri; order Myctophiformes; family Myctophidae; genus Nannobrachium; species Nannobrachium achirus. The sequence continues at coordinate 40,201,871 of NC_137823.1, forward strand.
AAAAGGAGATCCTAGAAAAGACTAGGCTTATTTCCATAGGAAACCATTGAAGTATCTCATATAACATTGAATGACAGACGGATAGAACACAGTACTATGCAGTAGATATAGTCAGGAAAAAAAGGGGAAAACAAGAAGAAGAAGAATACATTTACATTTGGTACAAATGTATATTTTTATGCCAATATTTTCTACTTTCGCTCTTTGAATACAGTACTTGTAGAAGAGTATTTCTACTTGAGTAAAAAGAAAACATCCGAGTACTTCTTCCACCACTGGTGCTGGGCATGCTGTGTGGACAGCCAGGATGGGAGGTCTACCATCACAATGCTATCTATGTTATCTTACTAAACCCACGTCTCCTCTTGGCCACAAACCACGCGTGTTATTCTAGTGAAGTTTCAGCCTCACATTCCCAGGCGCAGTGGTGGAAAAGGTACTATATCTTTGTTTTACTCAAGTAAAGCTGTCAATACTGCATTAAACTTTGTACAAACTACAAAGTAATTGGTATCAAAATAAAATAAAATAAATCACAAAAGTAAAAGTACTCATCATGCAGAATGTCTCATTTTACAAGTGTTCAAATGTATTAAAAATATTTTGAAAATAGCAGATCTACAAGCTCATAATGTGTCGCATGGTAAATGGCCGAAATTTATAGGGCTGAATTGGGTAATTTTGTTTTGTAATAATTATCAAAGTAAACTACTAAACCCTACAAACTTTTCAAAGTTTTCAAATATTTGTAGTGGAGTAAAAGTACAGTATTTGCCTCTGAGATGTAGTAGAGTAGAAGTAAATGTACTGAAAACTGGAAATACTAAAGTAAAGAAAATTACCTCAATTGTACTTAAGTGCAGTACTTGAGTAAATGTACTTAGTTACTTTATACGGCTGCCCAGGTGTGGGACTTAGACCTATACCCTAGGAGCGGCTAACTTGTCTTAGGTCTAAAGCAGTGGTTCTCAACCTGTGGGTCGGGACCCCCAGGGAATTAAACATTCGCCAAATTGTCAAATATTAGAGGCAGAAATTGTGAAAATGTAATGCCTCAACTCTTAGTGCTCGCCTGGGGGTTCCCAGTTAAAATATGATTATTTTGGAGGTCGTGGCCTGAAAAGGTTGAGAACCACTGGTCTAGAAAACACTACTGTACATATACAGTACTACTTATTTACACTTATAGTTGAGTCGCATAAAACAACACTCTTTGAGTTACAATTGGATAAATGAACACTGAGGCTTGAACTGTGTACGTTACTATTATTTTAGTAGTTTTCCATGACCTATATGTCAGTGGGGACGTCAAAACCAATTGTTGTTAAAAAGCAATTTTTACCGTTTGGTTTTGCCCTTTTAACCATAACATAACATTAGACCCAACGCCAACCCCTAAACCCAAACCCCAAAACCTACTGTAACCGCAACCTGAGTATTTTTACTAATTGTAAACGTAGCTCTAAAAATCTTTCTTAGCCATGGAAATGACCCATTTCCGCACGGGCACCTCAAAAATGTCCAATCCATTTTGGTCAAGTCTTTCTGGGTTTGTTTTTCTCGTCTTAACGTTTGGACAGCACTATCTGTACATGTACTACTATTTACATGTTTACATTTTAGTTGCATAAAACAGTGGTTCTCAACCTGTGGGTCGCCAAATGACAGTGAAGTGACAATTTAAGGTCTTTTATGACCTTTTTAAAACCTAAAAAAAAGCTAAGAAAAAGGCCGTTACTGCATCAAAAGTAATTGACAAACTATACTATAAGACAAACTATACTATAAGAAATTGTCAAACATTGTCCAAATTGTCAAATAATATAAGAAAGTGGTAAAAATGGTGATTATTTTGGGCGGTCACGGCCTGAAAAGGTTGAGAACCATTGGCATAAAAACACCACTGAGTATTTCACTGTGTGCATCACTATTAGAATATGTTTTCCATTACGGCTACATTGAATTGTATCATTATGCGGTTGAGATTGAATCCTAAAGGCCCACAATTGCACGCGGCCCAGTTTATTTGACAGTTTTTAGGCATTCCACTGGCATCTATATCTAGCGTGACCTAAACTTCCAGGGAGTTGGCGGGTAAGAAGTTCAGTCTGTTAGCGTGGACATTACATCTACAGAACAGATACTGTAGATCCAAAATTTGACCTTTGGTTTCTATGCTGCGCAAATGAAGTTTTTTTTGCCGTTGTATGGGTGACGCCATCATTGTAGAAATCAACGTTCATTGGTAGAAATGGTACCATCTCGAATGCTATTGGCTGCCAACGGTCACGTGCAACCGCAGGGATACACGGGATATTGTCTTGAGCTTGCCGAAAATAAAGCACATGAAGAAGAATCATCACAAGCCTATGATCACAGCATGCCCTGCTCTAACATCAATTATAACATAAATTGGACCATATTTTCACAAAACGCTTTAAACTAGCGACAGGAACCATAAAGTATTCATGACAATGTTTATTAAGGTGAGAAAATCAAATGTAAAAGTTCGGGGGAAATGGATGGAATCCTATGGAGAACATGTTGCTTCTGGTGCCAGAACAGCGCAGCTAGCAGCCAATCATAGGAACTTTCAGTTCTGTGATGCTTCATTTTAAATCGGGACAACTACACCCCTGGTGTCAGTGGTGTGGCCACATAAGAACATAATTTTAACTTTTTCTGTATACTTTTCTGGATAACATCTTCCTCCTAGTATAATCATAATACCTGGTCATCATGTTTTTTTGGGGGAAAAAATCATGGCACCCCATCTTTAAGGCCAATGCTTGGTGTTAGTGGAACAACAAATTCAAGCTTTTATACATCTATGGTATTATTTTGCAATAGAATCCATGGATTAGGGGGCAGCCTAATGGTCGAGGCGCATACCACATATAGGCTCTGTGCAGCTTGACAGCGAGTTGCGGGTTTGAATCCCTTTCCTGACGACCTTTGCTGCAGAAGTATCTTCCACAAAACCCTAAAGGTAATGGATATTTCATAAAAGCAAAGGTTATAAAGCCTCAATCTGTGATTTAAAACGTAAAACTGTTTTGTTGCAAGGAGTTGAGACTACTCACTTAAAATGATATACCTAAATAAATTAACCATAATTCTAATAAACAAAATGTTTCAGTCATGAGATTTTATTATGTCTTATTCCATGAGAATCTGTGCACACAGGAACACAGAAGGTGGCATACCTGTTTCCTGTTCTGGTTAATTTTCCCATAGCTTAGTTTGATTGGCTCGGCAGCAGATCAAATCTGCATGCTGAGCCAATTAACGAAACAAGGCCATGCATGGGAAACCGAACTGCAACGGGGTTAAGCAAGCCACCTTCTGGAAACCTGCACAGAGCCTATTTTGAGAGGACAAAACGAGTCATAATTCCAGGTAAAACCGTCGAATCCAACAGTTGCCTGTGTGTGTGTAAAAAAAAAAAGAAAAGAAAGATGCCTGTGTGTGTAAAAAAAAGAAAGAAAGAAAAGAAAACCCGAAACATTGAACTGCTAGTTTGTGTCTCGTGATAAGAACTCTCCCAGCAGACACCGTGGGGCAGTGGATACATAATATGTATCTCCCGTATCTTTTCAGTATCTACTGTCTGTGTCTCTGTGTGTCTGGGGCAGTCCCAGCGGAGCTGCTGAGGCGCTGAATGTTGGGACAACATTATACCAGGGCCGTAGCTTTGAATGAAAGCAAACAAGTTGCTCTGTTGTGCAGGGGTGTGGCACCAAAATTCTGGGCCCTGGGTACAAGCATTCACTGCGGCGGGCCCCCCATGAATGTTCCTCATAGGGGGAGGGGGTTCATGTTTCCATGTCAGTGGTGCTCAAACTTTTTCATGTTATGTGAAGGACCTCCTAATTGATATTTACTTGGCCATGGACCCCCACCTCAAAATATCTAGTTCCAGGGACCCCCCAGAAGTCAAATTTGAGTTAGAAACGTTCGCTTAAAAAAATACATATATTCAAAGATTTGCACTCATTTTCACGACTTTTCAAAAATAACAGATCTACATACAAGCTTGCAGCGCGGCACTCGGTGCCGTGCTGTGAGCTTGTATATCTGCTATTTTTCAATAATAAAAAGTATAAAATAATTAAGGCCCCTCCACCTTGGGCCCTGGTATCTCAGTCCCACTTTTCCCCCTCTTGTTGTGACACCCCTGCTGTTATGTAACAGACACACGGTATTGAAACACACTCGCTCTCTTGTTCTATGTCTCTCTTTCTTTTATTATCCTACTTTCACCCTTTTCTCCGGTGCACTTTCTTTCTTTCTCTCCCTCTTTCACTCTGTATTCTCTTGTCTCCACCTCTAAATCCACATTTCCCCCGAGGTCCTGCGGTCTTTCTTCTTGACACCCCCCCAGTTAGAGGGGGACGGTACAGTGCTTTAGACAATAGAGGTGTGTATCCAATTCTTCTTCTATGTAATCAGATTCACTCCCCATGGCAGCGACACCCCCTCTATCTCTTTCTCTCTCTATTTATAGTCGCTGTCAGGCAGAAACCTTGTATATCCATATTTCAAGTTTTTATGTTTTTTTCTCTCTTTTTTTTCCCCTTTTTTCATTGTAAATGAATATCCTAAATTGTCACATTATAGTGTTACACAAAAGTTGCACAAGTAGCCGGTCTAGAAGCTAGATTTATTTTAGCTTTTTTTTGTGTGTGCATGTGTAGGTTTTATAAAGACTGAACTAATCAAAAGTACGAAGATCTTGTGAATAAATAATAACTACATTGGATCCATTGGAACGGTAAAACCCCAAAACACGCTCGCCCCCCCCGGGGCGACTGTGATTTTGGGGCAAGTGTTTTGGGGAATCCACTAGTAGAACACAGGCTCTTTTTTTTTCTCCATTTCCTGAAAAGTGGCAGTTTTGGACACACAAGGATTCCACCCAACAGAGACGATAATGTATGTTTTCTGTCTGTCTGTTTATGCTCCCCCTTCTCTCTCTCTCTCTCTCTCTCTCTCTCTCTCTCTCTCTCTCTCTCTCTCTCTCTCTGTGTCTCTCTCTCTCCCTGTCTGTCTGTCTCTCTCTCTCGCTCTCTCTCCCCCATCCTTTGTCCCCCCCCCCCCCCAGCGTATTGGTTTTTGTTCCAACCCAGGTAACCCAGGTCTCACGTTGCCTTGTTTCCAGTGTCAGTTGGTCGCACAGTCTGTGGGCTTTTCTTCACGAGCTGCCCAGGGCCTCCCGTGTGTCACTTAGTAGGACAAGCCTGTGTTGTTGCACTGGGTGAGGCTCTGAATGGGGCCTCAGTCTGGCTGTGTCTTCTTGGATTCGGTTACTACCTGACGTTAGTTAGGTTAGTACCTGTATAATATGATTTGTGTTGTTGACCTCTGTTAATCTCAGTTAATCAAACGAAAAAGAAAACCAATTTGAATAAAATAATACATTTTGTGATCGATGGAACCAATGTAGTATAATTTACAGTAAGTTGCTATTTACCGTTTGGATGTAGATAGATGGGCTTTAGACTCTTAGGGGCCCTATTTTGATTGTCTTAAGTACCAGCTCTTATGCCTTAACTTAAAGGCCTGTCCATACTGTCTCCGCCCACCGAACGCCCGGTTCAACTACAAAATGACGTCACTCGCATCTTCTGAAAAGCATTATCCCGAATTAGAGTTCGTAAAGCTGCACGTCGGAAAGTCGGAACTCTCTGACAAAAAGGTTTAAGAGCTGGTACTTAAGACAATCAAAATACAGCCCTAGCCGTGTTAGCTGTATGTACAGTATGAATGAAGTCCACTTCAGGCAAGGTTTGGTAGATTTATCTAGCACAGAACACACAAGAAAGGAAGGTGAGGCTCTGATAAGGACCTCAGTCTCTCTTTCTGTCTTGAGAGAGAGAGCGAGGGTGTGGCTACCTGCAGTCACAGGTCGAACAGTTCATCCAGGCTACTGTACCTGCAGTCACAGGTCGAACAGTTCATCCAGGCTACTGTACCCGTACAGCACGGCCATTTGTAAGTGTCTGTGTCAATATTTGATGTTTCTTTGTGCATCAAGACTAACTGAAGTGATTTACAGTTACACCCGAGTGTACAAAGCACTCAGAACTCCCACAGACTGAAAGCTTAAGATTTCTAACTGATCTCTCTTCATTCCACTTCACTTCAGGTTTATGTTCCTTTTATTTGTCAAATAAAAATATATAAGAGACAGTTAATACATTGTGTGACCGGTGAGACCCTGAGCAGAATCAAGTGCCTGAGTGCTCTAAAACAGTGCTTCCCAAGTGTTTTAGCTCGAGACCCAAAAGAGAAATTAGACGTTTGCCCACAGGACCTAAACTTAACTAGTGAAAATAGAAGATCTACAAGCTCACAACGTGTCGCTTCTCGCCTCGTTGTGAGTTTGTAGATTTGCTATTTTCACTAGTTAGCAACAGCATACTATACTGGTGCTTTTCATGTGGATGGTCTGTGGAATTAAAGCACTTTAACCACGTTAACCCTGGCGCCCTTATTTTGGGCACAGTTATTATAGTTGGACATTTTCTACATTTGTTTCTAAAATAGACAAATTATAAGACAAATTATAAAACGGGGCTTAATTGGTTAAGCCGCTCTGAATTAAAAAAGAAAAACAGCTAAATGCCTAGCGTCATGTAAATCTAATAATGTTATTTAGATTTTGCATGTTGTTCAGATGTTAGGTTAACCTGGTGTTAGACAGGCAGACAGACAGAAAGGCAGACAGACAGTCAGACAGACAGACAGACAGACAGACAGACAGACAGACAGACAGACAGACAGACAGACAGACAGACAGGCCCTTATTAATCCCATGGGTGCATTTCAATTGTCATGGCAGTACAGCAGTTATGAAACACAGGACAGATACTGAAAAATGATACTGCTGGGGGTAAATAATAATAAGAGAGTAAGCAGGCAGGAGCACAGTGGGATTAGGGAAAGAGTATCAGAAACCAGGCGATTTTTAGTTGCTGACTCAGCCCTTGGACCGCCTGATAATAGCTTGATGAAAGAGCTAGTAGCAGGTGTAGACATACTGTAAGTGCACTAACTGTATATTAACAGTATATTAAGTATACATTTACTCCAAGTGTACAGGACATACACAATCTATCCCTTGTAGTAGCCTACTTACAGTATGTGACAACTTACTGTTGATTGTTGACAGGGGTTCATGCCTTTTCTGATCAGACCTTACTTGTAAGTTGTGGTTGTACGTTTTCTCAATTTTATTTCTCCTTTGAAAGAAAGGTAAGCACAATCGTTTGATCATTAAAACATGGTGTGATCATGCAAACACACAGAAAGGACCTTTCGCCAACCTCGCCCAGCCCCACCCAGGGTCTGGGCACGCCCCCAACTGCACCACCGTGCCCCCTGATGTAGTTTTTTACAAATATAAATATACATAGATTAAGATCTTAAGTGTTTTGCCAATTATTTGGGGGGGCCCACTTAACCCTTTCAGTGCCCAGAATCACCACTAGAGGGCGCCCAATGGCCATAGAATCCACCATAGACATACGCTGTATATGCACAAGCCGTGCGCAGCCATGACGCGCCTGAACACTTTCCTTTGTGCATGAACAGGAACAGGATGAAGTTAGCTTGAAGTTAGCTATTGGCTACCAAGCATTTTAGAAGCCCTATTTTCGGTGATTTAGCCGTGATTAAGCCTTCCACACCTCATGGATATGCATGGAACAGAGAAAATGAGCTCTAAAGATCCTGGATTGCATTGGAGTGGATGGCAAATATCGGCGGCGCGACGCTCTCGCGGGCCGTGTAAACAGATGACGGCCGGCGGCCCGGCTCGAAAATTAAAAAAATTCCCGAACTAGTTCGGGATTGGCACCCTGAACGTTAATAAGGTCCAAACTATCCCGATAGGCACAATAATTAATAACAGTAACAGCTCGCAGCGCGATGCGTTGTGAGCTTGTAGATCGGCTATTTTCAAACAGCCTAGGTATAAAATAGGGCTAAAGTGGTTTATATATGTTTTATAATATTATAATCTATACCTGCAAAGTAACTAGTGACTAGAGTTTTCAAATAAGTGTAGTGGAGTAAAAGTACAATATTTGGATCCGAGATGTAGTGGCGTAAAAGTATTGTAAATTGGAAATCCAAATAACTCAAAAGTGCAGTACAGTACTTGAGTAAAAGTACTATAGTTACTTTACACCTCTGCTTAACAATATCCTCACGCCCACCAGCGGTGTCCAGACCCACAGGTTGAGAACCAGTGTCCAGTGGTCTACAAAGCAAGCAGCCTCTGACCTCATTTAGTGAGAACTCAATAGCTGGTGGGAGTGCCAAGTGTGCTGCAGCGTGCCAACACTGCAGGCTTAGAAGAACACAGCACAGGCTGGGGATGGGACGATATGAACATTTCATATCACGATTATTGTGACGAAAGAAATCGCAATTTACGATATTATCGCGATAATCAAAATCCATTATCCTGGGGCGGAACATTTGCCAAAAAATAGCAGATCCACAAGCTCACACAAGTTGTGAGCTTGTAGATCGGCTATTTTTTGGCAAAGACATTTGATTGAGAGTGAAAAAAAAAGACTGTATCAAGTATGTATATTTTAAGTTCCTTTTACCAATTATAGAGGGTTTTAGTGGTAGCGGATATGCAGCTCGGCAAATAAAAGGTGAATTGATCCCAGTGCATGACGGAGGACGATATCACGATAAATTAAATCTCCACGACACGATTTTAGTTTGTGTTTTTTAATCACGATAAACGATACTATCGCTTATCGTCCCATCCCTATACAGGCTGGATGGAGCCGAGCATGTGCTCTCACTGCTCTGCGCAGAGAGGAGCAGCATAATTAATAGCACATAATATTTTCCGCATTTTGGTTTCTCACATTAATTATTGCGATGTAAGTCCGAAGATGTTTTACTTGGCACTTGATTAAGAATGTATTAAGACAGAACCCAAACCACTTAAACCCTTTTTACTTTGTTTTACGCAAGTAGTGAAAATAGACCCATTTATAAGATACAACCTCAAATCTCTAGGTCCTAGATAGCCAACGTTGTGACCTTTTTATAGATTAAGAAATAAATGATAATGATAATATTTGCCTATTTTTACCAAAGGTTTCACAGAATGTTTGTCCACTTTCACCTGTTACGACATGCCCAGAATAGCTATGCTAGAATAGGCATGCATGGATTCATGTCATAAAGCTACTCTGTTTAACCACATTAAGCCTGGCGTCCCAACTTTAGACATGTGCTCAAACCAAAGTAAAAAAAGAAAGAAAAGGACCTCCAAAATCACACCGCAGCCGCCACGGCAGAAGACGTACAGTACTAGCACTGGGCTGCAAGGAGGGGAACATAATTAATAGTGCATATTTTCCCATTTCTGTTTCTCACATTATTAATTTATTGCGGTAAAGGTCGAAGACGTTTTCCTTGACTCTACATTAAGCACGCATTAAGCTGAGTGAGATCCCGATAATGTGCAAGAGGCTCAGACGTGCAGGAATGGGATTAATTGTAGGCAGCAGCAGCACATACTGTATCGTTGCTCAGTTACAGACCTTGCCCTCCCCCCTGTATATTTAATGTCGCACAAAAGTATTGAAAATAGCAGATCTACAAGCTTGCTACTCATCGCATTGAGCTGCATTGTGAGCTTGTAGATCTCTATATTTCACAATTCTAAAATGTTTTTTTTTTTTTTTTTTTTTTTTTTTCATTTTATAATAATAAAAAAGGAAATACAAGGTTTCCACCTGACAGTGACGATATCATAAGTTGTTTACTTGTGCAGTCTTTATCAGCCATTGCCCAATACCCAGGCATGGAGGTAGCAAAGCTGCAGCTGCTTATTTGCAAAGCCATGCCTGAGGCGTCAGTTGCTGGGATATGGCCATGCTGGATTTGTTTAGCTTATTTCAGTTTACTTTAGTCTAGACTTGTCTAGTCTAGCTTAATTTGATTTATTGGACATTAAAAGAGCATTAAAAGAGTTTTAATATAATTTAACCACTTAAACCGTGTATACTTTGTTGACCGGGATTCCCCAGAGGCCTATACTTAGTTGGTTCCCTCCTTTTCTTCCTCCCTCTACACCAAATCAATTAGTGGAAAATAGCTCTACATGTTGTGAGATTGTAGATCTACGATTATTCTCAGAATGTTTCACAGAATAGACAACACGAAGATTTGTATTATTCTCGTGCCTTAAAGCCATACTGTGTAAGATGCCCAACTAGTGGTCATTAGCCCTATAGCAAACCGCGGTCGCGTCCGCGTCTTTCGGACGTTTTTCGTACCTTCAGACCCCCGCGTCTGCCTCCACCTCGCTGAGATCTATCTTTTAAGGGGTCCCTTGTTCCTGTGCGTTCAGTAATTCCAGAGATACGGACTCCTTCACCCTGCCTGGTAGGCGAAATTACCTAGAGAAGGGATGGTACAAACGGGCGACAACAAATATGGCTGCCATAGCGACCCCACTTCAAGATGCGCTGTGATTGGCCGGCAGTTGTATAACCCTCGCTGTGATTGGCCGGTAGTGTGATGACGCAATTTTGGCGCGAGATCCGGTCCACGGCAAGGATCTCAGTTTACATACAGAGAAGGCTTTACAGGCTGAAATTCACGGCGCGGATCTTCTAAAACTTTTGTGATTTAATAGTTAGGAGAATTTTAAGATTTGTTTTATAAAAAAAGTTACATAGTACAACTTTAACTAAGGCTGGGTAATATATCAAAAATATATCGATATCGAGGTATCAACATGCAAGGTATACATATCGACGAAGACGGCTTGAAATGAGGTATTGGTGTATGTGTCAAATTAATTAATAGACACACTATGCATGCACGTAGCACATGCAAAAAAGCAGTGGACCTAAAGCACAAAAACATTAAAAACTATATAATACAATTGTTTTTACTAATATCGTGAGTAATATCGATATCAGGGTATTCAACAACGTTATCGAATATCGAAGGTTTTCCTAATATCACCCAGCCTTAGCCTTAACCCGTTTAGACCGGGGACCCCTATACCTAACTTTAGCTTTCAATACGGAAACCCCTTTTGTGATTGTTGTTGCTACAGTATGTACAGTATATATAGCAATATACATTTTTGGGATAAATGTTTGAACATTTTCAGAAAACTTAGGTCAGATTTAGAAATTGTTTTTAGAATCTGCCTCAGGTCTACTAATGTCCATAGCGTATCACTTCACTCCACTTCATCTTCCCTTTCTCTTAAATACCAAAACGATGGAGCTTGCACAAAAACGAATTTCCAATTGCTGTCCAATTGTACGTGTGTTTATTTGTTTTTGTCTCTCGCTGTATGTGCAGTTCAGGGTGCTGAAATGGCCCAGCTCTACCTCCAGGTTGCCTTGTCTGTAGTCTGCGGTTGTGTGTATATTTGGTTCATTGGACAGGTTCGACAAAACAAAGGAAATAAACAGGCAACTCGGAATGATCAAAAATAACAACGATGCAAGAAGACAACACTGTAAGGATCATATTCACAACACATGCCAGCAAGAGTGCAGAATCCCATGTAAACCTGACCATGAAGTACTCAGAAAATGAGTAGCAAAGACTAAACTACATAATTGACCCTTTGTCTGGGGGTTGAGTTGTAAACAGCTGCATGCAACCGCCCTTTGAATGTGTCTAGTTTGTTTCTGGATAGACTGCTAATCTGTCACGCTTTGTTACCACGCTGTCATACAGTATGTCTGTACTCACACACTTACAGTACACACTCAGTGTGTCATATGTCTGTACAATCACACTCAGTTGGAAGTATTGTTTGTTTCATTAGTGTTGCAATAAATAACAGAGCCTTACACATACCAGGTTTTTGCGTCCGATCCCAATTCTGGATAGTCCCACACCACTGATTATCCAGGTTTTTTTTTTACCGATATTTAGATTTCATTCAAGTTTTTATGTTAGAATATTTCACTTATACGCAAAAAAAGAATAGATGATAAACACAAATAACCATTTTTTTTTACTTTTTTATTCCACATTTTTGTAACCCATCTTTCTCACATGGTGTCAAATGTAATCCTGGGCGCTACACTCCCTCTGCCAACCTGGGGAGAACAACAGACTGACCTCATGCTTCCTTCTATGCCTGAGGAGTCCAATCCGCTTCTTTTCACCTGACAGGTGGAAGGAACAACACGTTATTCCAACCAGTTGCTTTCCCTTTGTACATACTGTAGGGCTGAAGTGGGTAATGTATGTTTTGTAATAATAATCCAAATCTACAAAGTAATTAGTAACTAAATTCTTCAAATAATTGTGGAGTAAAAGTTCATTATTTGCCTCTCTGAGGTGTAGTAGAGTAGAAGTAAAAAGTACTGGAAAAACTCCAATAGCTACTCTCCCAGCACTGAGTAAATGTACTCAGCTACTCTCCTCCACTGCCTGGTCGTCCCTCCTCCCATTCCCCTTGACCTAGTAGGGCTTTTAATGAGAGCAGGAGGGCAGTGGTGTGCGACCTGTCACAGGCTCCGCAGACAGCCTCTCTTTGTCTGCTGGGGGAGAAAAAAACCCTCCTTCATTGACTGCGTGTGACAGAGACTGCAGTGATTCAAGCCCCCGCGGGCCTTCGCTTGTCCGTACGCCACCCCTGATAAGGGAGCCACTGTATAGAGCACACACACACACACACACACACACACACACACACACACACACACACACACACACACACACACACACACAGTGACACAGTTCCATTGCCCACAGCTTTATCTGCATGACTGAGGATGCCTTTTTCCTCTTTCCCCCAGTTGCGTTTTGTCACTGTCGGGTGGAAACCTTGTATGTCCCAAACCATTCAGTTTTTTATTGCTATTTACAAAAGAAAATGAATATAAAATACTGAAAATGGCCTCACAACACGCTGTGAGCTTGTAGACCTGCTGTTTTGCGCGACACTTCTATGACGCTGTGGGACTTTTCATGTACGAAAATATATTTTAAAAGTTGAAATATAATGGAGATATGAGGTTTCTGCCCGACGGTAACAGTTTTTTTTTTGCCTTCACATTGCAGGCATTCAGCCGGGCTCTCTTCTTTGGAGTGACGTTATAATGAGTGCAAATGTAGGAGCGGCTTGAGCCGCTAGATTACCAGTCTGACCAGAAAACCAAAGGTCAGAGCCTCAGCACACCAGAAGTGCCTGGAAAAACCAAAATGAAATGACACGCGAGAAAGGGCCATTTGTGGTATTAGTCAACACATCCGGGCTCAGAAAACTATCCAGCGGTCAGTGGTGTAAAGTAACTAAGTGCATTTACTCAAGTACTGTACAAGTACAATTTTGAGGTATTATTTTTTTTACTTTACTGGAGTATTTCCAATTTTCAATACTTTTACCTCTACTCTACTACATCTCAGAGGCAATTATTGTTCTTTTTACTCCACTAGAAGACCACTACAATTATTTGACTACTTTAGTTACTTTAGTTACTTATATATAGATCCAAAATATTGTATTATAAAACATACATTAACCACTTCAACCTCCCTATTTTATACATAGGTTATTTGAAAATAGATCTGCTATCTTCACACATTTTAATTCTTTCACTTTTGGTAGTGAAAGTATATTTTGATGCCAATACTTTTGTACATTTGTACTCAAGTAAGATTTTGAACACAGGCCTTTTACTTGTAACTGAGTATTTTTCATATTGTGGTATTGCTACTTTAGTACTTGTAAATAAGTAAAATATCTGAGTACTTCATCCACCACTGCCAGTGGTCAACCCCTAACTACTAGTGGCTGATTTATTGTTAGTCTCACTCCAGTGCAGTGTCTCATACCAAAAATAGACAATCTACAAGCTCAACAATTTGTCCCAGAGCGCCATGTTGTGAGCTTGTAGATCTCACTCTTTATGGTTGTGAGACACACAATGCGCAACCAAGCATACTGTACATCAGGCTTAATTCATGCCACAGAGCCCTCCATTATGGATGACAATTTTGTAAACTTGCACACGTGGACTGTGGTTAAACAGGGTTAAACATATAGCATGATGTCATATTTATGCAAATTAACACTGCAGTGCACATCACAAGCCTTGGAACAGTATCATACTCTATATCATTGCTGTCTGGCAGAAAACTCCTATCTCCATAATTTATACTTTTTGTGTTTTTTCGTAAATTAATGCCCCATACTTGAGCATACTTCAGTGTCACACAGATCACACAGATCACGCAGATCTACAAGCTCAAACCGCAGCTTGAAGTGGCACGTTTTGAACTTGTAGATCTGCTATTTTTTGCCATTTCAGAATTTTAATCCTGAAAAGTAACAGTTTTGGAATATTTGAGGTTTCCCCCCGACAGAGACGATGTGCAGCTGACATCAGTAGCCAACTTGAACGCAGCAAAGCCAGCCCTCTCATTACAGACAGAGATTACAAGGTGGTGAATACTGTCCAAATAAAGTTAAACAGTTATCTGTCTTTCTAGAAATGTTTTCCACTGAGCCGTGTGGTTTTCTAGATGTCTCTTTATCAGCTGTGGTTTCAGATCAAAAAGCCCTTTTGCTTTTGTTTTTACCAGAATGAAACTTGACACTTGTTTTGAATATTATAGATTTTGTGGTGGTGGCTATCAACATTGCATATTTGATACCAACAGGGTAAAGTTAATGTTCATTTTGCAGCTCTGGAAGAGTGAATGTAGTTAAGCTGTCACTGCCAACACACACACCAATGAAATGCTTGTAGAACTAATTATTAATGTGTTACATCCAGTCTGAGGGCTGCAGAGGGTCACATGGTTAACCCTTTGAACATCCCATCACTGCTCTCCAGTCTCCATACATCAGGCTGGAAGCACCATACATCAGACGCACCACAATGTAAACAAGCTTCAATCAATCAAACAAGCAAACAAACCACAAGACAAGGACAATCCCTACTTATTCTTATGGTTACCAATACCAAACTATTCTCCCTTGGAGCCCACCCTTCTTACGATCGGCTATTTTAAGCAAAAGCTTTCGCCACAATAACGGAAAATAGAAAAGAGACTAGTATAGAGCCCTGAGGGACTCCTCAACCTTAAAGCATGATACATGGTAAATGGTGCATTTATATATCGCCTTTTTCCAAGGCGCTTTACAGAGATTGTGCATTACATTAATCCATTCACACACACATTCATACACCAACGGTGGAGGAAACCAACCTGCTCATCGGTTGCAATTAGGGGTTATAATTAGGGGACACTTTCAACACTCTGGGGGAGCCCAGGATCGAACTGGGAAACTTCCGGTTGCCAAACGGCCACTCTACCCCTGAGCCACTGCCGTCCCACAATGAGTAGTACAACAATAGTTGCTCCGTTGATTTTGACATTTCTAATCCAAAATACAGTAGTCTCCTCATTGACTTACACTAACAGCTCTCATCACTTTTTTAACACATAAATAAGCGCACACAAACAGATTTTTGCCAACATATAACATCACAAAACCCTGTATGGCATTTTTTGTATTTATCCATTTTCTGTGAGCATATTCTTGCGGGCCAGAGTGGACTGAAAGGGAGAGCAGCTGAGGAACAGACAAAAGGGAATTTAAACCCTCTATAATTGGTAAAAGGTACTTATAATATACGTACTCTGTACAGTCTTTTTTTTTACTCTATCAGATGTATTTGCCAAAAAATTGCCGATCTACAACGCGTCACAACGCGTCACAACGTGACGCGTTGTGAGCTTGTAGATCTGCTATTTTTTGGCAAATGTCCCGCCCCAGGATAATGGATTTTGAATATCGTGATAATATCGTAATTCGTGATTTCTTTTGTCGTCACAATAATCGTGATATGACATTTTCATATCGTCCCATCCCTAGTCTTGAGCTAAAAGGTTTGGGAACCACTGGTATGGCATTCTTTTTATTTTTCTATTTTCTGTGAGCGTATTCTTGGGGGCCAGAGTGGACCGAAAGAGAGAGCAGCTGAGGAACAGACAAAAGGGAAGAGATGCCGAGATGTGATTTAGTTGTGTTTATGAGAGCCACTTCCTCTGGCTCTCGCTGGGGGACCTCTCCCTAAAGCTCACTATCAGATGTCATTGATAATGTTTTATCCATGCCTTTTTTTTTCCATAAAGAGAAACGAAACACCTCCTCCAAGATGTTGTCGATTCTGTCGACGGGGCGCTTTCAAGTCGGGGGGGGGGGGGGGGGGGGGTTGAATTAGGGATGGGACGATATGAAAATGTCATATCACGATTATTGTGACAAAAGAAATCGTGATTTACGATATTATCGTGATAATCAAAATCCATGATCCTTGGGCGGAACATTTGCCAAAAAATAGCAGATCTAGAAGCTCACATCGGGTCGCAACGCGTCGCGTTGTGAGCTTGTAGATCGGCTATTTTTTGGCAAAGACATTTGATAGAGAGTGAAAAAAAGACTGTATCAAGTATGTATATTACAAGTACCTTTTACCAATTCTAGAGGGTTTAAGTGGTACCGGATATGCAGCTCAGCTATTAAAAGGTGAATATAACCCAGTGCAGCATGACGGAGGATGATATCACGATAAATGAAATCTCCACAATACGATTATCGTGAGTGTTTTTTATGACGATATACGATAATATCGCTTATCGTCCCATCCCTAGGTTGAATATCTTTAACATTTTACACTCAAACTAAAATGTTTGTCAGTGGTTCTCAACCTTTTTAATTTCAAGGACCCCCAGTTTGACATCCACTAGCCGACAGACCCCTCATTTGATAATACACTGTTAAATCCTCAGTGTAAATGCAACTCTGAGAGTTTGCAAGCTCTCAGAGTTACAGACCCCGTAAGGGACCATCTTGGGCCCATGGTGGTCCCCGGACGCGACGTTGAAAACCAGATCAGATGTCAATGATAATGTTTTATCCATGCCTTTTTCCGTAAAGGGAAACAAAACACCGCCTCCAGATGCGATTCCCCCGGCGGGGCGCTTTCAAGCCGGGGGTTTCAGAGTCTTTTAACATTTTACGCTCGCACTAACTTTTTACAAGTTGGGAGGATAACTGGCACTCTTATCCCGAGTTGTTTGAAACGAGGATAAAGGCAGGATGCCGTAAGCCTCTATGCTTACAGTTAGTTCACCAACATCACAATACAACAGCCACCCAGGAGGATAAGGGTCAGTTCAAGTGCCAAGACTATATACCCGCTGTACGGTATGACAACCGCTGCACCAAGCGACATGTTTTGAACTTGTAGATCAGCTATTTTCACCACTTTGGGTCCCAGGCGAACATCCAATTCTCTTTTTGGGTCTTGAGCTAAAAGGTTTGGGAACCACTGGTATAGATTTATATACAGTAGACTTACAGAATGCAGTATACAGTACATTCACAAGTTTATATCTCTTTTCTTTTTTTTCTGTCCTGTGTTTGTTGCGACCGTCAGGTCGCAGTTACTATCAAAACCTCCACCGGCTGTTTGTCTGTCAGTCTGTCTGTCTGTCTGTCTGTCTGTCTGTCTGTCTGTCTGTCTGTCACGTCACACATCACACTTTTTCCCTACTCATATCTCCGCCACCGTTGCCCCTATCCATGCCAAACTTTGCACACACACTCCTTGGCTGCCAAACCACAACCTCCACCTCTCATCTCCATTCTCACATGGCCCTCTTCTAGCGCCACCTTGAAGCCGATTCTTGCAAAACACATTTTTTGACACTGCGCCTACAGATTTTGCCCTAAAATCACGCAAAGCGGCACACAGTATGTCTAGAGTCCTGTCATCAACATGGATCTGTCCCATTTAGCGCCACCATCAGGCCAATTTAAAACACATTTTTGGACACTGCTCCTACAGATTTTGCCCTGAAATCACGCAAAGCGGTGTATACAACATGTGACCTGGCGGTCGCTTATCTCCCGATTAGGGAGTCTTACTGGTTTCATACTGTGATGTATACTGCCATGAGAACTGAATTCCCCTTGTGGGATCAATAACGGTCCATCTATCTAACCAAATAGGTTCACGAAAGAGTGAAGTGAGACATAACATGGGGGATGAGAGTTGAGAGTCAGGTTAGGTGAATGTTCATTATGTTTGTTGTTTTTTATTAGGATCAGGGCTATAAATCGCTCGGCGTAAACGCCCGGCCGAGATCCAACCATCATCATCATCATCATCATGTCTTCTCTTGTCTCTTCATCTTATTCCAGCTGCAGTAAATTATATACTGTAGACTTACTCGGGGTAGTTCTAGGGACCAGTGGGAACTGTGGAGGGGGTGGGAGGAAATGATGCGTACGCATGGAGGAGAAGGTAGAAGCTGGACAAGAGTTGAAGCTCCTCTACAAGCTCATTGTGTTGCAACGCTATATTATACAACACTGTTGTATAATATAGGCTTATGTGGTTAATCGGAGTAATCAATTTAGTTGATTATAAATATTGTTCACGTTAATTAATTTATATACATTTACATACTGAATGTATAATGTAATCTTTATATATAATGTATGTATAATGTGTAGTCGTAATGCCAATGAATTCCTCCCCGCACCCATTTCTGTGCACTGCTGTGTATCCTACTGGCTCACCTGACCAGTGAGGAGCCCCCACCGAGAAGACGCAGAGCCTCCGTCCCAAGCCTCTATCATAGTCCAAGATGAAGAGCTATCACCTCACCCCAGTGTAGTTTTCTAGCTATCACCTAGGCTTTGTTATACATTTTTAGGTGATAACTAGAAAACTACAACACGGTGAGCTCTTCACCTTGGACTATGATAGAGGCTCCACTCCTCCTGCCCAACACTCCCCGCTGACAGTATTCGAGCAGTGACAAACACTGGCCGATTTTGTGTTAACTTCGTACATACTGTACAGTAGACACTCGGTGAAGCTGGATGCGCCGCGGTGGATTCGAACACCTAGACTCCACAGAGGTGGAGGTGGACTTTACCATAGCACCAGCCTGATTGATTGATTGAAGACTTTATTAGAAGTTTGCATAGGAAAAGGTACAGTTTTATGACAGACGGATAGAACACAGTACTATGCAGTAGATATAGTCAGGAAAAAAAAGGAAAATAAAAAAATAAAAAATAAAAATACAGTGCAAAAATATATATACAGTAGGAAAAAAGAAGGGTCAGGGGAGGGTAAGGCTGGGCTAGGTTTGTTTTTACCAGTTGCGAACGGCGGCCGCCTGTAAGTGGTTTTTCAGGGTGATTTTAAAGGATGCTAAGGATCCACACTCCTTTAAGGCCTTCCGTAAGGCATTCCACATTTTGGTGGTATAGCAGAAGAACGAGTTTGACCTGAGCGCCCGATAATTTGTTTTTAATTGAAAATGACAACAGTTACAGGTTTTAACTGGTAAAGTTAACATTGGAATTATCTGTGTGAGTGAGAGGACGGATGAGCAGCAGCAGCTGTTGGATGGGTGGAGGAGGGGTGAGCAGCAGAAGAGGTGGAGGGCAGCAGTATATTCAGGGGTTTGTTCAGTGTTTGTGTTGGAGGTGGAGCAACAGGCTGATAACAGCCTCATGTCCTCCAGGGAACCGAGAGGGAGGTCTGAGCCACATGCACATTGTTTAGTCTGCATCTCCATCCTCCTGCCTTTTACTCTCTCTCTCGCTCTCTCTTTCTCTCTCTTGCTCTCTCGCTCTCTCGCTCTCTCTCTCAGTCAGTGGTGGAAAAAGTATTCACAAGTAAAAGTATCAGTACTGCAAGCTAGAAACGCTCTGTTACAAGTAAAAGCCTGGAATTCAAAATTGACTTGAGTGAAAGTACAAAAAAGTATTGTTGTCAAAATGTACTTAAAGTACCAAAAGTAGAAAGTACTCATTATGCAGAATCTCATTTCACAAGTTTTCAAATTGTATACAAATCTTTTGGAAATAGCAAATCTACAAAACGCCTCTCAATTTTACGTACAGTACAGTACTTGAGTAAATGTCCTTAGTTACTTTACAACACTGCTCTTTCTCCCTTCAGTTCAGAGCGGAGATTCATGCGGAGATTCATGCGCTGTCAGCTCTGTCCTGCAGCTCCCATAGACTTCCATAGCCAAAACCAACGTACAGTTTGTTTGGAAAGCTTGCCACCGCTTCGACCAATAGTTCCAAACATTGAATCCTCATTATGGGCGTTGATTGGTTTAGATTTAAGACATTGGGTTTGCACTTTTTGCTGTCTTTTTAGGAGAAACGCAATTTAGTTTTCGCAGAAGGAAATGACAAATAAAGTAGTCTTGAAACCGCAGAGAGCTTGATGAAGCACTCAAGCACATGCGATACATGAACCACATGATCATGTTGCAGCGAGATCAAAGAGAGTCGTAACTCTCTCTTTCAACGGGTCTGGGGTGATCCTGAAGCTCACTCGCACACAGTCGATAACGAAACAACGAACTTTTTTTTTTAACAAAGACACGCTTCGCTATGACGTCTTACGTTTTTCAGACCAAGGACCCCTTAGTTAAGAGAGAGATGTAGCACCCCCACTACACATGTTAAATGTTCAGATATTTAACGACTTAAACCCTAAACTTGACCTTTGGTTGCTCTTTTTTCCTTGTGCACCAAATCTCTTTGGCTAATGTTCCCCCAAGAATAAGCATGCAACTTTTGCAAGTGTTCAAGTGGTTAATGTAAAAATGAAAAAAATAAAGTCCCTATAACATAAACATTTGACGGCCCCCCTAGGGGTCCCTGGACCCCTTGTTGAACACTCCTGTTTTAAACAAGCAAGTAAGCAAGTAGGTCGGGAGTGGCTTATTGTCGGTATCAGCCGGTAACACGCGGGAGTCTGTCCCCGTTACAATGCGCTAGACCCCTGGGAGATGGACTGCTGAGGTGGAGCGCCACACCTACCATCAGCTCCCAGTACTTGCCGCACGACTTGTCAAGCCGTGCTACTCATACGCTGAGTTGGCGGTGCCCGGAATCGAACCCATGACCTTGCAGTACAAAGGCGAGAGCTCTACCGACTGAGCTACCCGGGCACAAACAGTGACTCTGAAATTGCCGCCCGACTGGCTGTGATGGTGCGTCATAAAAAAAGGAACCCTATTCCTCTGCTTTTTCCGATGCGTTAAAATATTTGATGAAATCTCATCGGTTTCTGGGTGCAATGGCCATTACAGGTCCATTTCTATGCTCAGGATTTTGCAGTGCACACGACATGTACAACAACGATGCCCGACCTTTTTAGTTCACAGTCAAGTGACGAGGTCATGTGAAGCTTCCTTTGCTCAGCAGAACCAGTGTCCTGTATGAAAGGAGTCGAGGAAATAAAGCTCTCACTGCTGCTGCTGCTGCTCTGGTACTTGATCATAAACCTGCTGTTACAGTCGACCAGTTTCCCTTTTGCTGCGAGCACACAGGGCAATTTCTGTCACATGAAGAGCCCCCCCGTGCTCCTCGTGCACACGCACGTTTCCCCAGGAAGTTTTTAGAGGAACTGAGAGTTGCTGATGCTCACACTGATGAAGGCCAATCCCTGCTTAGCACACGGGGGAAAAAAATACCCCAAAAATTAAACATGAAGGACCAGGGCAGGTGGGTCAGTGGCCGATGAGTGTGATCAGTGTGAGAACCCAGGGGTTGTATAGAGGTTAGGAAGGGATGCACTGATTTATCGGCCGTACATACTGTAGGTTTTTGGACGATTCTCGCCTTTTTAACTGTCATCTATGGTTTAAAATGCATTTTTGAAATGAATCTGTATGATTGAATTTGTGCTAATTAAAATGAGATGAGGTCATTAAGATTTCGATTTTTCTCTTTTCCTGGCACAAGAGGGGAAATGAATAATAACAAAAAGACAAATTGGCCATACTTTAGCTATGGGCGAAATTGTTATTTTAAACATATCGGCCAATGCATTTTCAAATCGGTGCATCTCTAGGTAAAAGGGTCTCTGATCTTAAATGCTTGATCTCATTCTCAACATTATCTCCATATCGTCACTGTCGGGCAGAAACCTTGTATCTCCAAGCTTCAAATTTGCCCGTTTTTCGTAAAGTAAAGCCCTGCCCCATCACACAAAGCTGTCGCACAAAACTAGTGAAAATAGCAGATCTACAAGCACACAATGCCTTGCACCGCGAGGCGTTGTGTGCTTGTAGATACGTATAGGCCATTTTCACTAGTTTTAAATCATTTTTTAAACGATAACACCCAACAACAGCAATATAATTGCTCCTCTCTTAAGCGTATAAGATGGCACCATTTCTGTCTATTCAGGTGGTGGGCTGTCTCAGAGGTGGGCTTTGGACAGTTCAGAAACCTACCTACCAGCAGTGACATCATTGATCTGGATTCTAATAGAAAATACAACCTTGCTCTTCCTGGAGAGATAGCATGCTGAAAAGGAAGCCATTGATCTTGAATGAATAAAAAAAAAAAAAAAAAAAAGATTGATATTTTGTTTGAAATCACCAAACCTGCCAATGATGTTACTGGTAGGCAGGTTTCTGAACTGTCCACAGCCCTCCTCTGAGACACGGAGAGAGTACACAGAAATCGTACCATCTCATGATGAGCAGTAGTGAGGAATATGAAGATCAGCACCTCCACTATTGCACACAACACTGTATACTGTACTTACTGTACTCTGTACTCTGTTCTTGTTTTTTCTTTTTATCTTTTTCATACTTCTCTTCTCTGTAACTTTGTAAATAACCTTATACTGCTGTGCTGCCTCTGGGCAACACATTTTCCCCCTTGGGATAATAAAGGTATCTATCTATCTATCTATCTATGTGAAGAAAAAAAAAACATTTTGTACTGATCATAATATACAACATATTGCTGACAGGCCTGGAATCGAACCCGGGGCAATTGGGGACTCCTGCTCCAAGGCGGGCACCTGAAACTGGTGCTTAAGACTGGTGGAAACGCAACCAGAACGGAACCAGTTCTAGAACCAAAGTTATTTTGGTGGAAAAGTAGCCTCGGAAGTTATGGGGGTCCTAAGTTTGAGAACCACAGTCACGGTTCCAGGCTGGAACCATGAAGTGCAAGCCATTCCATTTCCATGTGGATGCAGAGATCCATATGATTAGGTATTTCACTTGTCCACATTTTGACAATGATGGATTATATCCTTGTAACAATAATGTCAAAAAACAACACTAAATGAATGTGAAAGTTTACTGCAAAAGAGCACACATGCTCATGCTACATCCTACCCTGGAAAGTGGAAACATAACGGTAATGGCAAAAAAAATGCATGGTCTCATCCTTGTGGACTTGTAACTTGGTTTTATAGTTGTCATGTGAACCGTGGGGGTCATAGTCACACAGAGGCAGCCAGAGCTGATAAGAGTATCAGGTGCTAGCCAGCTGTATCGCTCTAGTTAATGCTGTGTTGTGCTTCGGTCAAGCCTTGTTAAAATTCGGCGGGACAATACAGGACTCGCACAGCTGTAACATGTTGTCTGGTGACTTTGAACCCCTGTGATGAGCCGCCATGCAGGCTGAGTGCCCTCATATGGGTGTCCGCCATCATTGTTTTAATGCTACCCCAAGGAATGCTATTGGCTGCCAACGGTCACTTGCAACCGCAGGGATACTTGGGACATTGTCTTGAGCTTGCCGAAAATAAAGCACACGAAGAAGAATCATCACAAGCCTATGATCACAAGACCCTCCTACAGCATACCCTGCTTTAACATCAATTATAACATACAGTAAATTAGATCATATTTTCACAAAACGCATATCATGGTGATTGAAACGAGGCTTTAAACTAGTGACAGGAACCATAAAGTATTTATGACAATGTTTATTAAGGTAAGAAAATCTAATGTAAAAGTTCGGGGGGAATGAATGGAATCCTACGGAGAACATGTTGCTTTTTGTACCAGAACAGTGCAACTAGCGGCCAATCATAGGAACTTTTAGTTCTGTGTTTGCTTCATTTTAAATCCGGACAACTGGCCCCCTGATAGAAACGCAGACTTGGGATTGGATGTTCACGGCTTTGATTTCCTGCACCTGACAGGGACAGTGGTGTCTGCGTTGGAAGTAGTCTGGGATCACTTCACTTTTCGGGCTAGTAACCGGTCTGGAGCGGAAACCACAATACGTCATGTTGTAGTACTCAAAGACTACAATTTGGCCGGAACTATCCACCGGAAACAGTTTTAACCCAAAATAATTCCCCTGCGCTCAAGGACATACTTTTAGGGCCTACCTAATAAACTCCTTGATGCGGAGTAGTTTTGCTTTTGAAAAATTAGTTTGGTATAATGCATCTTTTAGTCCAACTCGTAGCGACTGGAAAGACTACACTAGGGATTGGGGAAACAAACGGAGGGAACCAAATCTAGTGGTTTCCGCCACGTTTGGCGGAAACCAAACGGCCTGTTATGAACGAACACCAGGCTTTCTCCCAGAAAGCCTGGTAGGCGAGGTTACGTTGGAAGTGAATGAGTAACTTATTCTAGAAAGAGTTTCTTGTTTCAAACAGGCTGTTAATAGTTGCAACAAGTGACACAACCACAGTTTTCCCCAAACACCTGCTTAGCACTACTATCTTAACCACTTTATATACCTAGCCCTATATTCCTCATTGTGTGAAAAATAGCCGATCTACATGCTCAAAACGTGCTGCATCGTGATGCATTGTTTCACCATTTAGGCATGGCATCCATTAATGGCATTCGTCAAGAATTTTCTTTGGGATTAATAACCTGTACATCTATGTATGTGTTTAATGAAAGCTGGACACAGTGATGAAATGCTGTTTTGCTGAGATCTAGACTTTAATGCAAACAATGTGTGTGGTGCAAACAAGAACGTCCATGCCAATGAACATTAAATCAAGATGATGAGAGCTCTCTTCTCTTGTAATCTGAGTGTGAGTTAATCCAATTGAATCCCTGAAAACAAAGCCGGTCATGTGGTTCAGGTGACTCAAAATATTGACAAACTCTCATAGACTCCAATGCATTCTGTAAACTTCCGGTTCAGTGCTTTGTCACTATTTGCCAACATATAGGTCTATGTTGAAGACCTGGCCCGATGAAGTCAATGGAGGTGACGCAACTCTCCTTAAATGGCTCTGGGGGGACCATGGCCTAATGCATACCAAATTGGGGTCTGCAATCCATGGTTCATAGCTCTGCTCACCTCCTCTGGTGTCTTGTCTTTTCCCCCCCAGGTTCCATCCCATTTGAAGAGGGGGATTCCGGGTATGTGACAGCAGCCCTTGGAAACACATGGAGTCACACGGTCAACACGCGACTCATCGTCCAATATCTGGATTCTCACCAGAGACAGGTGGGGAACTTTTACACTTTAAAACCAGTAAGACTCCCGGGAGATACGCGACCGTCAGGTCGCATACACAAACTTTAGAAGGCAATGGTAGCCAATCAGGAGGGGATATGCAAAATGGGACAGATCCATGTTGATGACATGACTTTAGAGATACTGTGTACCGCTTTGTGTGATTTTAGGGCAAAATCTGTAGGAGCAGTGTTCAAAAATGTGTTTGAAAAAATCGGCCTGATGGTGGCGCTAAATGGGACAGATCCATGTTGATGACATGACTCTAGACATACTGTGTACCGCTTTGCGTGATTTTAGGGCAAAATCTGTAGGAGCAGTGTCCAAAAATGTGTTTTGCAAGAATCGGCCTCATGGTGGCGCTAGAAGAGGGCCAGGTGAGAAATGAGTGTGTGTGCAAAGTTTGGCATGGCTAGGGGTAATGGTGGCGGAGATATGAGTCGTGCAAAAGTGTGACCTGACGGACAGACTGACAGACAGACGGTGGAGGTTTTGATAGTACAGGAACTGCGACCTGACGGTCGCAATGAACAATCAGGATTTTAGCTGTCAAGTAGGTTAGTCAAATAATCGAATTCATCAACAAAGATGAAGCCTTGGTGGTCTACGACTCTCCAAACTCGGGATCAGACAAAATAATCTCATGGCTCTAGTGTTAAAGAGAGAGATCGGTGCAAGAGAAAAGACAAAATAGAGGAAGAGACAAAGGAAGAGCGTTCCACAAGGACTGACGTGTAGGAAGAGGGGGGTTGAGACGAGAGACATGAGACGGACAGAGACAGAAAGGCAAGGCGGAACAAGGAAAAGCAGATGGGGAGACGTACTGTATTTGAGGGAGCGGAGAGACAAAGGTTGTTTTGTTTGTCAAACGTGTTTCCACAGAGGAAACCCAGTTTGCCGAGTGAACTCAAGTTACTCTACTTGAGTTCAGTTAAGTGAGAGCTGCTCTTTGCCACAGTGAGACGCAGTCATCTTCACGCCCCACTTGAACCGAAGAGACGTGCTCAGAGGGCATGCTCCAGTGTTATGCCTATTGTCATCCCCGCCTGAAACCCGGCCGCCGTGGAGTGAAACGCGAGAGCGGCACACTCTGAAGACTACAAAGGAAGCTTCAAGGAACCCTTTAAGGGGTTGTTATAGATGGCAACCACAGGGGAAACCCCCGACGGTTACCTGACTACCAGGTTTTACAGAGTGTTCCTAATCACAGGAATAATGACGGTAGTTCCATGAACCTCTGACGTACAGTGTACGGGAGTTTCTTGGAGCACTGGTTCCCAAACACTGGGTCGGGACCCATTTGTGGGTCACAGACCGATTTTATGGGTCACGAATAGAGTAAAACCCCCCGCGTTGTGAGCTTGTAGGTGCTATAAAACCCCCCGCGTTGTGAGCTTGTAGGTGCTATTTTCACTAGTTTGTGTCCCAGGGCAAACATCTAATTTCTCTTCTGGGTCACAATTAAGCTAAAATGTTTGAGAACGATTGTTTTAGAGGACCCCTCTTAGAGGTGTTTTCCCACTAAGAAACCTTGAAAACATGAGCCTAGCATCCCTATACTGAGTGTGTCATAATACTGTAGGTGAACATTCAACAAAAGTATGTGAATATTGGGCCAGAAATAGCAGATCTACAAGCTTTGCAGACTTTATTTTCCACTTAGAGATTTGGTGTAGAGCTGTGGTCAATATGGTTTAAGTGTTTATGGCAGGGGTTTTCAAAGTGGGTGACAGACAGGGCACCCTGGGGTGCCGCTACGGCAGTCCAGGGGTGCCGCGAGATAAGTTATTTTCAGTCAGTCCTAACCAAAATGGCTATTATCTCAACGTTTTCCTCGCAACTTAATCACTAAAATATCGTCACTGTCGGGCAGAAACCTTGTATCTCCAAGTTTCAAATGCGTACGTCTTTTGGTAAAGCAAAGCCCTTCTTCATCATACAAGACTGTCGCACAAAACTAGTGAAAACAGCCGATCTACAAACACACAACGTGTGCTTGTAGATCTTCTGTTTAGTACATTTTATAGACGATAAATACAAAACGAACAGTTTTGGACATACAATGAAAATAATTATATTGTAGGGGTGCCTCGGATTAAAAAAATATTCATGGGGTGCCCTGAGACAAAAAAGTTTGGGAACCCCTGGTTTATGGTACCCGTTGCTCTCTGCGGATCCCAGGAGAACCATTAAATCACTCACAGCTTTTAGAGTGCCATGGCCCATGGCCAGCGCCACACAGTTTGTATAAGGTTACCAGAATTGCCGCGGGGCAGCGAAGAATTTGCGTCAAACCTCTGAAAGATGCCAACATGCCCATGTTGGTCGGTTTGCATCACCCGCTTTGTTTAAAATGTCTCTTCATGAATGTGCTTTTGGTCCGACGGTTGTTCCCTTGTTGAGTCTTGCTGTCATTGAGTGTCTGATATCCAATTTGCATGTGTTTTTCTTTCTCGTCTGGATTTTTCTCTTTTTTTATTGCTTCTTTCAAGGTGAGATGTTCTTACAAGCCCCTTGCTGGGATTTACCGATGAAAGGACTAACCCTACATTTTCACAGCAGTGAAGTCAAGCTGAAATTTCAATGAAAGAACAATTTGAACCACTTTCAACCTGGAAAGTGGCAAAATGTGTGAGCATCAATTGGTTTGCAGACTCTTTTTATTCTCATACTGTTACTGGTTTTGGTCCAGTACCCAACCTACTGTAGTAGTTTTGGAATGTGCATGTCCTTTGGCTGTTTCGAAGTTTGGTGTAGAGGGGGAAAAAGAGCAGACTAAGTACGGAGTGAAAGGTCAAGTTTATTAGGTATTGAACGGTTCAAGTGGTTAAATATCTGAAAATCCAAATTGACATGAATCCAAAATACACTGATGACCGTGCTGTCAAACAATGAAACTGTATGGAATCTATGAACAGGTTGTGGGGGGTCCCTGGCACTCCCTGCTTCATCTCTCTCTCAACTAAGGGGTCCTTGGCCTGAAAACGTCGAAGCCCCTTGGTCTAGCTTCTTTGAAGGGGAGATGTTTTCACCTTGGTGGTTTTTATTCTCACAACAAATGCCTTTGCCTGCTCTTTCTCAGGTCATGCTGCACTCCAGAGCCCTTTCATGATCTAAAGCAGACAGAATCCATTGCTGGCGGTGCGTGGGCACCAACAAAAGCATACGAACAGGAAATAATTGGGGGCAAAAACAGGATGGCCAGAGTTCCTGCATACAGTAGACGGCTATAAACGCTGCAGAAATAATGAGGAGATCAGTCATGTGACTCATTGTTTTGGAAACCTTGGGTCAATCACGGGCTCATGGTACGCTGTAGCAATCTTAACGTCAAAACAATGAGGCCAAATTTGCCCGAATCACTGTTTTTCCAACCCGAATTTTCACTTCAAGGTGAACTCCAT
The DNA here is from genome assembly GCF_963921795.1 of Nannobrachium achirus. Classification (NCBI taxonomy): domain Eukaryota; kingdom Metazoa; phylum Chordata; class Actinopteri; order Myctophiformes; family Myctophidae; genus Nannobrachium; species Nannobrachium achirus. The sequence goes on from NC_137823.1 coordinate 40,230,599, forward strand.
TGCACCAGGCCAGTGTTTCTCAGTGTAAAGGGACCCATATCGGTCCTCGAAGGGGGGCCCCAGGGGGTCCCAAGCAAAGTGGGAAGTAGTCTAATTCCACAGATTTTTTTATTTTATTTACAGTTATCACAACAATCGCATTTATCATATAAAAATGACTGTTCTGATCACACATTTCACACTCTCCACTGTTATCTGAGCACCTACAGTACCAGTAAGACTCCCTAATCGGGAGATAAGCAACCGTCAGGTCGCATACACAAACTTTAGAAGGCAATGGTAGGCAATCAGGAGGGAATATGGGAAATGGGACAGTTCCATGTTGATGACATGACTTTAGAGATATTGTGTACCGCTTTGCGTGATTTTTGGGCCAAATCTGTAGGAGCAGTGTTCAAAAATGTGTTTTGCAAAAATCGGCCTGATGTGAGAAATGCAGCCAAGGAGTGTGTGTGCAAAGTTTGGCATGGATAGGGGTAACGGTGGCGGAGATATGAGTAGGGCAAAAGTGTGACGTGACTGACTGACTGACAGACGGCCGGTGGAGGTTTTGGTAGTAACTGCGACCTGACGGTCGCAATTAAATTACATCAACAACTGTCATCTAATCAAAATTCAAATGGAGGTCTGTGGCTTAACTCATACCCTGCCAAACCCGAGGAACCCGAGAATTTCGCGATGTCCCTCCCTGCCACGCCCGAGGAACCCGAGAATTTCCGCCATTTTGAAGAAAAAAAAAAATTTTTTTTCAAAAAATGTTTTGGGACCCCAAAAAACGTTAGTAGGCATGATAGCGATCGCGAAATTGCTTGTTTAACCCCCATACAACCCCCATACAACTCAGGTAGCAGACCTCCAAGCTCACAACAGTGTAAAACATAATGGCTGCTATCTCATGAATGCCTGAACGGATTTCCATTCGGATTTTTTTGTTTGAAAGCTGTGAGCAATGTGGACACACGTGGTGCATTATCTAGGCATGGGTGTGCATGATCCGTGCACTATGAATTACATGGAAGTCTATGGAGACGAATGGCAGTTAAAGAGTACGAAGGTATTGTTAAATGGCAGCATATGAGTTAATATGTAGTCTCACGTAGCCAGGCGAGTATATATTTTCGCCTTCTGGCGGCGACTAAATTCAATGAATGACCGAAAACTGGGTCCAAAAAACAACAGCATTGCAGGAGCGTTGCTTCCTTCATATTGCTACAACATCAGGATTTGTTTTCAAATGTTGGTGTTGGTTTTTCTCCACCGTTCAAACACATACAGCTTTTCACAGATTTTCCCATTTAGTCTGGCCTATGCAAGAATATATGGTAAATGGTATATCCAAGGCACTTTACACTGATTGTGCATTACATTCAGCCATTCACACACCTACTATGGGGAAACCATGCAAGGAACCAACCTGCTCATTAGGTGCAATTAGGGGTTCAGTGTCTTGCTCAAGGTCAAGGACACTTCTGCTAGTGTTGTCAAAAATATCGATTTATCGAAAAGTATCGATTTTGAATATAGTATCGATTTTCAATATTACTTTTCCATAGTTTCAATAATATCGATATTATCGATAATATCGATAATATTGATCAGTTTTTACCTCTCTCGTTGGTTTACACCAACATTAATTTTATGTGTGTCCTTCCTACTTTGGCTTATTCCTAGTTATTTTAAAGGCCTATTTGTACTTGTGAATGTGAAAAAATCAAAGGCAGGCCTTTAAAGTGCACTACCATCTACCTCAAGAAGTTCTGTATTTTTCTTTAAATAAAAATAAACATTTTTGCACTGAAATCGCTTTGGTTGTGTGGTATCGAAAATGGTATCGAGTATCGAAATGTTTCAAAATATCGTATCGAAGTTAGAAATCCAGTGTCGTGACAAGCCTAACTTCTGCACTAACTCTGGGGGAGCCCACGATCGAACTGTTATAGCTCTACCTCCTGAGCCTCTGCCGCCTATTTATTATGTGTCAATTTGAGGGTCCTGGACGTGAGAAGGTTTGAGAACCACCGCATAAGGCTGTCTGTCACATTTGCCATTTTCTACATCACTTGGAGGTTTTCCGACCAAAGTTGTCTGTTTTCTAGCTTCTATTCCCAGGCACAAGAGACTGCATGTTGAAGCAGTCAGCATGTTTAAATTGCAGTGGGTGGGGGGGTGTCTTAGATTATGAATCAAGAGAAATTAGCTAGAATTACTGTTTCCCCCTCCCCCCTTTCAACTTAAAGAAGGGTTGAGTTGTCACTTTGACCCACTACGGGTCTCCATGTGAGCTTTTTGGCTATAGGCCCAGCATCTCTTTGCCTGCTATTATGAAACCATTCCTAAGTACATGTTGAAGCAATATTTAAAGCTGAAATGGTGGTGGTGTGGAATGATAGCGGGTGGGGGTCTGGGATTAAGAAAAACAACCACAGTGCCCAGTTAATGGGCTTGCTTTTGGAGGGGGGGCGGGCGGCGATGGCGGGCAATCCGAACCCAAGCATTTATCTCCACTTAGGGCCTAACGGGCTGCAGATGTCTGCTGTTTTCTTGATTTCTGGTTAAAAATAAACTCAGAGTGCTATTTCACAGTGGATTAGATTACCTGTGGTCGGTAATCAGTTATTTTGGCTAGACCCCCCCCCCCCCCTACCCCCCAACCCCTCTCTTGAATTAGGCCGGTGTGAATAATGCAGTCTCAGTTGATTCTCACAGGCATGCAGAGCTGAAGGACTGTGCAGACCGCGTCCCTCTTTGTGTGTGTGTGTGTGTGTGTGTGTGCAGGGGCGTCACAAGGGGGCGAAAAGTGGGACTGAGTTACCAGGGCCCAAGGTGGAGGGGCCTTCATTATTTTATAGCTATTGGAAAATAGCAGATATACGCGCTCTGAGCTTGTAGATCTGCTGTTTTTGAAAAGTCGTGAAAATGTGTGCAAATCTTTGAATATATATGTATTTTTTAAGCCAACATTTGTAACTCAAATATTGCTTCTGGGGGGTCCCTGGAACAAAATATTTTGAGGTGGGGTGGTCTGTGGCCAAATACATATCACTTTGGGGGTCCTTCACAGCACGGCACTCGGTGCCACGCTGTGAGCTTGTATATCTGCTATTTTTCAATTGTTAAAGCAGGGGTCTTCAACGTTTTCAGGCCGGGGACCCCCAAACTGATGGGGAGATGGAGCAGGGACCCCCTACCACCTCGTAGGGTGGGGGGGTCGGGGCTACGACATATTTTTTATTTTAAACATGTACAAGTTACAGCGAGCAGGGTGGGCCGTACCACTACCATTTCTAAACATATTAATTAACGGAGAACCAATGTCAATAATATCAACAATCTGTCAATTGCATAGTAATCATGTATTCAAGCTATTCAAAATGGATAGAATCATGATTTATTTTTAACATAAATGTGAAAAATGGCAAAAAAAAAAGAAAGATTTTTTTTTTTTTTTTTTTTTTTTTAAGCAATAATTTCGCGGACCCCCTGCAGTACCTCCGCGGACCCCCTAGGGGTCGCGGACCCCCTGTTGAAGACCCCTGTGTTAAAGCACGGGTCCCCACAGTGAATCCTTGTACCCAGGGCCAGAATTTGGTGCGACACCCCTGTGTGTGTGTGTGTGTGTGTGTGTGTGTGTGTGTGTGTGTGTGTGTGTGTGTGCGTGTGCGTGTGCGTGCGTGTGCGTGTGGCGTGCTTGTGTGTGTGTTTTGAAAACCGCAGCCGCCACAATAACATGTCATTACCGTGATGGACATGTCTCCATGTGTGTGAAGCGTGAATTGCGTTTCCTTTTAACAACCTAAACCTAAAGAAACACTGCAGGCGAACGAGTCTGGGGCGTGATTGTTTGAGTTCTGCGGTCTGACTTGGTTTACTTTGAAGTTACGCTCTTAACATTCGAATCGCATGTATAGAGGCGGGGTTTTTGCTCATGTTGGTTTAGTTTCTATTTGACAAAATATTTTTTGTTATTGGTTTCAGTTTTGGGTGGTCAGAGCCTAAAGTAATTATCATTAGATATGTATTTATTTATTCATTATTATGCATTCGTGAAAATTGAGCCGGACTGTTGAAAACAGAAACGCGTAAGAACTTGCAAAATATTGATATGCCCAAAATGGGAGGAGGTAACAAACCTAAGATTTTCTAACTGGACACCACAGTGAACATTGTTTGTTTCTGCAATATTATATGTATTTCCGCAATATGCAATTGACCATATTCACACAGAGGCCATCTTGCCATTAAGTCAATGAAATGCCACCCTAGTTGCCACCTGGTGTAGGTACAGTTTTCAATGAAAATGTCAAACATTGCCGCCAGGTGAAGCAATGTGCCGTGGACAGTTTTGAATAGAAGTTGTCTGAACGATGTTAGGAGGTACAAAACCTCTATAATCAGTTGCTGAGCGACTATGAACACAACCTCATTGCAATTATTTAAGGGATCGAGCGAGATGGCACACATATTGTCGACTGTGTCTCTAGAAGATCTCTAGACAAATGATGTCAAAGCCGCTGTCGGAAGTGTATGCAGTGAGCAGGGTTTAACGTTCAGAAATCAGAGTGGAGACGCAGCGAGTAATAAAACACTTTTGTTCTTAGCAATCTTTGTTCGTTTCCGCAAGCCCTGCTGAGGTTGAATTGTTTTTGTCTTTCTATTTAATATGCTGCCAGCTTTAATGGACCAGCAGTTGCAGACCATTGCTTTCCTTTCACAATATCTTTCTTTCAATAGGATTGGGAATTTGTAAAAAGGAAAACTGAGCCTTTTCTGGCCGTCAAAAAGGGTTTGTGCAGGGTTGCAGTGGAATGAATGCACCCGCAGGATGGCATGAGAGGTAGTAATGAGTGAGGGGAGGATGAGAGGGACAGCGGGGCTTTAGCCATACCGTTTCCCCCAATTCACTGGTTCTCATCCTTTTTATTTTCAAGGACCCCCAGTTTGATATGCATTAGGCCACTGTTTCAGACAGTGGGTTGGGACCCTTCTGTTGGTCACGGACCAATTCTTGTGGGTCACGACTCAAGTCAAAATGTATTTTCCTCCAAAAAAGTAAAATATAAAGCTTATATTAAAAAAAAATTCTCCTCCCTAAAAGAAAATGTATTTTTAGAATTAAAAAGGAAGATCATTATCATGTTATATATGAGTAACTGGTCCCATATACATCACTGGCCAGATTGCCAAGAATGTCACCCTGAGGTGTCTTACTAGTATGCATAGAGCCTCATTCCTTTGTTAAATCACCCTGGTGTGACACTACAGCGTTTGTAAACGTTGTGGAGGTGTGAACTTGGGGGTTGTTTTGCATCGATGCATGTCTGTGCGCGCGAGAGGCGTGACGCTGACTCTGAAAAGATACGGGACGGCGTCTACACGCGTGACCGGACCGATGCAACGATGTTTGTGGCCCCAGTCTCTACTGTAAAGCCTGCGGTATTAATTCAGCTCTTGACAGTGTACAAACGGAACTAAATGGTCCTTTGGGTTCCATGTGTACACACTGTCAAGAGTGTACAGACCTGTACGTTTCAAGTGGTCCCCGAATCTGACGTTGAGAAACTGATCATGTCGTCACTTTTTTTTTTTTTTCATAAATTAAAGCCCTACTTCATCATACAAAAGTGTTGCACAAAAGTAGTGAAAATAGCAGATCTACAAGCACACAACGGCTCGCGATGCGAGCCGTTGTGTGCTTGTAGATCGGCTATTTTCACAATTTTAAATCGTTTTTAAAATATTTTAAAAACAGGAAGGTTTTGGACATACTGTACAAGGTTTCCACCCGACAACGGCGACATGAAGCCTGGTCAAACGTCGGTGCCCCATGCCCTGCTAAATCCATAGCAGAGCACTTCTGCGCACAATAACATACTTTAGTTTTCACACCCCAAAAAAACACATTGACTTTCCCATCTGCAGACTGCATGACTAATGAATGGGCAAATGTAAGTATTGCCCAACAGTGAACTGATGTTATGTTCATATCATCATTGATTTGCCAACATAGCTCTAATGCAAGAGGAAGTGCTTATGTTCCGTATTCCCTATAAAAAAAAAAAAATCTAAAACAGGGCTCTTCAATTTTTTCTGGCCAAGGACCCCTTAGTTGAGAGAGAGAGATGAAGCAGGGACCCCCACAACCTGTTCATAGATGTTCCATATATAGGCCTAATTTCATCGTTTGACAGCACAATCATCAGTGTATTTTGGATTCATGTCAATTTGTGTTATCAGATATGTAACCACTTGAACCGTCAATACTTAATCAACTTGACCTTTCACTCTGTACTTAGTCTGCTCTTTTTTCCCCCTCTACACCAAACCTCTTTGCCGAAAATAGGTGATCTACAAGCTCACAACGGCGTTGTGAGCTTGTAGGCCGCCTATTTTTGGCTAAAGTTCTCAGAATATTAACACTATGGTTCAAGTGGTTAATATAAAAAAAGGAGAAAAATGTTTCTGAATTCAGATTTGGAGGACCCCTTGTAGTAACTCTGAGGACCCCCTAGGGGTCCCGGACCCCCTGTTGAAGACCCCTGTTCTAAAACAGCGGAGCTTGTAGATCTGCTATTTTTCAAACAGTCTGAAAATGTTTGAAAACCTTTGGAGATATTCACCGATAAATACATGCCCGACATAGGGACTTCAGGTTGAGAGTTGTTAAAGATTGGGACTGTTGTCAAATCTCTCTCTCTCTCTCTCTCTCTCTCTCTCTCTCTCCCTCTCTCTCTCTCTCTATCTCTCCCCCCCCCCCCCTCTCTCTCGCTCTCTCTTGCTCTCTCTCTCTCTCTCTCTCAATATACAGTGTTTTAATAAAGGTGCTTTTAAAGGTCAAAAGGTCTCTCTCTCTCTCTCCCCTACAGATAGTGATAGCCAAGTCACCTGTGGCTGCATGTTCTGTGCTGAACTACACAGTGGAGAAGCAGGGAATCTGTCTAAGTGGTGAGTGGCCAGCACACGGACATCCGTGTGTGCGTGCGTCTGTGTGTGCACGTGAGTGTGTGTGTGTGTGTGTGTGTGTGTGTGTGTGTGTGTGTGTGTGTGTGTCACATTCACCATGGAGAATGCGAATAATAACACACACAGCTATATAAGCTATCTGACCTGCCAACAAACCCTGCTGATTGTTTTCCATGTTCATGTCCATGTCCGTGTCTATTTCGCCAACATCATGCAACCGTGTGATATGGTTGACCTCATCCTCACCCCGTGTGTAACGGCGTCCGCTTGCACTACTGTGCTCCAGTCCAGAGAGAGTCCAGTCTTTCAGTTATGTTTTTGTATTTATTTACTTATTTTCTCTCCCAATTTAGTGAGTTATGCCAATAGAGTGGCAAGGTTTCTAGTCCCAAAATCCAGAAACAAGTTTGCCTTCACTGTAGGAGTCACAAAATGTTATCCTGAAATGGCCAGACTAATATCACTGCGTAGATATTAGTGAATCTCTGTGTGGGGCATTTCCGAGGGGCGATTTAAAAAAAATTAATGCCTGTGGGGATAAACCCAGCCCATATTTGCATACTGGGCCCTGATTGGTGCCCCGACAATTTAGGGGGCAGGGAAATCCAATCACAACAGAGCGAGACCAGACCAAATCTGCCAAGGGCTATTTGTTCTTTTTGCACTTGCAGTTACAGTACGTCTGGGTTCCAACTTCCAGGCTAGCAAATAGATCGCCCTCCCCACCTGACCTCCCCACCTCGTTTTCATTGAAACACACGGACAAGCCGGATGCACCAGAGTCAAACCCCAGTCTCCATCAGAATTAGTTTGTTATATTGTCACAGGTTTATAGGTATAAATCAGTGGGTGAAATATAAATATATATATTTTTTTATGCAAGCTCCATCATTTCGTGCAGTGGTGGTGGGCTGGAACTTTAGTTAGGTATGTTGTTGCCGTGCCTGCGTCTCAACATTTTGGGTCCGGTTCGGGAACCACCATGGGTCCAGATGGCCCCTTCACGGGTCTGTTAACTCAGAAATTAGCGCAGAGGAGCAGAGCAAGGGGACCGAGATAATGGCCCCCCTGGCCTTATACAGTTAGACGCTTGTGCGGTGACAGCGATTTTTCCCCTACGCGCGGAGCTCTGCCAGCCTGGCCTTCCCAGGCAGTCCCATAAATAATCCTGGAGGCAGTAACAATAAGCGAATTCCCAGGCATGCAGGATCTTGTGAAGGTGCTTTAACACTCACTCTCTCTCTCTCTCTCTCTCTCTCTCTCTCTCTCTCTCTCTCTCTCTCTCTCTTCATCTGTCTCTTCAAGCTAGGACTCACTCTCTCCTCTCATCGTTACTGTTGAGCGGTAACCTTGTATCTCCACATTTCATGTATTTCATGTATTTTTTGTCTTTTCCCCCCCGTAAATGAATGGCCTACTTCGCCATGCTACAGTACCACACAAAGCTTTTATAGATCTTCTATTCTAAGGGCTGTATTTTATTGTCTTAAGCACCAGCTCTTATGCCTTAACCAAAAAGGCCTATCCATACCATCATCGACCACCGAACCTTTCGTCGGAGGGTTCCGACTTTCCGACGTGCAGCTTTCCGAATCAGTGCCCATACCCTAGGTGGGGTTGGCAAAAGGGCCTTTCTCTGTGGAGTTTGCATGTTCTCCCTGTGTCTCTTTCTATTTCCTTAAAAGTAAGGGTTTTGGACATAAAGTACTGTACATTATTATTGTACAAGGTTTCCACACGACTGCGTGTAGGATCTTGCATGGTTGCTTCTTTTATCACACACTGTCTGTTCGGTGTCTTTCTCTCCTACGATTGTTCTTTCTTTCTTTCTTTCTTTCTTTCTTTCTTTCTTTCTTTCTTTCTTTCGCATTCATTTATTGGTTTCATTTCTGCTTTATTGACTGTAAAGGGGAAGAGGATGATAAAAAAAGATGGCTTAAGGTGGGAATAAAACTGCACCACTTTCAACTTTCCGACCCTGTTTTGTGAAAATGTCTCTGACCTTGTTGAATCTTACCCCTGACTACCTCATACTACAGTATATACTGTAAAAACTAACACCAAACTAGCTAACGGTAACGCTATGCTCTTTCACAAAATAAAAACTAAGCAAATATTGCTTTAAAAACGAATTAAAACTCACTGAAAATGAAAACATAAATTCGAAACAAAGTAAAAACTATAATAACCTTGCAGATCCCACACAAACATACACTTATAAAACCACATCACACTTCCTCTGCCAAGACTATGGGTTCAACTACAAATCAGACCTGGGGGCAAAAAAACTAAAAAGGATAAAAGTTAAATTGCAAATGATTTGTTTTGACTTGCCCAAAGTTCTTGAGGTTTATTCGTCAGATGAATAAACCTCTTTAACTCAGAGAGAAGGTAACCAAAATGAGCCCTTCTTTTACAGTGGATATCAAATCTGATGATATATCTGTCATCTGTTTCTCAGCAGTGTTGTTTTTGACAGCAAATTTTGATTTAGTTTTAGTCATAGTCTTTTGAATAAAATGTCATTTAGTTTTAGTCATAATTTAGTCACCTGAAAAGTTTTAGTTTTAGTCTAATTTTAGGCGACTAAATCTACAGTTGATTTAGTCAACTGAAATGTATGTCGGCAGGCTTGATGGCATCCTAATGACTGGTTTTACACTTGGTTACGTGCTGAAAATAGCCGAGCTACAAGCTCACAATGCGTTGCAGCGCGACGCGTTGTGAGCTTGTAGATCTGCTATTTTCAGCACGCAACACCTGAGAGCAACCAAACATGAAATGACTCTCTTCTCCACTAGTCCCTCCCTAAGTCTAAGTCTCCCTAAGTTTTAGTCTAGTTTTTATTTTGTTGACGAAATTGTCAATATATTTAGTCTTAGCTTTAGTCATCACAGCGTAGTTTTTATTTTGTTTTTATTTTGTTTTCATCAGTGAAGAAAAAACGCAGTCGACAAACATTTTTCGTCATAGTTTTAGTCGACAAAATCAACACTGTTTCTCAAATTGGCTCAAATTGGGGTACTAGTACTCATAGCCTGATAGGGAACTTTGGGGTACTGGAAATTGCAAGTGTGGTTGCCGTGATGCAAGTCACAGTGGCAATTTGAATTTTCCCCATTCAAGTCAGTGGGGAAATTTAATTCACTAATAAATTAATGGCCATATTTGTCAGTCATGCCCATATATGGAGATCCAATATTACAGTATACCTACCCATATCTTTCAATGCCCATATATGGACATACTGTGTCAGTCTCATGTGGTCTATGATGTCAGTCATCTCCACATTTGGGAAAAGTTACAATTTTAATGAAAGTCAATGGAGGAAATTAATTCACGAATAAATGTATATAAATTAAACTATATAACGTATCTCTTAGCAAAATGCAAGGAATCGAGTCCCAATGAAGCTGGTCTATTTGACATACGGCTCAAATGTGTGCAGCCAAAACTGTGGGACAAACTTTTGGGGTTACCCTATAAAGAAGAATAAAGTACCATAGTCTGGTTGCTAGGGCAACCACACTAATGACACAGAAGCAGTATTTTTAAAACCCACACACAGACGTAAAGGGTGTTCAATAGCACTGATTTACCAGTAAGACTCCCTAATCGGGAGATAAGCGACCGTCAGGTCGCAGCGTGATCTTAGGGCAAAATGTGTAAGAGCAATATCCAAAAATGTTTTTGAAAAAATCGTCCTGATGGTGGCGCTATATGGGACAGATCCATGTTGATGAGATGAGTGTAGACATACTGTGTACCGATTTGCGTGATTTTAGGGCAAAATCTGTAGGAGTAGTGTCCAAAAATGTGTTTTAAAAAATCGGCCTGAAGGTGGCGCTAAATGGGACAGCTCCATGTTGATGGCTGAGTGTAGAGCAAGTGTGTACCAATTGGCGTGATTTTAGGGCAAAATGTGTAGGAGCAGTGTCCAAAAATGTGTTTTGCAAGAATCGGCCTCATGGTGGCGCTAGAAGAAGGCCAAGTGAGAATTGATGGGTGGAGGTTGTGGTTTGGCAGGCAAGGAGTGTGTGTGCAAAATTTGGCATGGATCGGGGCAACGGTTGCGGAGATATGAGCAGGGTAAAAGTGTGACGTGTGACGTGTGACAGACAGACTGACTGACGGACTGACTGACGGACAGCTGGTCGAGGTTTTGATAGTAACTGCGATCTGCGGTCGCAATTAAAAACAATAAAAAACGTTTAAAAATTGAGATAGCTGCTGGTTTCTATCCGACAGGCAGCGACGGTATGACGAAACAAGGAGACCAGAGCAGGGACAGATGTCTTGACGGGACCGCTATCAAGACATCTGTGAACTGCTGCCTGTCTCCGTGGGCGGACAGTCTGTCCCACAGCCCCAATTACCAGCGTTACGTAATCGGCCCCAAATGGAGACAATGTGTGCTCGATAGGGGGAACGGGAATGGTAATGTAATCATTTAATGAAACCAGAGACCAAAGCGAGCCAAAACAATCCCCACGGCCAGGGTGTCACACTTAACCACTCGTCATCGGTTGTCACGTCCGTGGAAGGGGTTGTGGGGGGGTGGTGGTGTGTGTGTGGTACATTCACTGATCTCTAATGCAGTGTTTCTCAACCTTTTCAGCCCCCCCCCCCAAATAATAATCATTTATTTGAACTGGGGACCCCCCACACCCTGACAAGCACTTGGAATGTACTGCAGGAGTTGAGGCATTACATTTATTTTGACTTGGTTCCACAGATAAATCGTGCTATTTTTAAAGTATTATTTGACAGTTGGGCGAATGTTTGAAAAATATTGTGTTTGTTGATTACTCTTGATGCAGTAATGTTTCGCTTGTCACTTCACTAACATTTATCAAAACAGCAGCGGTGTTTATTTGAATCCCTCGTACGAACCGTGGTCACGGTTCGCAGGCTGCCTGCATATCGCCTCCAGATGAAAAGTGAGAAACAAAGTTGTCATCGAATCTCTCTACCTTTGATCCCACAAACACCAAAGTGAAGGGGAAAAAACAGATAGGCATGTGTTTTCCTGCTTTACTAACACAGCGTAATAATAACAGGTGATCTTTTAACCCAGGGGTTCCCAAACTTTTTTTGTCTCAGGGCACCCCATAAATATTTTTTTAATCCGAGGCACTCGTACATTATAATTTTCACTCCCAGCACCTTATATTTATAGCATATCGTCGTTGTCGGGTGGAAACCTTTTATGTCCAAAACCGTTGGTTTTGCATTTGTCATCTATAAAATGTACTAAAATAGTGAAAACAGCCGATCTACAAGCACACTGTGCTTGTAGATCGTCTGTTTTCACTAGTTTTGAGCGACAGAGGTTTCTGCCTGACAGTTTTTAGTGATTATGTATATATTTTAGTGATTATGTTGCGAGGAAAACGTTGAGATAATAGCCATTTTGGTTAGAACTGTCTGAAAATAACTTTGTACTTCAAGTTTTAAATGATACTAAATATTTTTTCAAGTGTCTAGATAAATTCCAAATATTATCAAATGATCTCGCGGCACCCCTGGACTGCCGTCGCGGCACCCCAGGGTGCCCCGTCACCCACCTTGAAAACCCCTGTTTTAACCACTTTAACCCTGGCTTCCCTGTTTTGGGCAAAGTTTGTAAGAAATTAAAAATGTGTGATTTTAGTTTTAGTTTTTATTGCTGAAATAGTCTATGTACAAGCACACAATGAATCAACATGGTGTGAGCTTATAGATCAGCTGTTTTCTCGATTTTTACGTCAAAGTATATAGGGCTCAAGCGGTTAAAACGCCCCCATCCAAAGTGTAAGAATGGAGCTGTGCTGTGAGCATGTGAACCTGGCAGGCAGAGCTGGGTGAACAATAAGATTGCTCTGAAACATTTACGATTTCCAACAGAAACACAATTCTGGGAATGGCTCCCAAGAACTCCAGAGCAGCTCTTTTACAAGGCTTACAAAACCTACCTGTCATCGCACATGCAGACACACGCACACATACGCACACGTTACATAGGCTACACCTACTGTCACAATGTGTTGCATCCCGAGTGTTTTGTTGTGATCTTATAGATTGTAATTTTTTATTTCAACTGCTTTAACTTTCATTATTTTACACTATAGCTGTTCAAAAATAGCAGATCTACAAGTACTTTGTGTCAAGCCATGAGCTTGTAGATCTGCCATTTAAATCTTTAAATATAGGCCTACATATAATTTTGGGTACATTTTGGTCATTGACATGATATGAATAAGTTTGAGAACCACTGACATAGAAACATAAATTTTTCAGAAAACTGTTATAGCATTTAGAAGGTTTTAATGGGTTAACCCATTTCGCTGGAGACCCCCTGGAACCCCTGTGGGTCCCCAGATCCCACTTTGAGAACCAGTGGTCTTAACAATAGCCAATCTACAAGTGTGGATGTTGTGTCATGCCGTCGTTGTACAGTAAAGTATAAATCAGGCCTCGGGGTCTGAGAGTCCAGACTGATTAGAATGGCATTTCAAACCGCCCAGGAACATGGTTCAAAATCTGATTTGCAAACATTTTTGTGGCTTTGTTGCTGTTCAGACTTGATAAAACCAGTGTGATTCCAATGTGGATGATAGGCCAAAAATCGGATTTGGCTTACAGATCTGTCACTATGAGTGTTTAATGTAAATCTGCAACTCTCTGGGTTAAAATAACTATTTTTAGAATGTAGATTTGCGTCTGAAAGACAAAAATCTCATCAAATTGGGGGTCCTTGAAAAAATAAAAATAAAGTAATAATAAGGTTGAGAATCACTGGCCAACAGAAGAGCAGGCAGCCAGTGGGGGTTCAAAGAGGATCCTCTTTCATTGCCTTCCCGTCTCCAGTTGACTGGATGTTCTGGAATATTCAGTGGGCTCTTCTTTTCCGTGAGAGGCTTCCAAGGTGATGTTTCCATATGGATACTGATGAATACAATGCTCCCTGACGAACCTGAGAGAGAGAGAGAGAGAGAGAGAGAGCCCTCACAGGGCTGAGAACATGTCTTGGCTAATGTCAAATGTCGGTTGACGTCATTTGGAAAAAGGGCACGGTCAACACCAAAATCACAATAAACATTTTTTGTTTTGTTTCCATTTTGTTATTGTGGTCTCACTGTATCATCTCACTGTGGTGAGATGATAATAGTAATATGACTACTCTCTAAAACCACCAACACGTTAGGTACAGAGTCAGACTGCACGTTGAAAAGAGATCAATCACAGAGCAAAAGAAAAAAAGACTGCCTGCTTCGCTGGCAGACCAGCATCGACCTATGTCTCTGATTTTACACAGATTTTACGATGGCCTGAGAATGAAAATGATGCACAATTAATAAGATACTGACTCACTGACAGACTTAATCTCCCACAGGGATGAGCCATTTAGCCATGTTGATCCAGCTGTACGTCAGACCAAGAAGCAATCAACCAAAAATCTGAACTGAAGCGATCATTGAGATGGTCGCCGTGGTCCGTGGAAGTGAGTGTGGATGTGCAGAGATTCATCTGGTCTCAAAATGAAACGGTTATTAAATAATAAAACTGCAGACTGGCTGTCTTCTCTAGCTTTGTACGCCACTTGAAAACGGGCCAGGCATAAAGGCACAATCTAAAAGCGGTAATTTATTTGGCAGAAGGGCAGCTTCAGTAGTGAGTGAAATCCATATTGTACAAGACAATAATGATGATGAAGTAAAGCTAATTTGTATTGTGTCAGTGGGATGAACACATCAGGCAGGTTTGATATTCAGCAGACCTTGCTTTTCCATGAGAACGCTCCAGGATGATGTTTCCATCTGAATATGCAGGGGGAAGAAAACACTACGTGATAGACTGTAGTCTCTCACACAAATTAACTACAGATTTGACTGGTTGATCCAACGGATAGACAGTACTAACACAGTCGTTCTCAAGGTGGGGTAGGGGACCTCCAGGGGTCCTTGGGGGAGGTCCCCAGCAAAAAAGGAAAAAAAAGAGAGAAGACGTTTTTACTTAGGATCCAAATAAACCCTTAAAAGTCTGTAAGCATCTGCACTGAGAGGCATTGTGAGCTTATTGATCGGCTATTTTCGGTAAAGGGGTTTGGTGTAGAGGGGGGAAAAAAAGCTTAGAGTATAGAGCAGGGGTCTTCAACGTTTTCAGGCCAAGGACCCCTTAGATGAGAGAGAGCCGAAACAGGGACCCCCACAACCTGTTCATAGATCCCATATAGTTTAATCGTTTGACAGCACAATCATCAGTGTATTTTGGATTCATGTCAATTGTGTTATGATATATTTAACCACTTGAACTGTCAATACTTAATAAACTTGGCCTTTCACTCTGTACTTAGTCTGCTCTTTTTCCTCGCTACACCAAACCTCTTTGCCGAAAATAGCCGATCTACAAGCTCACAACGCCTCGCAAAAAGGAGAACGTTTCTATCACACAAAAGATGTGGAGGACCCCCTGTAGTAACTCTGGGGACCCCCTGTTGAAGACCCCTGGTATAGAGTGAACCCTAACCCTAACCCTGACCATTTAACACATATGGTGCCAACCCCGAGTTTCCCGAGTTTGTATTGGTACTAGTGCTGTGCCAACCCCAAGTTTCCCGAGTTTGGGCCATTTTTGAAAAAAAAAAAAAAAAAAAAAAAAAAAAATCAATTTTTTTTTCAATTTTTTTTTTTTCAAAGATTTTTTTTGGACCTCCAGAAATGTATTAGGCATGATCGCGATCGCGAAATTGCATGTTTAACCCCCATACCAACCCATTCTTTCAAACATGGCAGCCATGTTTGTTTACATCTGAAGAAAACATAATGGCTGATAAATCATGAATGCCTGAACGGATTTCCAAGCGGATTTTTTTGTTTGAAAGCTGTGAACAGCATCTACACACGTGGTGCATCATCTAGGCATGGGCGTGCAGTTTTTACACACTTGCACAATTACATGGAAGTCTATGGTAACCATAGCAATGCGAGACATTGAAGAGAAAAAATCATTGCAACATAAGTGTTAAGTTGGGAAATGTCTGAAGATACACGTGAACTTGAATCCAACACTGATGACAGTGCTGTCAAACAAGTCTATGAAGATATCTATGAAATCTATGAAAAAGTTCTATCATCAGGGGCACGGTGGCGCAGTGGTTAGCGCTTCGCCTCACAGCTAGAAGGTCCTGGGTTCGATTCCCGCCGGGGAACGCTGTGGGTGCTGGGGGCGTGTTTCTCCCTCCACATCATCAGCGCCCACACCCTAGGTGGGGTCGGCGATAGGGCCTTTCTGTGTGGAGTTTGCATGTTCTCCCCGTGTCTCCTAGGGTTGATACCCTCACAAAAACATGCAGTAATCCCGGTCTCAGTAATGCCTCCCCCTGGCCAGCCGGGGCGCTTGATGGAGGGGAAAGGAACTGGTTGGAATAACGTGTTCCTTCCACGTGCTACGTCCATCCCGGGGAAATCCCCCCTGTCAGGTGAAAAGAAACAACTTGGACTACTCAAGGAAGCATGAGGTCAGTCTGTTGTCTCCCCAGGCGCGGCAGAGGGAGAGCAGAGCCCAGGATTACATAGGCAATTGGCAATTGGTGAAAATGGGTTGCAAAATCGTGGGATAAAAATTATAAAAGAAAAAAAAGAAAAAGTTCAATCTGCAATGCAATTTTATACATTATACAGTGGGGGTCCCTGCTTCATCTCTCTCTCTCTCTCTCAGCTGAAAAAGTAAGGCCTGGGTCCGCTATTTCGTTCCTCCTAGCTGTGTTCCATCCTATCACTGAGGCAGCGACGACCTGGCACAGTCCAGTCCGTTGCATCATAGGAGACGTGGAAACCCCATTGTCTAAAAAAAAAAAAAAAAAAAAAAAGACAAGAAAAGAGATTTTTGTTTTGTTTTTTTCCTTCCCACGCCGGGTTGATTTCTCTGCATTCTGTGGCCGTGGAGGTCAGTGAACCCGGCTCTTAATGGGAGCATGACACGGAGACATGGCAGAGCATTCTTCTTTCGGGGAGGGCCCCTAGGGTGAGGATTAAACACTTCGTCGTCCTCCTCAACCCCTGATCTTTTTCATCCCTCTATAGTATAATTTGATCACCCTTTGTGCCCGCGGCGGGGAGAGCGAGCGATAACGTTACAGTTGTCCCTCCTTTTTGTTCTGTGGCTCCTCCGGCACGGCGGTGGTGGCGTGGTACACATAACCCACCGCCCCCTTTTGTCTCTGTGAGGCTGGCGCAAAAGACACGGACGCGTCAGCAACTTATCGCCACTGTCTGTCGGGCAGAAACCTTGCTTCTCTCCCAAGTTTCACATTTTGTACGTTTCTTCGAAAAAGTAAAGCCCTGCTTCAACATACAAGGCTGTCGCACAAAATAGCAGATCTACAAGCACACAACGCCTCGCATCGTGAGGCGTTGTGTGCTGTTAGATCAGCTATTTTCACTATTTTAACAATCTTTTTAAATGATAAATACAAAGCGAGCGGTTTTGGACATACAAGGTTTCCACCCGACCACAAAGTTATGCTTATGGCATTCAAACCGGGAAAGCATCTGTGTCATTTTATATTTTAACCACTTTAACCATCTTTGTTTTTTATTACTTTGGCTATAATAATAATAAAAAAGCATATATACAACATCACATGAGCTTGAAACATTTTAAAAATGTGTGCAAATCTTTGAATTCATATATATTTAAAGTGAAAATTGTTAGCTCTAATCCATGCTTCTGGAGGTCCCTGGAACAACATTTTTTTAATTCATTCGTGTGTGTGTGTGTGTGTGTGTGTGTGTGTGTGTGTGTGTGTGTGTGTGTGTGTGTGTGTGTGTGTGTGTGTGTGTGTGTGTGTGTGTGTGTGTGTGTGTGTGTGTGCGCATGTGTGTGTGTGTGTGTGTGTGTGTGTGTGTGTGTGTGTGTGTGTGCTCGTGTGTGTGTGTGTGCTCATGTGTGTGTGACTGTGTGTGTGTGCGTGTGTGTGTGTGTGTGTGTGTGCGCGTGTGCGTGTGCGCGTGTGCGTGTGTGCGTGTGTGTGTGTGTGTGTGTGTGTGCTCATGCGTGTGTGTGAGAGAGATTCTGACTACTTCTTCCACCACTGCTATCTCTAGAGCCGTATAAATCAAAGCCCAGCCACTGTCACACCTCCAGACAAAAGGGGCAAGAAGAAGCCGCCTCTTTACGATCATCACAACGTTTGACTTTTATTCTTATACAACCCCTGATGCACCCGCTTTAAGAGACATGTGTCTACTGACACCGACGGAGGGTGCGGCCAGCGTTTTAATGCGCCGAGGGCTGTGAGACGGCGAAGGCTTGGCTGATAACGGTCTCTTTCTGTCTGGTTCTGTGGTGTCATTATATGATCCTTCTAGGGACACGAGGACTATCTACGGTCAACATGTAGCTCTAACCTTTGTTTGAAGGAGAAGTAGGGGAAAGGTGACTGCTGCTAGTTCTTTACATGGGTTCAGAGTTCTGTGATGATTGATTGAATACTTACAGTTTGCAAAAAAAGAGGATGCTAAAAGCATAAGGAAAAGGATAACCCAAGAAAGCCCATGGCTTATATCCGGGTCCTGTGTATTTAATTCATTGAGACATTTAAAGAGGTGGTGTCATAGTGTTGTACTTTTTCTGTTGTGCATGTGTCTATGGACTTACTGAAACATTACTCTAACTAGCCCTTACCCGTTCAAAGATATGAGCTCCAAAATGATGTGCAGTGTGTGGGTTATGGGATGTGCACTGTGCACACAGTATATGAGGGATGGAAAGTAACTTTAACTGGTGCTTGCATGATGTAGGAGCATCAATGTAAGAAACCCGTTTCGTTTAATGGCTACAGAGATACTGTTCTCCCCCCCCCTACCCCATTTTTAACACTTACTGTACTTTAAAAAAAAATAGTATAATCACTAGTAAGACACCTCAGGGCGACCTCTCCCTATTGGGCGAGGTCGCGACATGTCTTGGCCATCTGGCCAGTGATGTATATCGGACCAGTTACCCATATATGGAGACCCCTGGAACCCATATATGGAGATCCATTTACTGTATTTGGAGATAAGCTGTGAGAGCCCAAACATGCTTACTCAGTTATTCGTTATGTGAAAGTCCTATGATGGTTGCTGTGACGTTTCACATACTAAACTTGCAACCTACGGTCGCAATTATTATCACAAAACAAACGAAAATAGCCTTTCTACAATTGCACAACGCGTCCGGTAGATATGTATTTTTTTTCTCACACTTTCACACACACTCACGCAGCCTCCACCGCTCAGTTCACACGGGTGTGATTTTTGAAAAAACACATTGAAAGAATTACTGGTTTGTATAAGGCATTTGTAGAATCGGCCCCCGGGTCTTAATTAATTATTATTTCTAAACTGGATTACAGAGGGTAGAATAGTGACTTTGACTGGCCTGATCTCCTTGCCAGATCACTCCCAGGCCTTGTTTCTGCTGGCTCCGTCACGTTGCGGTCCAAACCAAAACGGATTTGTTTGTGGGATTCAGTTTCACTTCACTTCCTCCAGTCAGTGTTTTCTCCCCCCCCCCCCCCCCAAATCCTCTTTTCTCTCTCCTCGCAGCAGCGCTGGTCCCATTCTGCTTTTCATTAAGACGTCGCAAGGTGACCGCGGAACACATGTCAAAACCTCTGGAATGCTAGGGTTTGAAAACCGACACGTTTTCCAATGTACAGTATATCTGCAGTTTGATAGCGGGCGCTTTCTCAGGCCGATGCGTCCGTCTCCGTGTCTCGAATGGACACCTGTTTTGATGACAGTGTTGAGGACTGCTGCTCCGACCATAATCGTCACTGTCGGGCAGAAACCTCATATGTCCAGGTTTCAAATATGTACGTTTTCTTTGTTAAGTGGAGCCCTGCTTCATCACAAGACTGTCGCACAGAAGTAGTGAAAAATGCAGATCTACAAGCACACAGCGCCTCGCACCGTGTGCTCGTAGATCTGCTATTTTCACTAGTTTAAATCATTTTTAAAATGATAAATGCAAAACGAATGGTTTTGGACATACAAGGTCTCCACCCGACAACAACGATATGTGTGTCTGATTGTCTGTTTGCAGACGCCATTTGTGTGTGTGTGTGTGTGTGTGTGTGTGTGTGTGTGTGTGTGTGTGTGTGTGTGTGTGTGTGTGTGTGTGTGTGTGTGTGTGTGTGGCAGCAGCAGCAGCTGACAACGGACCCCCATCTCCACTGATTTATGCAAAAAATGTGTTGCGCAAATATTTTCTCCTCTTGCTGACTGACACAACAATGTAACACGATTCGATCTGGCAGCTCGTTCTCTCTGTAATTCTCCATAAAGTCTAGCAGCTGAGGTATGTCAGCTAGCGGGGCTGTTTGCTCAGCCTGCTGGTGCGTACAGGCTCACCTCTGATGCATAATTTATGTAATATGTGTACAGCACAGTATGTATGTATTTATGCAATTACTTGTTTGTTATCTTTATTGGAAGGCGAGTTGGCCATGCGCGGGTGGGTTCTCTTCTCAGGGGTGTCGCACCAAATTCTGGGCCCTGGGTACAAGGATTCACTGACATTTTGTGCTTAAACTATTGAAAAATATCAGATATACAAGCTCACAGCGCAGCACCGAGTGCCGCTTTGAATAGTCTTTGAATATTTCAAATCCTTCTAAGGTTTTTTGAAAAACCTATGTTTCTATATCAGTGGTGCTCAAACTCTTTCATGTGAAGGACCCCCGAAATGATACATGTATTTGTTCCAGGGACCCCCCAGAAGCAAAATTTGAGTTACAAATGTTCGCATTAAAAATACATATGTTCAAAGATTTGCACACATTTTCACGACTTTTCAAAAATGGCAGATCTACAAGTTTGCAGTGCGGCAATCGGTGCCGTGCTGTGAGCTTGTATATCTGCTATTTTTCAGTAGCTAAAATATCAAGTAATGAAGGCCCCTTGGGTCCACCTTGGGCCCTAGTAACTCAGTCTCACCCCCCCCCCCCCCCCCCCCCCCCCCCTTGTGACGCCCCTGTCTCTTCTTCAGCAAACTCTAGATCAGTGGTTCACAAATTGGATTTCCTTTAGGGGGGTCAAAATGTACCTTTACAAGTCTGCTAAATCTGACGGTGTACAATGTACACTGTCAGAGTTAAGGGAAGACCTTGACATTTCTAGATCACATCGGGTCTGGGGACCACCAGTCCAAATGGACCCTTACAGGTCTGTAACTCTGAGAGTATGCAAATGGGGGTCCATTTGGTTCCATTTGTACACTCGCAAACCCATTCTGGACGGGAACACATTTTTGTGTATTACAGTATGTACAGTATGTAGTACAGTAATCTTTCAGATTTCTTTCTATGAACGCCAAAGGTGTAAGCTATCAAATAGTTTGGGAATTTTGTTTCTAATTGCTACATAGGCTGAGTAATACGTTTTCCAGAAAAACTGTGGGTAATTTTCAAATCAGACTTAGGTCTTTAAGGCTTTATTCAAATGGGTTAAATAAGCACTGACGATGTAGATTGGGGTACCAGAAATAGGAAAACCTGTATTTGGTTGGCTGTCCTGTGCTTTGAGTTCTTTGTCATTAGATGTAACAACAATGTATATAATATTAGATCTGTATGTATCACTAGGGTTCGATTTGTTTTACAAAAATAGCTACGACCTCCTAATGCGAAGGTTTTCAGAATGTGTTTTTATTAAATGATTATTGTGATATTATCAAACACTATAGAGGTTCGGGCTACTACATGGCCCTCACACCTATGTCGCACCACAGATCCGGCCATTGGATGGAAAAAACCACTGACACAGCAACATACTGTTCGGATTTAGAAGACATTTCGTAGAATCGGGTACTCAGGCCTTAACAATGCATTTGGTCACAATGGAGGCGGCTGAGGTCGCAGAGGTGCCTTGTTCCTGTACTTGAGGATGCAGTCAGTCAGACGCTACAGTCAGCCAGTGGTCAGTGGGGTTGGCACTGGCAGTGCTGAACGTGTGTGGTCCGGCGTTATCAAGAAGTGAGCCGCCGAGGAGTTTTTCGCGTTTGGCCCGACAGACTTGTTTTCTTGAAGCCCAGCTGTGTTTCCGCGTCCAGATGCCACAACGGCGCCAGGAATGACTCGGCGTGGTTGTTGTTTGTCATTCAGGCTGGCAAGGAGGAGGCACACGAAGGGGCAGTCGGGGTTACATGGTCAAACGCTCAGTGGTGTGATTTGAGAGTGTGCAAATCGTCGTTGTTGGGTGGAAACCCCGTATTTCCAAAACAGTTTGTTTTGTATTTATCACTTTAGAAAAGATTTTAAAATATTGAAAACAGACGATCTACAAGCACACAACGCCTCGTTGTGTGCATGTAGATCTGCTGTTTTCACTACTTTTGTGCGACGGCCTTTTATGATGAAGCAGGGCTTTACTTTGCGAGAAAATGGACAGATTTGAAACTTGGAGATACAAGGATTCTGCCCGACAGTGACGAAATGTAACGTGTCCGTTTGCTTACTTTTTTACATCCTCTCAGAGTTACAAATGGATGAATGAACATTGAGGATTTTACGTGTGTGTGTGTGTGTGTGTTTTTTGGAGGGTGTACGACTTATGCAGACAGTTTTTTTTTTTTTTTTTAGGGATTTCAGCTTTGTTGAACCGCACGGTGGCGAAAGACAGCTTAGACAAGACGACATGACATGTGACACACATTATGAGCCATATGCGAGGCTATGATGTTATGAGTAGGGACTGTATTTGCCTCTGCGGTTTGCGTGCCCCCATCTTCAAAGTTGTGTAAAAATCCGTTGGTAGTTTAACTCTGATCAAGTAAGCGATTTCTTCATTCTTCCGAGGATGGCATGGCATGGGGGACAGGAGCGCTCGTTTTGGTTCACTCCGCGGCCTGCGTATACTGTACGTGCAAGACTCAGAATCGACTATAAGTTCACATCCAACGAGCATGCTGTCCGAATAGGCAAGCAGGGTTGTCCGTCTGTCTGTCTGTCTGTCAGTCAATCAGAGTGTCTGTCTGTCTGTCTGTCTGTCTGTCTGTCTGTCAGTCAGTCAATCAGAGTGTCAGTCTGTCAGTCAGTGTGTGTGTGTAGGGCTGTCACAATTATTACATAATCGTCTAATCACAATTATTTGAGGTAATCACAATAATTTTGAAAAATCGTCATAATCGTTTCCATGTTGAGGAATGTTAATATAGTTACAAACGCTTTCAAAAAGTAGTGGAAATAGCAGATCTACAAGCTCACAACGTGTCGCAATGCGACGCGTGCTTGCGAGCTTGTAGATCGGCTATTTCCACTATCAATGTTCTTTTTTAAGTATAAAATTGCCAAATATGTCAGTAATTTCTTTGTATATTTCGGTTATGTGTCATGATTGCCATGTGCAACTTCAAAGCCTAAAAGCCAAACAGAAATGTAATTGTCAACGACAAATACACAATTAAAGTTAATCGCAATTATTTGAGGGACAATTAATCGTCACATAAAATGTCATCATCGTGACAGCCCTATATGTGTGTCTGTCTGTCTTTAGTCTGACAGACAGACAGACAGACAGGCAATCAGTGTGTCTGTCTGTCTGTCTGTCTGACAGACAATCAGTCAGTCAGTGGTTATTCACGCAGGTTTAAACAGAGTGTTCTTTAACACAGGCTGGTAATGACCACTGTGATGTGGCTCGCAGGCACCAGCTGTTAACTGGGATTAGCTGTCTCTCCCTGTGGGTCACATGCACAGTTGTGCACACGCACACGCACACACGCACACACACACGCACACGCACACACACGCACACACACACACACACACACACACACACACACACACACACACACACACACACACACACACACACACACGCACACACACACACACACACACACACTCTGTCTCCCAACCACTTTCATTCCTTCCCTGTCTTCTCCTCTCCTGCTCTGTCCTCTTTCTCTCCTCCTCTATGTTCACAACAACACTGCTGTGCTGCTGGTCCACACCTCTGTATTCAGGACCCCCTACGAGAGGCACTCCTCAGTGTTCATTTAACCCCGAGAGGGTGCTTATGTAACCACAGTACACAGTGCACCCGCTCAGAGTCACGAATGGGCAAAATAACACCCGAGTATTTTACTTGGTCCTCTGTACTCGTTGCACTGTGACCTTTCCAGTCGTGACAACTGGCACACATATACACACACATACGCACACGCACGCACACGCGCGCACACACACACACACACACACACACACACACACACACACACACACACACACACACACACACACACACACGCACACACACATACTGTACACACAGTGCAGACCACATCCTCCCTCTGGAAGACCCCCTGCTGTTCCCCACACACGTGCGCTCGCTCGCACACACACACACACACACACACACACACACACACACACACGCACGCACGCGAACACACACACACGCGCACACGTCCTCTCGTACCTCTTCCTCATACTGTAGGTCACGCAGCAGAGCTTCCTACGTGCAGCGTGGGCCAGCGAGCGAGGAAGCACGGTGTCACGGCTGTTAAACGTGACAGAGAGATACACACATTCATTCACCCACCTGGACGCCTGCCAGCGTTCGCTGCATGGGTCCAACGTCCAGCCACTTATGTCACCATGGCCTGAGAGAGGGTTTTCATTTCATTTCATTTGTTTGTTTATTTGGAAGCGACAGCATGTAATAATATGACATGCTGTCGCTTCCAAATTCCATATTATGGACAAAACATTATAATGCAATGTAAATAGTAAATACACAGGATTTGGCAAAAATATGCTCATTTTCATCCGTGATCCCCAACACAAAAACATATTACATAAAAAACAAAACATACAAGATAATACAATATCCGTCACCATAAGTAATACAAACCAGTAAGACTCCCTAATCGGGAGATAAGCGACCGTAGGTCACTTATCTCCACAAATAGGGCAAAAATGTGTTTTGCCAAAATCTTCCTGATCCATGTTGATGACATGAGTGTAGACATACTGTGTAGTGCTTTTCGTGATTTTAGGGCAAAATCTGTAGGAGCAGTGTCCAAAAATGTGTTTTTAAAAATCGGCCTGGAGGTGGCGCTATATGGGAGAGATTCATGTTGATGGGATGAGTGTAGACATACTGTGTACCGATTTGCGTGATTTTAGGGCAAAAATTGTAGGAGCAGTGTCCAAAAATGTGTTTTGCAAGAATCGGCCTCATGGTGGCGCTAGAAGAGGGCCATGTGAGAAATGAGGGGTGGGGTCTCCGCGCCGGCAAGGCGGACGAATAGGTACCGGCCCCGGCTGTCCCGGTCGCTCCTAGCCGGAGTTACGGCATTTTATGTGAGCTGCAGTGTAGGGGGTCCTCCACTGGGGGCGCCACCACTTTTGCATCCGTTCTGGAGCACCAGGAGTCGGTGGTCCCCGGGAATTCCCCGTGAGCAGCCCCGTTGGGGTGGTCATTTGGTCAGTTTAGCACATTTGGTCATTTTTTACATCTGGGGGTCCCCCAGGGACCCTGGAGCTCCGGGGGTCCTTGGAGGTTGTAGTTTGGCAGGTAAGGAGTGTGTGTGCAAAATTTGTTATGGATCGGGGCAACGGTTGCGGAGATATGAGCAGGGCAAGAGTGTGACGTGTGAGGTGTGACAGACAGACTGACTGACTGACTGACTGACTGACTGACGGACTTACACTTTGTGCAGGGTTTGATAGTAAATGCGACCTACGGTCGCAATAAACCGAGAGAGAGAGAGAGAGAGAGAGAGAGAGAGAGAGACATTATAAAAGTCCCTAGGGGTCCATGAGGGGGTTCCAGGGGTCCTTGAGGGGGTTCCATGGGGACCTTAACGGGGTTCCAGGGGGTCCCCAGCAAAGATTTGCCTAAATGTATCCAAAGCCTGTCTATGTGAGAATTTGTGAAAACTTTGAGTAACTTGTAAATTGTAACGGTAAATTGGATCCGTAGCACTAAATCTTTTCAGATGGGAGTCTGTGGTCAAATACATGTCAGTTTGGGTCCTGGAGATGAAAATGTTTGAGAACCACGGGATGTATGAGATAGGGAGAGAGAGAGAGAGAGAGAGAGAGAGAGAGAGAGAAAGAGAAAGAGAGACAGAATCAATGGAGAGGAAAAGGAGAGGCTGATGAGAGAGCTGAGAGATAGAGAGGGGGGAGAAAGAGGGATAGAATGAGACACGAGGGATGCGGAGTCAGACAAAGTAGGAGATATAGTGAGAGTGTAACAGATGAGAGAGGGACATAACGACACAGAGAGGGAAGGAGAGCTAGCGAGGGCCGTTTGGTTGTGCAGAGAGGAAAATTAGAGAGTTCCCTGGCTCTGTGTGTGTGTGTGTGTGTGTGTGTGTGTGTGTGTGTGTGTGTGTGTGTGTGTGTGTGTGTGTGCGTGTGCGTGTGCGCGCTGAAAGCACAGGAGGGCTGAGGATAGTGGAATAATGGCAGCCCTGTTCAGTGAGCACAGCATTAAGACTGGACGACAAACTATCACCGGCAGCAATGGTGTGTGTGTGTGTGTGTGTGTGTGTGTGTGTGTGTGTGTGTGTGTGTGTGTGTGTGTGTGTGTGTGTGTGTGTGTGTGTGTGTGTGTGTGTGTGTGTGTGTGTGTGTGTGTGTGTGTGTGTGTGTGTGTTGCTATACTTGTGAGGGCCAAATGTCCCCACAAGTGTATTAGAATTTGAGAAATAGACATTGTGAGGACATTTCCAGGTTGTTTAATGGTTAGAAAGGGTTTAGGAAAAAAAGCTCTAGTCATGCACTGAAAAATTGCTATTTTCGGGTTGATGATCATGGTTAAAAATGGCCATTTCTTTTAAAAATGGCTTTCATAAAATCACTATCCTAAAATGTTGATGCCCTCACAAATATAGTAAAAGAAAGTGTGTGTTGGTGTGTGTGCATGGGGGCGGGGGGCTTACAGGAAGCAGGGCAAGCCTTTGGGAGCACCAATATCCTCTTGGAATTAAATTGCCAGTCAGCTCAGCTTTGATCCCCCTGTAAGGAGGGATTTAATTTGGGGGACAACTTTCACTTGACCCCCATTCTCTCACCCATGCTGTACATAAAATCAAACCCATGTTTGAAGTGAGCGGTGGATGTGAGCAGTTCATTTGGAAGTTACGTTTCCTAGCTTTTGTGTGTGTGTGTGTGTGTGTGTGTGTGTGTGTGTGTGTGTGTGTGTGTGTGTGTGTGTGTGTGTGTGTGTGTGTGTGTGTGTGTGTGTGTGTGTGTGCGCGTGCCTCTGTGCGTGCCTCGTGTGCATGTGCGCGCGCGCGCCTGCCTGCTCAACAGCGCCCCTTGGTCGCCCAGGCCTGCCACTGGGCAGCCAGCGGTATTGCAGCTCATGCTAATACAAAGTTACTTACAAACTAACAAACCTACACACACAGTCACACTAAAGAGACTAAATAATAATCAAAATCTACAAAGTAACTAGTACTAAAAGTTTCAAATAATTGTAATGGAATAAAAGTACAATATCTGCCTATGAGAAGTCTGAGATATATTGCAGTAGACTTAAAAATAGAGAAAATTGGTACTATGTACTAAATGGTAAATGTACTAAGTTACTTTCCAGCATTGTGCATCCTCTTTTGAGACACTACACAGTTCTCTCTGCACTCTATTTATGTGATTATTTACTGTACCTTGTTTATTGACTAGAGTTCAATAAACACTTGTAAGTCGCTCTGGATGAGAGCATCCTCGTAAAAGCTTTTTAACGTTTTTTTCTAAACGTTTTTAACCATGTCATTGACTCATTGGTTGAACTAAGTCTACTTAGTTGGCTTAAAACCCTGTGATACTACGTCTATCTTATCCACTTTAACTCTCTTGAATTCTGGGCATGTCATTCATTAGAGGCAAACAGTCGTTAAAGTATCAGATCTACAAGCTCACAATGTGTTACGTTGTTATTGTACGTGTTGTGTGCTTGTAGATCTGATAATTTAATTTGCTGCAGAGGTAAAAAAGGAAGAAGGATAGACCCCTCAGTGACCCCAGTCAATTTTGCGGAAGTGTTGAGCACCGCGAGGCACCGAGCAGGCGCACTAGGCCGGGTACACGGGATGGTGTTTTTTACTGGTGTTTCAGTCCGAGTGTGGGGAAAGGGTGCGTTCGGAAATGCGCACCGGACTGCGCGGGCGTTTATCGTGGGCTTGCCCAGGCCTTACGGCCTGGGCATAAATATAACGATTGCATTCACCACGGCTTCGTAACTCGCGCGGCGCTCCGCCGGCCGCGCGGCCCTGGCCCGCTCTTCGCGGCCACTCGCGCCTGCGGCGCTCGGGGGCGAAGAGCAGGACCAAGGTCCGCTGGCCTTCGCGCCGCTTGCAATGTCGTGGACAATAAAACGAGCGCACCCTTTCATACACTCTGACTGAATCACCAGTAAAAAACACTCTCTCCCGGGTACACAGTAGCATTAGCATACACACGTGCATTAGCGTTTAACTGCACTCCCAGTTTTGACCACCAGGCTAAGGCTGCTTCAACGTTCTACCGTGGTTCTGGGGGCTTGTTTCAGATGCCATCATGAAATGTATTATTTTGTTTTAGTCTAAGTTAGCTATAAGAGCTACAAAGGCAGCCAGTAGTGTACTGTGCGGCCATGACTGCACTAAGCTCTGTCACATTGTAAACATTAGCCTCATTTTGCACAGTCACTGCATGTGTCACAAAGGGGAAACATATCCTTCTATCCATCTCTGTCAGCTACTAAAGATTGTGTCTCTCCGTTGTTGAAGTCTTAAAATTTACATCCTCATGTTTATCCGTCCCGTGGTAATAACAAGAGCTGCCCAGCGCTGGCGCTCTGACTTCAAACCTTTCCAAACAACATAAAGGGGAAATGAAGCTAGCATAGTGAGCATAAACATTCTCACTTCCTCCTGTAGAGTCACTTCTCCTCCATCTCCCCAGGCCATCGCTGAACGCCCCTCTGTTATCTGGACCATCGATACATACACAATGCATCACACTGCTTCTCAGCGTGGGGCCCGCGGAACACCAAGGGGGTCCAAATGGACCCTTTACGGGCCTGTGACTCTTGAGAGTGTACTGTACATCTAATTTTAGAAAAAAGGACCCCAATGTAAATAAGCCATAGTGCTTTCTTGGGTTTAAATCCTATTAGTAGACCTTGCATCTGAACTGTACTGTCCAGTGCTTTTCCTTGTGTATTGATTGAAAGTATTCAATCAATCCAAAGTCTGATCAGAGTCACAGTTTGTCACATGAAGTCCGAGATCCACATTGGAGCTACGGCATTCCCATGTGGATTCTAAGATTCATAATATGTTGATTTTCAATTTGAAATCACATTCGTATACCATCGCACCCCTCGAAGCTTCCACTTGTTGATGTCCCTCGTCCATTCACATTGTTTGGTAGTGTAGTGTTAGCTTTTAGTATTTAATGCTCTATGGTCCTGGAATCAGTTCCAGAGAGAGATTAATCTGGAGCACTTTGAGAGAGATCTTTAAAAAGTTTACTTCACATGTTAGAAAATAGACGTCTGCATTTGTTTGACATGAGTTTGTATTAATGTGTAATTTGTGTTTTTTTGCTTTGTGTTTTATTGTATTATTTTATGTTGTAATGACTGCTTGTTTGCTTTCTTGGCCAGGGCTCCCTTGTAAAAGAGATTACAATCTCAATGGGACTCAGCTGGCTAATAAAGGCTAAATAAAATATGAACACAATTATGTTACGTTATGTTATGTTATGTTAGAGATGAATCAGCTAACATAAACAGTCGTGCTGTCATATCTGAGGTCTCTCTCTCTCTCGCGCACGCACGCACGCACGCACGCACGCACGCACGCACGCACGCACACACACACACACACACACACACACACACACCAATTTGTCCATTAATGTATGTCCTGCTTTTTACAACAAAAGTATATTGATATAGTGACCATGCAGTTTGCTGTAGAGCTCGGAGGGACTACATGTTAATACGATAAAACAAGTTATTTTCATGCATGCTGAATATCATGCCCTATTACAACACTCACATACAGTATTTATATCCTCTATAACTATACTTATGTATATTTATAGGATATAAGTAATCACCATGCAGCAATAGGCAATTTTTGCACTTCCAAAACAAAGCACAGACACATGCACACACACACAGATATACACATACGCACGCACATGCACACGTGCACGCTCACACACACACACACAACACACACACACACACAAATTACTGCCGCACCTGCAATGCCGGTTCCATAGGCGGTGTGTTGTGTGTGGGGATGAATGAGTGCGCCTCCAGGGATGTCGCACAGAAACGGGTGCCAGGAAGTCCAATGCCCCATGTGGCCTCCCACAGGGATTATGGGTAATCGGAGGAGATTTGTATACATCTCTTTAGAAACCAGTTTCCGGGCTTTAAGTGTACCGGCGTGTACATGTGGGCAGGACACAGGACTTTTAAGTGTACCAGTGTGTGTGTGCGCGTGTGTCTGTGCGTGGGCAGGGACAGAGGCTTAGTATGTGTGCACACACACTCTACATCTTTAACCACATGAACCCTAAGTGTAACCCTATTCTGGGCATGTCGTAATGGGCAAGCATTCTGCAAAATAAATGCAAGCTATCTGCAGTTTGTGTTGTGAGCTTGTAGATTGTCTTTTGCCGAAGAGATTTAGTTTAGAGGGAGAAAATGAGGCGGTCAAAGCTACACCCCTACACCCCTGGGCGGGTGACCCAGGTCAACAAAGTATATAACTCACCGCCTGTTAATGCTTTTTGTCTGCGTTTCTTAGTTTGGGCCATTTTTGTATGTATGTACATGGGCAGGACAGGCATAATACAGTATGTGCATACACTCATTTTACTCACTACACCTTAAACCACATGAACCTTAGCATCCGCATTCTGGGCATGCCATCGCATGATAGGCTAACTAAACATGTTATGAACTTGTAGATTGGCTATTTTCAGCGAAGGGATTTGGTCTGGAGGGGGAAAAAGGAGGGGGCCAAGGATATACCCTTGGGGGACCCGGGTCAAAGAAGTATTTAAGTGGTTAACCCACTGCCTGTTGCTTGTGGCAGTTGTGCATACATACAGTACATAGCATTTTGTGTTTCTTAGTCTTGGCCGTTTTGGCGTGGTAATTGTCAGCATAATATATTTGAGGTGTTGAGTTGGTGCTCTTATCCAGAGCTGTGCTCAATGAGTGGAACTGTTGAACAAGCTTCAATGCCTTCTAGCTCAATCATGTATAATAATGGAGGCATTTTCCAAACGAGTCATGTGTCACAGACAAGGCCTTCCTGCTACAACCATATTTATACGGCTAATTTAATTAGCATATGCTGTGCCCAGAGGTAGACGGAGGTCAACTGCATACCATGCATACAGTACAAGTACATACAAGTTGCCTTTGAGCAAGGCACTGTACCTAGCCACTAACCATTCTCGGACGCCGCTGCGTGGCAGTCCCATTTCTGCACGTTTGCATGACTATAAGCCCTGTGTGCAGGCACGTGCACGCATAGACAAAGGGGCTTGAGCCCCTGCCCTTTTATACATCTGTAAAAAGTGCCCACACCAGATCATGCATGCTGTTTTTACTAGTATGGTGAAAGAAATGCAAAATGCCCTCTTTCCATGCCATACCTGAAGGCGGCATTCAAGCCTTGTCCAAACTCTCCTGAAGTTGAATGCAGCATGATCTTATGTTGAAAGAATTGCCCTCTCTGTGTAGAAATACATGCCTTGCACCAGATCTCCAGTATTGACTTGATTATGCTTAATTCAGCGTGTTGTAGCACCGAAAATAGCCGCTGCAGCGCGTTGTGAGCTAGGTCGGCTATTTCCGATATTTTCACCAAAAGGCCCTTTTAGAAATGTCAGCCCCTGCCTCTAACTTTCTCTGCACGTCCCTGTGTGTGTGTGTGTGTGTGTGTGTGTGTGTGTGTGTGTGTGTGTGTGTGTGTGCGTGCGTGCGTGTGTGTGTGTGTGTGTGTGTGTGTGTGTGTGTGTGTGTGTGCGTGCGTGCGTGCGTGCGTGCGTGCATGCGTGGCTGCGTGTAAAAGAAAACGAAAAAAAAGAGTTAAAAAAGAATTTCCCCACGAGGATTAATAAAGGTAATCTTCTTCTTCTTTGACCCAAAAGTTAATCATCTCTGCGGGGCAGCCTAAGTGATGATTCCCACCAAGTTTCTGGAAAATCTGCACTTCCGTTCTCGGGTTATAGAGAGAGAGAGACGGACCTTGACCTTAATCAGGACCTTTTACCTTTGACCTTTTTGACCTAGAAGTTAATCATCTCTCCAGGGTAGCCTGATGATCACTCCCACTGTGTGTGCAACCGTTAATCGAATGAATCGATTATTTTAAAGAAATAATCTCTGCGAAGCAATACATTGTCAGATCTCCCTTATTTTCACACGCTACAGTATATTGAATAAAACAAAGAAAATTATCTGGAAAAACAAAAAGGGAATAAAATTCGGTTGAATAATCGTTACGAAAATATTCAATTCGATAGTTGCAGCCCTGATTCCCTTCCCAAAGTTTTGTGAAAATTTGCTGCTCTCAGGTTATTTTGTCAACAGATGAACAAACATTAAACACTGTCCAACTGCATTGGCGGAGGTAACAAGAGTTACAGTAAGTGCCTTTCCCAAGTACACCTCAGTGGTACTTGTTAATGGCAGAGTCTATCTTTTTTCATCTTCCATAAATCAATGCCATTGGTCTGCCTTATGGTTTTACAAATAATTAACCAGTGAAAAGTATTAGAGCTTATGACTTATGGCATTTCATAAGCGTTTCCTGAAAATGGACAAACCCTATGTACTTCTTTTGTACAGTGAAGAGTGAAAATAACCGATCTGCAAGCTTAAATTCCCCAAATAGGGCTGCCAGCCAGGTTGAAAGTGTTTCAACAGTTTTGGACATACAAGGTTTCCACGCATTGGCGAAGGGTATTTTCCTTCACTTAACCTTGTCAAGATGTCCCCATCCGCTCTAGGGATCCAAACTGCAAAGTCATGCCTCTGTAAACTCACACAAGAACACATCCCCTCTGTGATAGGAGCTGTGCGACCATCACAGCCCAGGGAAGTGCCTCGCTGCAAGCGTTGCCAAGTCTGCTTCTTATAAGCAACTTTGGAATTGTTTTTCTGTCACTTGTAAACATTGGTGGTTGTGTTTGTTTGGGGCTTGTTTCTAACGTGTATAGTTGCTTATTTGGCCTTGCTGTCTAGTGTTTAAATGTTCTCAAACTTTTTCAATTTCAAGGACCCAACATTGATTTATATTTGTCCGTTAACCCCCATTTGAAAATATTTTGTGCGAGGGACCCCTGCATACAAGATTTGTGTTTACCAAAGCTGAAATCTTGGGCGCTACTCTCCCTCTGCCAACC